>NC_080087.1:106716158-107019188 GCF_950005125.1 Chionomys nivalis | reverse complement strand
CTTTACCCATGGATCTTGAACACCCATCTGTCAGTCCCTCCCAAAGCTTCTTGCACTGGAGAACCATCCCCTGGTTAGTCAACCTTCGGCCCCTGTGCTCTCACATCTCAAAGGCTGACACTCCTGTCTCAGCCCCTGCAGAGCAGGGGTCTGCTCCGTACACCATGCTAGGCGGCCTCATTAGGAGGATGGCCCAGGCTCCCTTCTCTGCATGTGGTCTGAGAAAAAGCAGGAGCTTCCTGGGTAGCCAGTCACAGGGGGAAGGTGGATTTCTTTCCCTCCTGATCAGAATGCTGAGTAACTTTGTACTCTGCCTCCTTAGTTCCTGGCTATCAGCTATTTCCAGCAGTAGCTACTGACCCAGGAGAAGTAGGACAGCCACATAGCACCCCAGTTACCAGGACAGGGAGCACTGACTTTGATGCCTAAAGGCCAACAGGCCTCTCAATACCACCAGACAAAAGTCTAGGGATGTTTGACACAGATAGCCCATGTCATGGGTCATTATAGACCCCATGTTCAGAGTCTTCTAGATCACTGGTTCTTTCCCAGAGGTGATTTGAGTCCCCTAGGGAATAGTCATCGATACCTGGAGGTATTTTTGATAGTAACAATGGTTCAAGAAGGGGGATCTGGTAGGTAATAACCAGGATGGGGGTAAGTACCCCACCCACTGAAGAGTTTCGTGAGCAGGGTTAGCTGAGTCGCATAGCAGTAGCAGCAAGGCCTGGTCTGCTGATACAGCCTAAGGTCGAGAGAGTCACTGCAGGGCCTTGTCTGCAATCTTGAGTTCTACACAGCTTCTCCCACTGCTGCCGCAGCAGAAATGGTGACATCATGAGCTCAGTGGCAATCTGGTTGCCACTACCGGTGGACGCAGCTTGACATTCATTAAATAGTTACTGCTTGACAAGGTCTGTCTTAGTTATGGTTGCTGTTGCTGTGATGAAGCACCATGACCAAAGTCAGCTTGGAGAAGAAGGTGTTCATTTGGCTTACGTATCCTGAGTCACAGTCCATCAAGTGAAGCCAAGACGGGAACTCAGACAGGGCAGGAACTTGGGGAACTAGCCTAACCAATGCGGAGCACATCGGGCTGAGCTAACATCCCAAGGATGCTGTACGAGGTGGGGAAACCACTGTGCCGAGGGTTGGGAAGACCCTGCAGCAAGGAGAGGGCTGGGCAGCCTGTGGCTGTTGGTATTGTTGCAAAGAACAGAGGGGATGGGCCGTGGCCCTTACCTAATCCTCAGTCTCCAGGCTTGAACTGAAAACGGCTCAGATGGTAGAGCTAAAGGACTAGATCCATGTTCAACAAGCCTCCTGTACGAACAGCTGAAAGGGGGCACCAAGCCCTGAGGGTCGGGAGCAGGAGTTAAGCACAGCTTGTCTGCAGGATGACACCAGGCCCTCTCTGCTCCTTTGTGGAGTTACATTTTCAGGAAGATGTTGGCAAACTGGGACGTATTGAGAACATAAAGCAGGAGGCAGGGCAGGCTCAGAAACTGTCTTCTGTTGATAGGACGGTGGAAGATGGAGGCTGGAGGTCACACGGTGGCAGCAACTTTCTCCTTGCCCTTGCCTCGGAAGCTCTAACCTTTCTGTTCTACAAAATGGTTCTCAGTCTTGGATTGCCCTCTTGGATGCTTTTAAAAAACACTCAAGTCTGTGGGCCCTACCTGTAATGGAACATTTGGAAAACAGAGACAGGAAGATTGGTAAGAGTTTAAGACCAATGTGGGCTGTATAGTGAGTTCCATGCCAACTTGTGCCACTAAGTGAGTACCAATCTCTAAATACATAAACAGCAATTTCTGGGACAACCATTAGAGATTGGATTCATGTGGGTTGAGATAGACCAAAAGAATCGCAATGTTCCCCAGTGTTTTCAAATGTGTAGCCACTTGAGCAGCCTCAGTGTGGCAAGAATGTCAGCTGAGCGCCAGCAATTGTCTGCTCCTTCCTTACTAAGGCTGCAGGGTGGCCATCCATCTCCCTCTTGCAGCTGGGACTTCCTTCCATCGCGGGACTGTGACTGAGCCCTGAAACCTTTTTCCCCTGAATGACTCTGTCCGCAAGGAAAGGGAGCTAAGACACTGAGTCATGAGGACAGTCAGAGGCCAGTTCGGTGGAGATCTGTCTATGTGGTGTCACTTAGCAGCTCTTGCCATTATGTCCCACAAGTGCTTGTTGACCATTTGCTGTGCCACCTCACCACCCTGGGCCTGGATGTGAAGTAGAAGCCTTACAATTCCAGAGTCTCTCCAGGTTGGAGAGCGACAGATAATCGATGAGAAAACAAATTGAAATGTATTTGTCAAGTGGAGAGAAAGTGGGAGGAGGAGAAGAGATGTCTTCATGATCGGGCCTTCCCGCACGATCTCACACTCAGGTTACTATGCTTCTACTGGCCACAAACAGCATTCGTTCACTCAGCAGATCCGGACTACCCTCCGACCTGGTGCCTTTGCTTGAATCCTATACCAATCAGACATATACACAGAGAAACCATGCATCTATACTGAACAGGTGCAGACATGTCACTGTCCTGAAGCAGTACCCATGTACTCGGCATCTGTGCTGGTCAGGGTATTGAATAGTCTGGAGAATGTGTATGAGTTCCTTCCATATGAGAGACATCCATTGCTTTTGGTATCCCAGAGGGTCCTGGGCCAGTCCCTTGGAGATACGAAGGGATGATTAGAGCAGTAAGCCCTTCCTCATGAACAGTGGGGCCCTGGCACACATTGGTAGTAGTTCCCAAGAAGAGAGATGTACCACATGGATCTCTTTAGGCTGAGAGCATGTGGTATATACATAAGGAGGGCATGTGGTGACTGAGACGTGGCACAAGGCATCCTTGGAGCTCAGTGGGTGGACATCAGGGCAACAGGTGGAGGTGAGGCACAGAAAGACTACAAAATGGGTCATGACGTGGCAGTAATGTGCCCAGATGACTCCCAAAGGGACTGTGCTGGGATTTTTAAGTCGGTCAGGATCCACGTGAGTTATATGAAGAGTGACAGACAGGGGCAGGAACAGCAAGGCAGTTTGTCTCATCTCCCATCATCTCCTGGGACTTTAGGTCCAGCACCACCACCACACACAGTCCCTGCTTTATAGCTGTCTTATAATGAAACACTATGGCCAAAGCAACTTAGGGCTGAAAAGGGTCATTTGGCTTATACTTCTTTGTCGTTTTTTATTATTAAAGGAAGTCACACAGGGCAAGAACCTGAAAGCAGGGGCCAGTGGAGAGGCCCTGGAGGGGTGCTGCTTACTGGCCTGCTCCATCCTGCTTGCTTACAGAACCCAGGACCATGGTGATACACGATGGGCTGTGCCCATCCACATCAACCACTAAGAAAATGCTCTACAGGCTTGCTACAGCCTGATCTCATGGAGGTATTTTCTCAGTTAAAGTTCCTCTTCTCAAACAACTCTAGCTTGTGTTGACGCAAAGTTTGCCAACACAGGGACCGTTTTTCACTACCCTAACACAGCACTGTATTTTAGTTGCTTCAATTCTTAAGCTTAACTCCAGAACTTTATGAAATTATTTAGCTGGGTTTGTTGTTGTTGTTTGGGGCCCTTACATTTTCAGTTACAATTTTTTGTTTTGTTTTTTGTCTTTAGTTTAAGGTAGACTACTTCAGCGTCCATTATAGTTTGGCGGGAAAGCATAAATGACATCTTGAGTGTGTGTATTATTTCTTCAACTTTAAAGAAGACTGAATGATCTTCCATGCATTTCTGACAAGACTTTGTCCCATAGTTGAGTGCCATTCTTAGGCCTAGAAAATACTCCCTTGGAATTTCTGTGGTTTGGTCAGAAATTCAGTCTGGCAGTCCAGCAATATGAAAAACTGTAATGCTACCATCGCCTGCAGTCATCAACAGTTGGCATAATTTAGGTCTTGTGCCTTCGTGTGAGAGTGTAGATGCGTCTGTTGTGTGTGGAGGCCAGGGTCAGCCTCATGTGTTGTTCCTGAGGACACCATCTACCTTGTATTTTGAGATAGAGGGTCTGACTTTTGCTTGGAATGTGCCAGTTTGGCTAGGTTGGCCAGCAAATGTCTCTGCCTCCCTGTCTTAAGTTACTCTTCTATTGCTGAGATAAACCACCACAACCAAGGCATGTTATAGCAGAAAGTGTTTATTTGGCTTGCAGTTCTGGAGTGGTAACCATCCATAATGGCAGGAGCAGCTAAGAGCTCATGTCTCTGAACTGTAGAGAGTATTTACTGGGAATGCCCTATCTGACTTTTTGAAATTTCAAAGACCACCCCTAGTGACATGCTTCCTCAAACAACTCCATACCTCTTAAGTCTTCAGAAACAGGGATGCCTAAGACATATGGGAGAATATCTTACACAAACCACCGTAGTCCACAGAGCTACAAGTTTTTTGGTTTTTCAGGGTCTTTGGGGGGGGCGGTTAATGTTTATGGGTGTTTTCCTTGAGTGTATGTCTCTGTGTTCCTGGTACCCACAGAGGCCAGAGGATGTTGTTGGATGGATACCTTGGATTGGAATTAAAGACAGTTGTGAGCTGTCATATGACTGTTGGGAATTGAACCTGTATCCTCTAGAAGACTGGCCAGCACTCTTAACTACCAAGACATCTGTCCAGCCCCAAATTCTGGAATTTCAAGTGCACACCACCACACTTGGATTTTTTTTTTTTTAACATGGTTTCATAGTCTTGAACCTAGGTCTTCACACTTGCATGGCTAACACTTTACCAACCAGGCTATCGCTACAGCCCATGGTAGGTCAGATCATTCTCAGGCTTTCCTTGCCTCCTGTGTAAGAAGTTGTAAATGTGTAGAGACCTAAAGGGCATTTAAGAAAATAAGGCATGAAGAAGTGTCAATAAAAGCGAGCCCTGAGAAAGGACAGTTAGAAAAACCTCCTCAAATGGCTGTGAGGACATGGACTCACAGAGACAGAGGATGGCTGGCACCGTACATTTCTCCATTCGTGTTTATATTCTGTAGTTTTGCATCTTTAAGCTTCTGTCAATGGGTGTATCTTATGTTAAATCTCTGCCTGATTATCTGACAGATAAGATTATTAACAGAAAGTGTTATTAATATTAATTACACAATGATACTAAAAATTTTATATCACAGAAGCAGATGGTTATTTAAAATGAGTTTAAGTTTTAGCCTTTTTATGAAGAAGCATTTAAACATATTTAGTTATAAATGCTATTTTAATTGATACATTATTTCTACAGTGGGGATTTTAAAATCTTATTGCGGTTGCAGGGAAGTGTTTCTATGTATATTTCAATCTCTTAAAGCTTGCACTTACTTGCAGAAAAGCAATCATAATGCCATTTCAAGACAGAGTGGGAGAGGGCTTAATAAAAGCATATCCCCATGATTTTCACAGTTGCTTATAGTTCTGAGAATCCGGCACCGATGTGTGAACAGCTGTCCAAAGCATTCGTCATGTTCACAGTGCTCTGGGTTATCTTTTCTAGGTGGGCATGCTATTTATTTTTTACTGTTTCTCAGTCCTTTTCTTGATTCAGCACATAGCCGAGGTAAGCGTAGCACTTGGGAAGTATTTTCCTACAGATGGAGCAAAATCCCTTCATAAGCATCAACATGTGAAGCTTAATTTCTCAAGGCTGGAAATTCAGCTTTAACCTAGCCCAGCGGCCGGCCCTTCGTTTGACAGCAAGCATTGTATTAATGGCAACTGGTGAAGTAAGCATCACCCCGCCCCTAGCCACAGCCTCAGGGCCTTCTCCAGCATGTTAGCTGACTGGAGTCCAGAGGTTTGTTTCTGCAAGTGATCGGATGTGTCTTCAGTTATAAGCAAACTCATACTTGCATGGATAGTGTCATTGATATGTCTCCCAAGAAAAGTATTAAAGTATAATCTATAATTATATATACATATAATCATAGCACAGCAAAATGCGTGGTCACAGACACTGATAGAGTTCAGCATAGAATGAAATGTTCAACCACGCCTCATCTCCTGCTGTGTCCCCTTATCTCCCAGATCTTACTCTTAGCAGGGGAGCAGATGCAACTGGAATCCCACATACGTCTGGGGCTGAACATGCCCAGTAGGTTACACTTAGGTGCCCACTTTCCATATAGAGCCTGTGAGTCCTGTACTCTTGGCACTATCAGCAATTTGTGTTTTCATTTCCTCTGCTACTCATAAGTAAGAAACAAATACAACAAGTCATTCCAGTGGCCTAAATCCTCTTAGATGAACCAGCAAAAGCTGGCTGCTGGCTGCTCCTAATGCACAGATTAATTCATTGAGTTCCTTGACAATCACAGCTCCCAGGTTCAGGGTCTCTGTTTCTGAGGAGTAGAAAGTTCTACTGGGAAAGAGAAAAGTTAGTGAGGTCTTTGCCCAGGAGAAGGTGTCCTGGGGTCTGGAAGTAGAAAGACCACTTGAAGGCTGAGGCTGTAGCTTGGTGAGAGCACTTGGCTCATGTGGGGGAGACCCTGGGTTCAGTCCCCACTGCCACAAAGGTGAGGAATTGGATGAAAGAATGTACACCTATTGCCTCCTTTTCTGTAGCCCTGATCCAACTGGGGAGACACTAAGAATAGCCATGAAGCTGTTTCCTGGGAAAGTGGGGTGTTTTGCTAGTAAGGGCCTGCCTGGCTGTGTGAGTACCTCAGTTCCTTGTCACACTGCTGTCATCAAATGCATGGCAAGAGCTGCTGAAGGAAGAAAGGGTTTAGCTGGCTCACGGATACGTGGTACAGCCTTCACTGCGGGGAGACAGTGGCTCACAGATGCGTGGTTCAGCCATCACTGCGGGGAGACAGTGGCTCACAGATGCGTGGTTCAGCCTTCACTGCGGGGAGACAGTGGCTCACAGATGTGTGGTTCAGCCATCACTGCAGGGAGACAGTGGCTCACAGATGCGTGGTTCAGCCATCACTGCGGGGAGACAGTGGCTCACAGATGCGTGGTTCAGCCTTCACTGCGGGGAGACAGTGGCTCACAGATGCATGGTACGGCCATCACTGCGGGAAGACAGTGGCTCACAGATGCGTGGTTCAGCCATCACTGCGGGGAGACAGTGGCTCACAGATGCGTGGTTCAGCCTTCACTGCGGGGAGACAGTGGCTCACAGATGCGTGGTTCAGCCATCACTGCAGGGAGACAGTGGCTGGAGTGGAGACAGCTGGTCACATGGCGTCTGCAGTGAGGGAGCAGAGAAATGACTGCTGCTTGGTCACCTCTAACTCAGTCCCAGACCCTCACTGTGTGGGGCAATGCTGCCTACATTTAGGTTGTCTCTTCCCACGACTGCCTGATCTAGAAGCAATGTTACAGTCATGTCCAGAGGCCTATCTTCTGGGTGATCCTAAATTGTGTCAACTAGACAGTATTAATCATCATGATGAGGTCTGTGCTGGAGTTTGAGCACTCAGAAGATACAGTGGACAGCTACGTCTGGTCTGGATGGTAGTCCTGGTGCACCTGAATGAGTTCGGAGTAAGAAATCCCTGGTACCTGACCCAGATTACTAACCTGGGGAATGCTTTCTCACCTGGTGATAACTGAGCTTCCTTCTGCTCATCAAGACCACTATAGTTATCAATCAACAGGACCCTGGGAAAACCAAACTAGAGGATGTCCCAGGTGTGCAGGCAGGTATGAATAGAAAAAGAGAAAATGAGCCTTGTGCAGTACGGGGAGCAGAGGAGGGTAGTGCATTCTAGGAATATAGTCAGAAACAGGGTGCAGTGTGTGCAAGCAGGTGGAGGGGGGTCCTCCTAGGCTGGGGAGGCTTCAGGTAGTTGGTGCTTTCAACCTCACCCTGGGGATCAAAGGCAGCCGTGGGGAAGAGGAATGGGAATGAGGTGTGCTTTGATGGATAGCAATCCCAGATCCCACCTCTGCTGCACCCACTCCTGACCCTGCTGTCAGCCACAGCGGGCTGGGCCTTTTGCTTAAGGAAAAAGGAGGAAATGTCAGTTATTATGTTTTGGAACACAATCTTATCTTTTCGTTTGATTTTTAAGGCAATTTTCTCAAAGATCAACCATCAGGTCTGACTGAAGTGTATTGACAAAATTTTAGCCACGATGAAGAAAATGCTTTAAACCCCAAGAAATCTGACCCTGATTCTTGGAACAGTTTGATAGATGTACCTTTTTTCCTTCTTTTTCCTTCCTTCCTTCCTTCCTTCCTTCCTTCCTTCCTTCCTTCCTTCCTTCCTTCCCTCCGTCCTTCCTTCCTTCCTTTCTTCCTTCCTTCCTTCTTCCCCCCTCCCTCCCTCCCTTCCTCCCTCCCTCCCTCCCTCCCATCTTCCCTTCCTTCTTTCCTTCCTTCTTTCCTTCTTTATTTCCTAGAACAAAGCCTAAATTCCTAAATCAGTGTTAGGAATAAAAGAAGTTCACTAGGGCAAATGAAGTCCCTTCTTCTTTTGAGTGGTCTAGCATGAATGCTAAATTACTCTTTCTTCTGTGCCAGAAGCGATATTAACCTTCAATTTCTTTCCTGTACAAAGGTAATCAAACCCAAATTATTGCACATAGCAGATGAGCCCTCTACCACTGTGCTCCATCCCATCACAGGCCTGGTTATTAAACATCAGTGTTGAACTTAGGGACTGTATCCTGAACTATATATATAATGTGCAGCTGTGTGAGTATATGCTTCGTGTGGGGGCAAGAACCTATAGAGGCCAGAAGAGGGCATCAGATTCCTTGGAGGTGGAGTTCCAGGTGGTTATGAGCTGTACCATGTGGGTGGTAGAACAGGATGTGCTCTTCACTGTTAGGTCATCCCCATTTCTTACTGCAGGGTGGGAAAGACAATAGGACACGTGGGTCTGACGTTACCGAGTCATTTCAGAAGACTGCTCTCTCCAACAGCTCAGCCATCTCGCATCTTCCACGCTGGTTGCATTTGGTGTAAACGGACCAGCACACCAGATGACTACACTAGGTTAACACACCAAATGACCCTCGTGTCCCTGTCTCTTTGTTCAAGTGCACGTGCTGCTCCAGCATCAGAGTCAGAGCCAGGGGTGGGCAGACCTGGCGCTCTCCTCAGGATCCAGCCTCAGCCCCCTGCTCCCCTGACGATGTGTGTACACCTATATGAAGTAAGAAACAGTCATTAGCAGGCTAGCAAAATTCTAAGAGTGGGTGGTTCAGGGGTTATTGCAGAAGTCTCCACCTACTCTTTTCTAAGTTTCATACGACAAATCCCTACCGTGTAAAGGGGGTGTTTTAAGTATATCTTTATCAAGATCATTTAGATCATTAAGAGATTGTATCTGTTGAAAGAAGGCACCTTGCCAAGTGACATAAACATTGGCCCTTTAAAGACCCTCCGAGTTTGCACATCAGTCCATCACAGTGAAAAATAGGATTGTGCTAGGCTGTGAGGCTTAGCATTAAAGAATTCTTCCTTTGTTTGTGTAGTCTGGGTCTAACTGTGGCGCAGGCTGGAAACCACCATCCTGACTCAACTTCCAGAGCAGGCACGTGCCAGTCCATCTAGCTTCAGGTTTGGTTTTTCTGGTTTTGGTTTTTGTTTTGTAACCCATAATGTCATGTGGATTTGTTACACTAGACGTCCCAGCCCCAAGACAGAGCTGCCCTGCACATGTGCGTGTACACACATCGTCAGGGGAGCAGGGTGACACAGGGGTGTCTTTGTTAAATCAGCAGCTCTCTGTTGTTTCCACACGTGCCCTTCCTGAAGGCTTCGTGCTGTGGTCCTCTGAAGCTGAGCCTCACCCGCCCTTGTTGCTGCAGCTGTAGGACTGTCCGTTCAGGGTCACTGTAGCTGAATTCCCAGAGGAACTAAAATCTTCAAAGCATTCCCCATGAGCAGAAATTGAAGGGCAGGGTTGTCCTGTCCCACTGAGTAACCTCCAGCCCTTGACTGGGGCGATTGTCAGAGCCCAGGTGTGGTAGACAGGCTAGGGACCGGGGCCCTCTTTCAAGTGGCCAGGTCTTCCTTTTGAGGCACCGGACACCATGATGTTATCTCTGTCTTCTCTGGCTGCAGTTTGCCACCCACTCTCAGCAAAGGCTTGGGAAGCATGAGGCTCCCACTTCATGACCCACCCACCTGCCGCCTGTTTAGGAATCACATAGGAGGCTTTCAAACCTCATAGATGTTTACAAGGTGATATTTCCTTGAATATGGGCAAGGAGGATAGATTTTACCAATTAGCATTTGATTTCATTTTTTAAAAAAAGTAATAACACTAGTGTTTTCCACAGTTAGCTTCAAACATAACGAAAGGTTACATGTAACCCCCAAGGGAAAATAAGTTCTAATTCATCATCATAATATGTTGGCAATTTGTTGTCCACATTGCTCTGGCTCTAAAGACATATAGGCAGATTTATCAACTGGTAGTTAGAAGCCCCAGGTTTTATGTTCACCTGTGAGTCTATTATGTAGGGGTATATTGGGTATCTTTGTTTCTCCTTCCGTCAAAGACTTGATTTCATTCTTCTTGCTACACTTATCTTGGTTTGCAGAGGTGTGTGTGTGTGTGTGTGTGTGTGTGTGTGTGTGTGTGTGTGTGTTTATGTACATGTATGCACATACATGGAAGCCAGGGGTCAAATTTGGGTTCCTTGATCATTCTCTATCTTTTATTTTGAGACAAGGTCTTTCTCACTGGCCCTAGAGCTGGAAACTTTGGCTCAACTGGCTGGCCCATGGGCTCCTGTAGTCCTCCTGTCTCTGAACCCCCAGAGGGGGTTATAGACATGTACTGTCACATTCAGCTTGTACCCAGGAGTTGGGATCTGAACTCGCGTCCTTATACTCACAAAGCAGGCATTTTCTTGACTGAGCCATCTCAGCAGCCCTTGGCATATTTTGTTTCTTTTTTTTTTTAATTAAACATCTATTTGGTGCTGGATGTCTTCTATATACTAGGCACATTAAAAGAAGTTTAAAAATAAAAGGAAGGAATCTGCAGAGATCACTCAATGGTTAAGAACACTGATTGCTCTGTCAGAGAACACAGGTTTCGTTCCCAGCACTCACATGGCTACTCACAATCATCTGTAACTCCTACTCCAGGGGATCTGATGCCCCTCTTTTGATCTTCTTGGGCACCAGGCATACTTGATACACAAACACACATAAAGGTAAAACACTCATACACATAAATATATATGAAAACATAAAGAGGGTAGGGAAACGCCAATATGTAAGACAGCCATGGAAGCCTGAGAAACCAAAGCAGAATTGAAGGGAAGTAGCTCCCAACCCCATGGTTACTGGAACGGGGAGGGGGACTGCCTGCGGTCTCCTGAAGTTCAGCTTTAACTGTGACAGTTCTAAAAGGTAGATTGCCCAAGAGCCTCTCTAGTAGTTACCAAGACTTTCCCTGTGAAATAGTCACTCTTTAGCGTAAGCAGTGTCTGGTTTGGGATGTGTAGAGGCTGTGTTGAGTGGTGTTTGCTGGGGAACGCAGTCTGTGTGTTGCATGGTCTTCAGGACTAAGGGAGGCTGCACCATGCTGCTGTCACCCTCCCCACTCACCCCAGGTCTCCCCAACCCTAGGCTTCAGTCATCTTTGCCATCCCTTAACGGAGACTATATATGAATTAAACTGCTCTCAAGAACATCCACACTGCAGGTTAGAGCTCCTGTTTTATTTGCTTTGGGCAATACAGCCTCTTGCAGAGCCTGTATTTGGTGAGAGAGTGAGTCTGTCCATCCATCCATCCATCTGGTACTTGACTGGCCACATGGCAGAAGGTCCATATGTTACTACTTCATGGGGTAGGGGGGTCCTGGCCCCTGTAGAGAGTAGAACAGGTGGGGGCGAGGCAGGTTATGACCAGAGTTGAGGATTGACTGTTTCGCATGGGAGGGAATTGAAGTTAAACTATGTGTTGTAACCACGGCAACAGAGCCAGGGGTCAGACTGGATTTGAACTGCCTCTCTTACTGGAACCATGTCATGTGATAACCTGACTATCCCCAAAGGAGAGAAAAGCTCTGGACATCTGGAAACAATTTAGTGGCGTGCATCCAATGCCCTGTAAGTACCAGTTTTCTTGGACTTGTGTCTTAAAGACTGACCTAATCTTTAAATATATAGAAGTGTTGCCTTCATGACTTAAATGTATATATGAAGCCCATCCAAGCAGTGGGAAATAATCATGCCAACCAAGGCCTGTGATCTGAAAAGGAAAAAAGAAAGAATCTGATCGCTTACATTTTTATAACGTTTTAACCCTGAATTATTGGGATGAAATATCAAAAACAGCTAGACTGCTTTTCAGACCTGGGTTTCTGTATGTCAGGCCTGCACAAAACTACTGCAGCACCACCAGAATGTGACAGGTGAAGAGATGGCCGCGAGCAAGCAGCTACTCTGGCGTATGTGCGTATTTTGCAAGTTATTTTTGTATTTTGCACAAAACTAGAAACTGGACATCTTCAGGACCCTGGACAGAGACTTTGGGGCCTGGCCCCTAAAACCAGCCTGCATTCAGCCGCAGCTGGGAGCACCGCTTCTTCACTCCTTGAGAGCTAAGTTTCAGGAAGGCAGTGGAATCAGAATCATGCTCTCAAAGAGCAATCACACATCTAATTAACTCGTGAAGTTTTCTCCTCGTAGGCAGGCCTGGTCTCTCAGCCAGGGCAGCCCTCCATGGGAAACAGACTCTTTGTAATTTAGCAGCTGTAAGCACCAAACTTGAAAAATGGTTGTGGCTGATTATGTAAAAAGAGATGAGGCTGGAAAGGAGTGGGAATCTCTTGAAATGATTTCATTCCCTCCTCCCAGCCCTGCTCAGACTGCCTTTACGTCTTTCCAAGTACACTAGATTAATTTAAACTTTGTGCAGCTTGCATTCAGCTGAACATCAGCTAGAGGACGGTTTGATTTTTGACCCTTAAATATCAGCTCCTGACTGGCATAGACAATTTCTTCCCTCCATGGCGCAGTCTTACCCCTTCTGTAAGCTTCCTCTGGCATCCTGCCTCCCTGACCACTGTATGGTCCTCTGAAATTGGGGGTTGCTATTTGGTGCCCACACATTCACCCTGGGGTAACATTCCCAAAACCTCTGGTTATGAATGAGAACCAAAAGAAACGCAGCAGCCCACAGCGTACAAAGCAGTAGTAGAGTCTGATAGGGCTGTGACACAGGGAAGCTGCCACCAACAGCCTGGCATGTGGTTCCAGTAGGGCAGCCACTTCCCTGTCTTCTCTTCCCAAGGATTCCCAAACCACTTGGGACTCCCAGCTCAGATGCCTCACCATCTTCCCTAGACTACAATGTGGATTTTTTTTTCGTTAATTGCCTTGTTGTGTTTAACACAATGACCTCTCCCTTTTCTCTCTTTCTTTTTCTTAAAATCTAGTTCTTTGTAGGTGAAATTCACATAACTTACTTCATTGATTTGGAGTGTAACTTAATAGTTTCGAACACAGCCCCAGATCTCTGCAACCTCTCTCAGGTCAACGTTGGGCCATTTTCATTACCTGAGAAGAGAAACCCTGGGCACTAAACAGTGAGCCCACTTCGTGCATGAAGGGGCCTTATGAGCATATTTGGCATTGAGAGTTTCATCTAGCCAACCATCAGCTCTCTGAAATTCAACTCCTCTGCAGAGCTCGAGGTGTAATTGAAAGTGGCCAGGGAAGGAATTCTCCGCTGGACCCTCTTTCTGCGCTGGCCCCTCCTATTGTGCACCTTCCCTCCCCGTTTTTGTAACTCCATCTGACACTGTGTTGTCTTTCCCTTTCCCCCAACACCTGTCATCTTCCTCGCCCCCCGCCGTGTCCCGCTGCCCCTTCTGACATTGTATACCCCTGCGTGCGCTGCAAAGGGAAGCACACAATAATGGCAGTCTCTGAAACATCTTCAGAGGTGGGAGTGAAGTCAGCCTCCTCCCGCCGAAAGCTCCGTCAAAAGCTCCGGGCGAGGGTTTGAACTTCACTTCACACTCACCTTTTAACAGGGACCCGGGATGTTGTGATTTCCTCCAATGGCAAAGGTGGCTTCTTCTTTATTTACCAGCCGACACATCCCTCTGAGCCTCAGAAGGGACGGAGGCCCTATTAAAGATCCAAATGAGTCTCCCATTGTTGACCTTGGATCAAAGCAAGTGGCCTTTAATTTTCTACTTCCCACAATGACTTGCTGTTGAGTTTGTGGAGGCCTTAGCCCTCAGTGGATTCCCCCTGGCAGTGCCAAATGGCTCTTTGAAAATTCTGAATTCTTTTAATACAGGGAGGAAAAAAAAGTAAAAGATTTTAGCGGTGTGTTGTACCTAACACAGCCAAAGAAGTGAGTGAGGGCACCTGTGGACACCAGAGCCGTCAGCACGCATGGTGCACATGCCCCTTGTTCCTTTCTCTCCTGTTGTCTGGGTTCCCCCATTTTGTTCATGGAAATGTGATTCTTAGGAAGACACAAGTTAAAGTAGTTTGTATACTTTTGGTTGATGACCAGCCATCTCGTCAGCCACTCATCTGGATTATATTGGCTGCATCATCCTGTCTCCCAACCATACCCCTGAGGAACGATGGGAAGAGATATTCTCAGGAAGCCCTCTCTGTCCGCCATACTGTCTGAATCGTCAACTTCCAGGGCCTTGGAAGACCCAGGCTATGACTTGGGACTCACATGTGAGAAACAGTGGCAAGAGTGATTATTGAAGAGTTCAGGTGCTCCCAGCAGAGACATCCTGGAAGCAATGGGATGTGGGAGCGAGAAGCTGATACCCTGAATGTGGGAATGTGCCTGGATATTAGAAACCGTCTGCATACCTGGCAGAGGCCCTTCCCTAGATGAGCCCCCCACAACAGTCCATTGAGATGGGCTCAGCTAATGATCGGCTGGGCAGATAATCGGAGGAGAGTTAATTGTGAGGTTCGATATAGCATCTTGTCGGCAGAGATAAGTTGTCACGTTTTCCACTTGAGCTGAAACTAAATGATTGTAAAATAAGTTATGAGTGTCCTTGGGCCTGTCTGCCGGAATGATAGCTAAGAATACATTCCTGGCCCATCAGTCTCGAGCAGGCTGCTTGATATTTATGCGAGTGGAATGTTATTTTATTCTCCCTCTGGTCATGCCTGTCAGCTCCCCGAGTGAAAAGTGAAACTGCTTCTTTGACTCATACTTCACATGCCAGAGCTCCGAGAGACCTCAGATTGTGATCATTATTGCTCATGTTATATATTTTGGGGGGGTATGTGTTGAACATTGATGCCCGATTGGGAAGAACTAATAGCCAACATTGAACACATAGGATGGACTAGCCCTTCCTGGCTCAGCAACCCATACCTGGGGGATCCCTTCACCAAAGCAGATCTAAACATGGAGTAATGGGGCACTGGCTTTTTTTTTTCTTTTAAATTTGATTACCATGCTTCACCTTGCTTCTCTCCTATATTTAATGCCACAGACAGCAATCTCCTTGACGTCCTGCCTGTTAATTGATACAAAATGAAATGCATTCTTCATAGGCAGTCGGGAGGAGTGGTGGACTCTGAGGGTGGGGCTGAGGGACATCTCGTCAGGCTGGAGGAGCAATGGGGAATGAGGAAGTTTAGTGTAGAAGCCTCACACACTTTGACTGCTCGTATTTTAGATGGGGGGGATATTAAACAGTTCCCAGGAAGTCTCAAGATCTGGGATTCAGGGCATAAATACTTATACTGCAGGTGCCTGTGTGCAGAATCTAAGTAACTAGAAACCCATCAGTATGCCTATGAGGCGGCTGTCAGTCGAGCCCACTCGGTTCTCAAGCCAAGGCCACTTTCCCGGCCTCTTCCTGTCTCCTGCGATCGCGGGGTTTGCCCCCTTTTGATGCCCATCATTCTTCACCATCAGTGTTGTCTTCTTGGTGCCTGATTACATCAGCCTTGTGCAAGTCTCCACGTGGGCTGCCCAGTCATGTGCTGCAGCTCTGTTTTCTGACCCAGCATTTGGTCCCTCAGGCATCTGTATACCTTACTCTCTTAGCCTGGTGAAGAGGCCAGACTCCTAGAGGGTACCACTTCAGTACCTGTCCCACTAGTAGGAAAGGAAAGCTGGACAGGGCAGATTCCATTCCCTGAGCCATGGAGTGTTTGGACATTGGCACATGTGCAAGATGCAGATGGGAAGATGGTGGGACCTCCTGGCCTTCTCTTACAAGAGAAGAGACCAGACCTACAGAGTTATCTTTTGCCATGGTCTCTATATGAGCATGAATAGCCCCACCCCTTGGGGTCTTGTGCCCTGTGAATCCCAGGGTACTCAACAGTGACTGGTTCACTTCTGTTCTCATCTAAGAATGAATGTAAAGAAGCCGGGCAGTGGTGGTTGCACGCCTTTAATCCCTGCACTCAGGAGGTGAAGGCAGGTGGATCTCTATGAGTTTGAGCCTATCCTGGTCTACAAAGCGAGTTCCAGTACAGCCAAAGGACTTATAGAGAGAAACCCTATCTTGGGGGGTGGGATTGAACATAAAGGACTCACAAATGTTAGGGTTGCTTTCTGTCTCACTAGTCAGACCCAGGAGTACTTCCATGTCTTCCTTAGTGTGAGATGACTCTTGCACTATTCTCCCCATGACACAGTGACACCTCTGTTTTCCCATTAGTCTCAATCCCCGGGCCCTGAGGGAACCCTCCACAGGCCACAGAGTCATGGTTCTTGTCTGTGGATGAGTCCTCCCCCACCCCCCGGCCCAGTCTGTTTATCTGTGGGGTTGGCATGCCTGCTGCACATGGGGTCCCTTCAGCATTCTGCGCGCCAGTGCAGGGCCCAAGGAAAACAGTCTTTTATTGAAGGCATCAAGCAAGAAATTAGATAGGCATTCTTTTCAGGCCTTAGAAACCGGCTCCATGGGGACAGGGGTTCTGCCCTTTATTCTTTGACAGCTGCTAGCTCAGAGAGCATGCTCAGTAAGTGTAGGCTGAGTGTAAGGGAGACTGTTTCTGTCAATAGCTCCCATTCATGGCTGTAGTCGTTCACCTAAAAATAGCTTCCAGACGGTTGGGAACTTGCAGGACAGTAGTGGACACAAAAGCATGCTTGTGGTGAGTTTTTAAGGATGTAGCAGAGTTGATTGCACTCCGCTGTTCCACGGGGACCACAGGTCCCCTCCTACCTGGGCCAGGACCTCAGGCAGTCAGTTCTTCAGTAAACTGGTCAGTGCAGTAGAATTCCCCCATGGCTGTCATTGTAGTGAAGAGAGAAAACATAGATCCTGTATCCATAAAGCTGGCATGATGATCCTGTGACAGACACTTGTCACCACATGGAGAGAGCCAAGCCAATGAGACAAGGAGGGGCAGTGACTTGTGCAGGCTGTGGCTGGCCTATGACAAGCACCCTCTTGTGTGCTTTGTGGATTGCTCTACCTTCCTATGCAGAACTCACTGGGACTTCCCATCTGAGGATGGCGGGACAAACCACAGCAGATGCAGGAGAAACAGATGCTGCCCTGGAGGCCTGTCTACTGAAGTGGCCCCTGTCAGGGGCACTGGTGAGGACAGCAGTTGCCAGCCGTGAGGAAGAACACTTCAGTGAGCTTTGCTTCACAGAGCAGAAGTCAAGTAGTAAAAAGGGAGAGTGGGCAAGGGAGGCACTTGGTAAGACTCAGCTCGTGTGGTGCAGGCAGGGAGGGACGAAATGCTGGGACCACAGTCACTATCTAGAGTGGGACGTAGCTTATAGGCTGAAGATTCCCAGAGCCTGCCAGGCCTTGAGGGAAAAGTGGAGTGTTTGTTTCCGAGAGATGGGGGAGAGAAAGTTCAGTTGGTTAGATGGTGGGGGTTGGGGTGAGGTGAGGGATTCAAGAGGAACAGGAGAAACCTGGGTGAGCATCTAGGAAAGTGGTGGGTAGATTTCTAACTGAAGTGCAAGAAGCTCAGGGTTGCAGGGGTGCTGGTGCAGAAGGGACCCAGGCACAAGGAGCCGAGTCAGGATGATGCTTTCTCCATGACCCTAACTGGAAAAATAGATGAAGTTAAGCTTCCTCTCAGGAAAGATGGGGGAAACTTGGGAAATTAGGTTTTCAAAAATGTTTCCAGTAGTTAACAATGCTAGGACCTGCCACAGAGGTAGGCCCATGGGGGTGAGAGATCAATGGATGAGCTGCTGGAGCGGGGGAGGCAGCTGGCAGAGCCCTGAGGACACCAGGGAATGAGGGCTGCTGAGACATCAGGAAGGAAAGAGCCTGGCATGGGGAGGAATGGGACCAGACTTCATCTGGGCAGGTGGAGTGACATCACAAGAAGACTGAGGGGCTGTTGTGGAAATGGAGAATTCCTGACTCGGGATCTTTAGAGTTACCATGTAGCTGCATAGCTTCCACAGGGTGAGAAGGGTAGGGGGCAGAACCCCGTCTCATGGCAGGCGTGTCAGGGAACACAGAGTGGAATGTGCCTTCCAAGCAGACAGTGCCTGTAAGGCCAGATGTCTTAGGGAGGAGGGGCAGTACTGAGAGTCCCATGAATTAGGGCTGTCCTAGGCCTATAGGCCACTTCCCAACATCCCTGGATGCTGGATTCCTGTAATACCACTACCCTACTTGCTGTGGTTTTCACATCTGTCTCAAAGCATTGCCTTGTGGGCCTGGAACATGCTTCTAATTGAGAACAAGGAACTAGATAAACCAGCAGAGACTCTGGGGACAGAACTGAAGCACCATGCTGAAGGATGCCTTGAGGGCAAAGCCAAAGTGCAGGGCAAATCAGTGCCCTGGCCTGCTGGACTCTCAGAGGAAGCTGAGTGGCATTTCTTGCCAGTACTGTCACCATCTCAAGACTGCCACTTGTCACTTCTCCAAGGAAGTCAAGAGTTTGTGCCAGAGTAATGACAGTCCATAGATACCGAGACACTGGGAGATGCGATGGTGTTTTCCCTCCTGTTATCTTAGAAAGGGCTCTCTGTGGTAGGAGGGGAAGGAGTTGCCTGGAAACAGGCACATTTGATTTTCATCCCAAGAAAGATGAATTCTGTTCTGTGTGCCAGTGAGTGAGTTCAAAGCCTGCCCAAGTAGAATAGAATGGGAAGTAGATTTTTGAAAGAACATCTTCATTCACACAGAAAACAATGACTTATTTGAATAGGAACATTTCACTAAAAAGAGAAACTGTGATTTGTGTCCCTTAGTCTTTCTGGATTATTCTTTCTGGATTATCAAAACTGTGTAAGTTGGGTACTTGTGGCTTTTAGGGTGGTATTTGGAAAACTAGCTTACTGGCTTTGTTTTCATTTCTTTTTGTTTTGTTTTGTGTCCGAGGCAGGGTCTTGTGAGGTAGACTTCAGTGGCCTGGTAACAGCTGTATCACCTAGGCTGACCTCAGACTCATGGTATTCCTCCTGCCTCAGCCTCCTAGGTTCTGGAATTATAGGTGTGTGTCAACCTTACTCCAGTTGTTCCTTGACAAGTTCAAAGGCACGTTGTTGCAGGAGAATTGTTGGTGCAACCCATTCCACTATCCATTACAGCATGTGGCTAGGCTACAGAGACAAGCGCCTTGTCTGAGCCTGGTGTTGCTGCTTAGAGGCTTCCAAGTGTGCTGGTGCTAGTGACCGCCTGAACCTCTGTCCCAGCCCCACCCTGCCCTGGACTGTTTTCCTTGACTCAGCTGTGGACGTAGAGGTTTGTGTTTCAAACAGCCGAGACCTGCTAAGGAAGTTGTGAAAACCAAGGGGAAGCTTCCAGAGCCTCAACACTCCAGATAGTCTCTGTGCTGATAGTGCACAGACAAGTGAGAGTGATGTGGTCTGTGCACATGTCTTGAAGTTGTCCTGTTCGCTGTGTAGTTCATGCATGTGCTCTGCGCCTCTAGGAGAGATGCGGGTGTCGGGTTGGGCAGTAGACGGTAGCTTACCTGTGTTGAGCATTACAGGACACTGGGGAAGAGAAACCACCACTTCCCTGAAGAAGCTGTAGTTAGCTTTAGGCCACTAACAGCCAAGTGCAGAGTGTCCACAGTCAGACCCCTGGAGTAGAGATCTAACTTGTAGCTTAGGAGAAAGAATTACTGACAGTCACAGAGGTCGCAGGATTGAAGCAACAGGACAGTGGACACTCGGGCTTATTACATAGAAATGTCTTTGGATAAGAATGGTGAGTAGCTTTGCTTTCCTGCCTGATAAGTGAGCCCTCATGGGGGACCAGATGGGCATGGACCACTGTCAGTGGCCTTGGCACAGGACAGGTAGTGACATCTTTTGAAACCTGTGCATGAAATACTTAAGAAGAACAAAAGTCCTCACCATCAAGCACTGGATAGCATACAGAAGAGAAACTCCAGAATGGCTGGCTGTCTTGGAGTCTGGTATCTGTCCTAGGGACTAGATGGAAGCTTTGGACAGACAGACTGTTCAGAAAGTTGTCTTGCTCTGTTCTGTTTGTTTCTTGGTTTTGGTGGTGGTTTCTGGGTTGATCGGTTGGTGGGTAGGTTGGGTTTCGTTGTTTGGCAGGCCTAGGTCTCACTATGTAGACCTTTCTGTTCCAGAACTCTCAGATCCTCCTGCCTCTGCCTCCTAAATGATAGATTAAAGGTGTGTGCGACCATGCCCAGCTAGGGGCTGGTGTTTTCACTTAAACCCTTATCCTCACCACCACCACTGCAGCCAGCCTGCCAAACTACAGGATGAAGTGAGGCTCAGAACTGCTGGCTGTCCCTAGGACACAGATCACCTTGGGAAAGGAACCAGCTGCATGAGCTGGAAGTCCTGGAGCCTGGTAGAAGTGGAAGGGTGGCAGCATCAGGGGATGGAACAGAAGGTGACGGTTGGTACCCATTCAGAGCTGAGGTGCCTGTCAGCGGGGGTGTGGGAACAGCTTTTTGTGGTGGGTCCCCAGCTTGTAGGGGTTGGCAGTATTCCGAGATTAGGCACCAGGCAGATGGGAGTCAGTGCAAGCCCTTCTCTCCTTCTAATTACAAGACTCCTGACTCACGACAAATGACTCTGAAACATGGGGTGTGGGGAGGTGCACCACCCATGCTCCTCTGTCCCCTGCTCGGTGTACTGTCCTGCCCTTGTAGTCTGGCACTTCCCAGTCTTTAGCACTACTTTGGCCTTCTTTTTGGTAAAGATAGAGTAAAAAAGAAATTGAGTTTCATTTAAAGTGAGTCCCTGTGTTTGCACAGTGGTCTTAAAGCCTCTCTGCAGAGCTGGAGGGACTCTTCAGTCTGCAGCTCTATGGTATTGACTTAGAGACATTCCTGCAGGCTGTCGGTGAGCCGTAGCATGTTGTATCTCCTCTCACTGATTACAAAGTGAAGTCACAGCCACGTGTAGTACTACAGGGAGAAGAAGATCAGGAATTTTTTCCCCCTTTGTATGAAATGTCACACCCACTCAGGACAGTTTGTGCATGTTAGTATCTCATTCCTGGTAAATGAGAGTCCGTAAGGGAAAGAAAGGAAACACTGAGAATCCGAGGTCCTCTGTCCTGCTGCCACTGATGTCATGGGTGTGGGTCTGAGGTTTCAGGAGTCCAGTGGCTGGAAGCAGAGGATTTCCAGTGCCTGCTTTGGGCTGGGAGGTGCACATGGCAAAAGTGCTTAGATCTGTTCACTGCTGGAGCCCCCGGCCGCCCGCCCAGCCACGTTGTGCACAGGTGTCTTTGGAAAGATCTCACATGTTAATGCTGGAGGATGTTGCTTGAGTGGGTTTTTGCCTCCTTTTCTTTGCTGTGTGCTCCAAGCTCACTTTTGCATTCTTTTGCCTTTTCTGATTCGGTTGCAGACACGGGGCTGGGTGACTCGGTGTGTTCCAGCCCAAGTATCTCCAGCAGCACCAGCCCCAAGCTTGACCCGCCCCCTTCCCCCCACGCCAACAGAAAGAAACACCGGAGGAAGAAAAGTACCAGCAACTTCAAGGCTGACGGGCTCTCGGGCACCGCTGAAGGTAAGGGTCCCCAGGCTGCCAGGGTGAGCATCTGCACTGTGGAAAATGGCCTTGCTCGTGAAGTCCGCTATTTACCTGATGCCAGATGTGGATTTTCTGAAGTGGCTCCTGCAAGTGAACTTTTTTTATTCCATACATGCATGTTGAGATAAGTAAATATACACACACACACACAAAATGAAAATCATGAATGTAACTAAGCTTCAGAAGTACTCAAAAGAAAACCAACAGTTCCAAACATTGTTGCATTAGCACCAAGGTTTGTTACTGAGATGGACAATAGCAGAGTTCATCTTGAGACTGCCCTGTCCTTCAGAGCCTTTCTCTTTCCTTGTCTGCCAAACTTTTTCTCAATATTCTCCTGGTTTGTCCAGAACTGTGGATTGCAAGATGCTACTCCTAATAGGGAAGGGCAGCTTTGTGAGCACATAGCAATCAACAAGGACCGGTAGGGCTCAGCAGGGTGCCCCATCATTTGTGAGGTAGGCTGTGTTGTTTTAGGTGACATGAGGAGGCTGGGGTCCAGAGCCTTGCAGCTTGGGGTTTCTTGCAGGACCAAGGTTCACTTGGTTCTGTCCCCAGCAGCTTCTGTCCCCAGCAGAAGACCAGTTTTCTTATTTTGGGGATAAATAAGGATGATTCTTCCATGTCAGCGGTCATAGAAGCTGACACTGAAGGGTGCAACACTGAGCTAGATGTCACTTCTCGTCCTGCCAGAAAAGGTTCTGCTCAGATACTGAGAGTTATTGAGACCTCATCAAGAGCCTCCAGCCGATGTCAACTCCAACCTGCCCCAAGGAAAGGTTGGGACAAGATGGTAGCCTTGCCACCCATCTAACCTCCAGCCTATAGATCCAAGCAAGATTTTCCCTAACGAGTGTTTTAAAGTGCATGTCATGTAACAGAGAAGCATCTTAGAACATGTCACATATTTCCAAATGGTGTTTGTTCTTAATGTCATAGCACAGCGGATGGCCAGTTCTCTCCACACACAGCTGCTTACGTGCGTTTCCGTTACCCACATGCGATCTGTGCATAAAACTGTAAGATCAAGCCTGTGGAAGCCATCGGTAGTGTGCCCAGCCACTGGGGAGGTGGAAGGAATCTGGAAAGTGACCTTTGCTGACTTTCTGAGCCTGTGGGGTCATCTGGTGGGTGCTGTGTAATAGTGTACCATCAAGCTGGGTCAGGGTGGGTCTGTCCTAGCAGACAAAAAGAAGTCAGCTTTGGGAGATGGCTCTGTAGTGCTTGCCTTCTAAATATGGGGAATTGAGTTTGAGCACCAGAACTCACCTAAATAAGCGAGGCATGATGATACCTCCACCACCACCACCCAGCACCAGGGAGGTAGAGACAGGCGATCCCTGGCGTTTACTGGCAGGCTGCCCTAGTCTGTTTTGGTAACTTCCAAACCAGTGAGAGACCCTACTTCCAAAACAAGGAAAAAACAAAAAGCGGTGTATAGTGTCTGAGGAACGATGCCCTGTGTCCCCTACATGTGTGTGCATACAGGCACTACAGAAGCACATAGATTAGAAAAGCACAGCAATGTCTCAAGCAAGCCTGAATGAGTGGGCGGCACATATTCAGAAGTTTCAGATGGGTCTGCGGAGGCCACCCCTCGGTTCCCTGATAGTTTATAATAGAAAATAAGTTCTAATAATGTCAAAGTCATCTATATAGTTTTTCCCTGGAAAGTGTTAACTTGCCCCACTGCCATTATGTCATTTTTATGAGGAGTGTAGTTTATTGTTAGTCTATGGTGATGTTTTTCCCATCTTTTAACTTTGGTTTGTTTGTTTGAACCTGGGTCTCACTGTGGAGTCTGAGCTGGCCTCAAGCTCACAATCCTCCTTCCTCAGCCTCCTGAGTGCAGGATATGTACATCCCACAACGTACATTTCTAAAGTCAGATTGTGTGCTTTTATTCTACCGTTGAAGCACCATTTGTGGTCCTTAGGACTCTATTCCTTAAATAACAGTTGCATGAAGTCTAACAAGCATGTTGACCCCAGAATTAAAGCCAGTTGTTTAAACTCTTGCTGTTAACAGTGCTTGGTTTGATGTGAGACTGTGTTTGTGGGGACTGGAGAGCTGGCTCAGCAGGTAAGAGCACTGGCTGCTCTTTCAGAAGACTCAGGTTCAATTCCCAGCACCCATGTGGGGACTCATAACCATCTGTAACTCCAGTTCCAGGGGACCCAACCCCCCTCACACATCATACAGGCAAAGCACAAATGAACGGTAAAATAAAAACACTACCAGTAAAACAGTTTTAAAAATTTAAAAAGAAAAAATTAGTGTGTTTTCTGTGCCTCACACCTGTGCAGCGCTGACTCCTGGTCCTCAGGTGCTGTCTACCTGTAGCCTCTTGTTTTATTGCTGCCATCTGCAATACACACAGTGCCATAGCACAGAGCTTCTGAACGTTTTCTGTGACTCATTTCCACTGGGAAAAAAGGGCTTGCGGCCCCAAGTCTAAAGATATATAACATAGATATTCATATCTATAAATAAGAGATAGATTATTAATGTATTTTAAAATGAGTCTCTTGCGTATGTTAATTTTTTACCACTTATTGAAAAAAAACTGGGGCATGAGAGATGGCTAGAGAGAATACTTGCTGCTCTTCTAGAGGACCGGAGTTCTGTTCCCCAGCACCCACATTAGATGACTCACAGCCATATGCAACGCCAGCTCCAAGAGCTCCAATGCCCTCTTCTGGCCTCCAAGGACACTAACATATAAATAGCTGGCTGCATGCCAGACACCACAAGGCATAGGGCATCTTCAACATTTTTCACTCTTTTTGATTTTATAATCATCAGGGCTTGGACCACCACTCTTCATAAATACATGCTACAAAATAATAGAGTATGTGTAGGGCCATTTCCAAAATTGTTGGAAATTTTGTCCCAACCCCAAGCCAAAATGCATTTGATGATTTTATTTTTAATGGAAGTCAAGTCAGCAACTCCAGTGGTAGCCTTTAAAACCAAGCAGCCTCACAGTGTATTTCAGAGAGAGACTAATTTGATACTGACACTCTGAGGAGATGACTGTAGGAAAATACCAAGTCTTTGTTTTCTGTTTGTCTGTTATATTTCTGTAAGAGTGCACTGTAAACACTGCAGCCCAGAGTGGGCTGTTATCTGGGGTCCTGGGTCGACTGTGTAAGAAGCTGGGCTGTAGAAGGCACTGTGAGGAAGTTGGATGCACTTTCTGCCTTCTGCCTTTCATAATTTAGCAGACAACTACAACTTTAAGAGTGTAAGAATGATAAAATCCCACTGATAGCTAATTCAGTCAGAACCGTAGGGGGAAAACTGATAGATAGTGTGCTCAAGCTGGTCACTACAGATCTACCGAAGGGACTCCGGAGACTTGAGAAAGGGCCTGCAGAAGAGGTGGAGGGAGGAAGGAAGGTGTCCCTGGTAGATGCTGTGACCTTCCCTAGAGGAACAGGTGCAGTACAGCCATGGTAGCAAGAGTAAAGGGAGCACCTTACCTGACTCCTCATCTCTTCCACCCTGTCCTCAGTACAAGTATACCAATGGCCAGAGGCCTGAGCCTTGGAGCTGCTGGCCCCACATGCCTCACACCAGAAGCCTCGAAGCACTAAGGGGTAGGCTGCCTATCATTGGAGCCCTTGGACTAGCTACATGTCCCTGGGTGCCATCCCCAGCTGCATGGCAAGAGCTATTCCACAACTTCCTGGCGTGTTTCCCTCTGCAATTTTTGCAGTCAGAAATGCAGACTGAAAGATGGCATATTTATGTTGCTTCAGTTTCAGAAGTAGTGCCTGACTGGCACCTTAGCATGACAGAAGCAGCCACTCTAGCTCCCTTGCGCTCGAGTCTTTCTTGGGGATGAGCACCAATGCAGTCTATGCCACGTGACAGAAGATGCCTTACCAAGCTTACATAGAATAACTGCTATGATTTTTAATACTGACATGTATGTGTGCAGATGCTGTGTTGAAACCTGATGATAGTATGCTAATCTAAAAACTAATAATAAAATGAATCAGCTGAACGTAGCAAGTGACAGAAGCAGGAAATGTAAAACGTCTTTGTATTTGTGGCTCCAACATGGTGATTTGACAGTCAGATCTAGGGATTAATATAGTGGATTTTGGGAGCTCAGGCCCCTTCCTAGGCTCTTAAAGTAACTATGTACATCACAGGAATCCTAATATGTGGAGGTCGTGTAGTGCTCACTCCATCCCCAACCCTGCCCTGTGAGTGCTTGGAGGAGGGTGAGGCAAAGTCAAGACAGCGATTCACCCTCTCCCATTGTGGCCATTTCCTTTAACACGCCCCTGAGGAACATGAGCACATACCCTAGACCTGAGCCTTCCAGCCAAAGCCAGTGAAGGGCATGACCATCCTGCAGACAGGAGCTCAGGTGCTGCTGTGCGGGGCTCAGCCTCCCACATGAGCACGAATGTGCACACCCCCAAGTCTGTGACACTCTTCCTCAGCAAAAGTTAACGTTCTGCCAGTAATTAGGTTACAGGAGGAAATACAGGCTGGTCTTTTGAAATGAATTTTTCTCTATGGTTTCTTGTTCAGAAAAACCCAGATTTTTTTTTAAATTTCTGCTAACTAAAGCATTGAGTGTAGGATATGTGTCACAGGCGGCACAGTGGAAAGTCTCCATCCCTCCTCTGTAACAACTGTTCCCATTCATGTTCACATGGTCCCATCCCCTGAACTATCCCTAGCATTGATTGGAAACACCAGTGGTGGTCTGTATCTTCAACTGAGTTTTATTTGTTGAGAATGATTGTATAGACTAAGAAAATTGGTTGTATCATTTAGATCTGATATTTATGGACCAATGAGGAGCCTAGAAAGGGTAGAAAAGGAACTGCGCCTTGTCATGAACCCCTGGTAACCTAGAGAACAGTCATCTAGGGCATTCACAGCTGATGGAAGGTGACTGTCAAGTGGTTCCATGGCCCAGACTAATCTAGGTAGTATCAGAGGGACCCTTGCATGGACGCCTCAAGGAGATGACTTTGGGTTAGAAGGAAGCTAAGAGCCAGCAGTGCTAAGAAGCAATGGCCCCAGCACTGTGGTGAGGTGCAGGGTTGGTCAGGCCACAGTTGAGGACTGTGAGTTCTGAAAGACTGCTAGCACCATCTTAAGAGTGCCAGGACCCAGCTTATAGGGCTGTGCCTGGGAAGGCTTGGGGGCTGAGGATTCTCTAGGTCTATGATGACACCTTCTGAATTCCTTCTTAACTGTCATCCAATGGTGAGGCTATGTATCCTTCCTGAAAGGAAGCCGCAGCCTGGGAGCCCTGCTCTGGCCCCAAGTCTGGTGGTCCTCGTTAGTTTTACAGCATTCATGCAAGTTTGCATCAAGTGCTAATTTCCCTGTTTCCCCAGTGAAAGGCTGAAGTAGAGAGAGGTTAAGTGGCTTTCTTGTCCAGGGTCAGATCGCTGGTGGGTGACAGAACTGTCTCTTGATTCTGTGCCGTAGACTCTTTCCACCAGGCAGAAAGCGAGGCTTTGAGGTGTGTGAAACAGCTTTTGAATCTAGGAGTGGAGCATACTGAAAAGCCTCCTTGAATTCCTCCGATTCCACGGAAAGACACAGGCTTTCATATAGGTCTGAACATCTAGAAGTTGTGTGGCACAGATCTTTTTTTAAAATGCAGGACCTGTCTCAATGCACCCACTCTTATTATACAAGAGGGTCTGCAGAATTCCTGGTGCTGCCCCCCACCTCCCCCAGGTTCACAGTGCTTTGTAGAAAAGGTCTCAACAGGAACTCATTTCATCCTTCTCATCTCATTCCTTCGCTGCTTTCTGGGTTTCTACTGAACCATTGAGTGGTCGATTCTGAATGGCTATTAAAGGATTATCCTAGACAAGGTAAGTCACTACCAGGCCGCTCCATTACAGTAGAAAATGAATTGCTCATCCCAACTGCTCTCACTGAGCAGTCAGAGGTGAGGCCCAAAACTGTTGACAAATTCCATTAACTCCAAAGTTGCAAAGGTTGCCTTCAACTTGGTTTTCCTTCATTCACCGGAGAAGACCCTGAAATTGTGTATCATGTCTTTTTTTTTCCCCACCAAATATTAAGCCATCAACATGGGGAAACATGGGTTTGGCACTATTGGAGACACTGGGAATTAAAATTCTCCAGGGTGTTCAGAACCTTAATATGTCACAAACATGTGCTATAAATGGTACGTCTCTAGGGTGGCAGAGAAATGCTAAAGAAAGATGTGGACATCCAGAAGCATAGCCACGTGCCCAGGATAAGTGTGAGGGAAAGCTGATCTGGTCCATGTAGAACTTAGTTTTGTATTTAGTACACAGTGGTTCTTTAAAAACCTGGAAAGAAATCGCTTTTTCCTGCATACTTCAGCTTGGTCACCTTGGGGTAGATTACAGTTGATGCTTTGGAAAGCACTTTGCGGAGATGATAAAGAATTATGCGTGCATGGCATGTGGTTGCTTTTTCTATTTAGGATTATCAGCAAATAACCTTGAGGCACACAACAGCACTTAGTTCTGGCCATTTGACTGTGTTGATTGTCATGCACTCTGGGTGTCGTATAAGCTGGAGGCCCTACCTAGCATGATTAGGTGGGTGGTCACTGTGTTTCTTCTGTTAGGAGAGCGGAACACGCTTGTGGGTGTCTTGTTACAGTGGTATGTATGGCATACATGTGACTGACAGAAGTCAGGGCTCAGAACCTGCGATGCACACGATGTGATTCCACACCACATGTGCTCCCATACTGTGTTGTTTAAAGACCTGGGATCTTCATGAGAGACGACCATACAGGTCTTGCACGCTGTTGCTTGTCGCTCCGTTTCCTCCTCCTTCCCTTGGGGACATTTCACCAGCCCTCTCTATGTCTACTTGCTCTAATTTTGGCAGCTGCCCTGAAAGGAAAGGGACTGTAATGTCTTCATCATCAACAGCGTGGGGATTACATAATCAGCAGCCATTTTCATGCCTGTAACCCAGAATCCCACCATCCTCCCAAAGATAACATAGAAATGTAGTGGTTCTGATTCTCCGCCCAAGGCTGTCAGAGGCTGACAGGGTCTTACCACGCTTAAGCTGTGGGTTCTAGGAGACACGACAGGCCATGATGAACTCACTACCCACACACTGGATTGGCTTTTCAAAGAGAGTCCTCAGGCAGTCACTCGAGCTTCCCAGAGAACAAGCCTGCTGAAACTGAGTAGGGCTGAGCTTGCTCTAGACGTTGACATTGTGCATTGGACACAGTTGACTCAAAAGCCATCCTGCGGGGTAGAGTCTGGCCATCACAAACACACACAAGCTGTAAGTGCTCTTAGATCCTTTGTAGAAGTCAGCAGGTTGGAAGTAAACAAAGATGAGTCGATTATAGCAGGGGAAGCCAGAACAGAGGATTCACACCATGACAAACCTGCCAATAGGAGAGGATTTGTGGTCCTTTTATAAGTCCACACAAACTAACAGGGTTAGCCTCAGGACCATGAAACCATTGAGCACCTACTGGATGCCAAGTGCTGTGCTTGTTATTGAGTGGGAAACTAGATAAGGGGTTCCCTGCCCTGAGCAGGTGCAGCAATGGAGACAGGAGAAGGCAAGGGCTGGTGCTGCACTACTGGTACCCAAACATCCTGGTTGCCTGGGAGACTCCACAAAGGAACACAGTATCTCCATTGCCTTTGATAGAGCATGGAATGTCTACTCTCGTAAAGCATGAATGTAGGGGAATTCTGTTCTGTGAAAATGAGATCAGTCCTAGGAGGTGGCTTAGAGCCTTTTCAGCATCCCGAGGAGATGCAGTGTGACAGGGCAAGTGGTCAGTTCAAGCTGCCTGTCCCTGGACATACATGAAAATAAACTTACCCTTACCAAACACAAGTTGCAAGACTCCACTTTGGAAACCAGATATGCAGCAAGCCTCCACACCTAGCTGTCTGCCTGTACTTGAAGGTACTCTTCCAGCATCCCTCTAAAGGACTTTATCCCAGTGATAACACGCTTTCCTCTGCCCAGCTGGGAGCCCCTGGGTCTGTGGCGTTCCACTGCCAGGATCTGCCTTGAGGTCCTCAGGTGCTGTGGCTGTCACTTAACTCAGCCATAAAGTTGTGACCCCTGAGACCATGGTCACATCTAGAGGAGAGGCAGTGTTGACTCTCATGGTGGTATCCCTCTGCTTACCACTTTCTCCCCAGCATAATTCATCACCTACTTTCTGCACCTCATCTTGCCCTGTTTCATAAGCTCTCAGGTCAACAGCTTTTGAACAGATCGTCATGGTCCCCTCCCAAATCATGAAAGCCATTGTCAAGATACATCCTCAGACCTGAGCCACAATGAGGCTATCTTTACCCTGAGCCGTGTCATTCCTGTGGGTAGTCGGGGATGGGGGAAGCAGTCCTGTTTTAGGGTCAGTAGAGCACTGATGTGCCCCAGACACAGGTGGAGGCCGAGGTTAGAGGCTGTTAGACCTCTGGGTCAGGGTAGTCTGTGTTTGTGCCTGGTTATTCACTTGGGCGTAGACCCTAGAGCAGTGGTTCTCAACCTTCTTAATGCAACACCTCTTTAATACAGTTTATTATGTTGTGGTGGCCCCCAATCATAAAATTATTTTTATTACTACTTCATTACTGTAATTTTGCTACTGTTATAAATCTAATATAAATATTTGTGTAATGTAAATATTCTATGCTCTTAGGCAACTCCTATGAAAAGGTCTCAACCCACAAGTTGAGAACCTCTGCCCCCCTCAACACAAACTCTTGAAACTAGGGAACAATCCTTTCCAAACTGGGTCTCTTCCTGGCTTCCGTGCAAAGATTTCTTTTTCTTGTCTGTGTTTGCCGTCTCGGATATAAAGTCCCAGTTCACTGCTCAGCTACTTTGTGGGCAGTGAGAACCTACAGAATTAGACACCGACTGTCTTATGGAGGTAGTCTCTTGCCGTTTCTTCGGAAACATAACCAATTTTTTTTTTTTTTTTTGGTTTTTCGAGACAGGGTTTCTCTGTGGTTTTGGAGCCTGTCCTGGAACTAGCTCTTGTAGACCAGGCTGGTCTCGAACTCACAGAGATCCACCTGCCTCTGCCTCCCAAGTGCTGGGATTAAAGGCGTGCGCCACCACCTCCCGGCTTAACATAACCAATCTTTGTTTGGGATGATAATACTTGTTCTGTTTGTTGTTTTAGATGAAGGGAGTGAGCATTTCAAGGACAGTTTGAAGTTACAGGGGGCAGGGAGTGATTGGTTGAGCTCTCTGTCATTCACAGAAGTCCTGCTTTGCTGATTCAGGTATTGATTGAAGACCTGTGTGCCCTGGCTCCAGGTCTGATAATGGTGACCTCTTGTTTCATTGAGATGTCTTACTTGTACTTTAGAGAAGGCATAATTCAGGGTGAGCTGGAAGTTTGTTTGCACTCTCTGCAGCTATCTTCCTGCCTTTCAACTACACCCTTTTCTCAAATAATAAGCATCAGGTATGACGCCATGGGCGCATCTCCATGAAAGAAGGGAGGACGGTGGAAACTTCAGCTGGCATTGCCATGCGCACACACGGCGTAACTGGGGCTTCTTCGGTATGCAGGATATGGAGAAAATTGGCCATTTGTCTGTGGGGTAATGGGCTTTGTGCTGTATGAAAATCTATCAAATGGTTACATGCAATGACTTTATATCAGAGTTCATGAAGAGTGCCTACTGCACACAGTTTAATTCTATTTAATTTTTTAAGGGGGGAAAAAGCAAAGGGAAATGTTTTAGTTTCTCTTAAGCTGATTTCTCTCTGCTTTTTCTTAAAAGTGCCTTTCTAGTTACCACACAGTGATGTGATCATTATCCGCCACCTCGTCGCCCCGCTGCCTCTGCATGCAGTAAAATACAAAAAGAGAGAGAGAGAGACCAGGGGAGCTTGTGAAGTATGACTCCCCATCCCAAGACTCATTGCCCACGATTCGTACCGCTTGACAGTAATGATCTTATTACAGCACTGTGGACCTTGAAGAGATTTCGCGAGGAGAGTGAAAGGACGGAGGCTCGTGTAATCAAGTGGCGCTGAATATTCCACGCGGTTTTGATCACACACTGATTGGGCACAGTTTTAGCCCATCTTCTAGTCAATTATGCATGGCCCCTGTGCTCCTCGGATAGGCAGGAACATTGATGGCTGTTGTCTGGCTTTGGCAGGCAGCCAGGAGTTTGAAGTGCCTTGCATACACCGTCTTCAGGATAAGTGCTTTTTAGTTGGAATTGATTACCTTTCTTTGGGTTTTGCTTAATAGCAAAACTGCGTTTGGAGAGGGCTTCAGGTGAAAAATGGCCGTATTAGCCGTTTAGAGCATCTGAACTCCTAGTCAATTTTTAGGCTCCCTTCGTTTTCATCTAATTTCTGCTTAATGATGTAATGTTTCCTAATATGTGGGACACCTCGCCATGTTTGCCTCCAAGCATGCGCATTGAGCATGCTGGATAGGTTCGATCACATGGCCACTTCTCTCAGGCCTTGAGACAGGTACCAGCTTTGAGGTGATGTCTGGATCAGTGTCTGCCTTCTCCTAAAAGTGTGCCGAAGATGCTTTGCTCTGCGGGGAGATGGGAGTAAATTATCCTTGCCGGGGTTGCCTACCCTTTAGGCGATGGCAGAAGGAGATGTTGTCCTTGCTAGTTTGAGATGTGTTTTGCTGCTTCTTGCCCCAAAGGATTGTGGTCTTTCTGGCTTTATCTGGGGTCCAGGCATATTTGACAGCTTGGAATGTTTTCCAACAAGTGTGCTGTGTTGCCTGGTGTTAAGACCGTGCAGTTAAACAAACAACCACATGTCTAGGGGACTGAGGAACCGAGAATTTCACGTCCTCCTGTCAGATTCTTCTGTCTGATTCTTGGCTTATAGATAATTCTAGAACTGTCAGGCAGGAGAATTTCAAAGTTCCTTTTCATGTTTTTTTGTGTAAGAGCACAGAATTGGACACCGCAGAGTACATAATCAGTGTAGCGTAGTCTGGAAAATATTTTGAAGTCACCGAAAGCGTGGTGTCTGGGAGCCTCCAGTCACCGAGCTGATGTGTGAACTAAGAGCCCTGCTTGCTCCGCTGGGTATTTCAATAACTTGATTTGGCTCTTCCTAATGAGATAAATTGGAAGCTTTGTTCTTTTACTACTTGATTTTCATTTGGTCTTTCATGGTATCTGCAGGTGAGAATTGCTGTCCTCTTCAGTCAGCGCGGGAAAAGCCATGCTGTACTCTAGGCGCAGCTCCCAAACCTGCCCTGGGAGAAACTACCAGAAAGTAAAATAATGTCCTATCAGAATTTCAATTTGCTGATACCTCTTTAACTGAGAAAAGCAGTCACAAAGTGAAAAGTCGGTTGACACTCCGTTAGCGGTAGGGTTGCACAGAGTTGCTGAACTTTGCTGTGTGCCAGGCAGTACTGCTAAATGAGTACTGTGTGTCCTGCCATAATCCCTGGGAGCCTGCGAGGTAGGTGCCGTTATGCCTGTTTTTATAGCTGAGGAAAGCAAGGGTCGTAAACTTTAACTAACTTGCTCAAGGCCACAGACATAGCAAGCAGCACCTCAGAGCCACGCAGGAATGCACTAGTGCTCTGCTTACTGCTTCCAGCTGCCTCCACGGTGACCTTCCCTTCTTGGGAAGGCCACGTTTGCCCCTTCCCTTCAGATCTTGCCTTACCTCACACTTCTGTGGATTCAGTTCATACCAAAGAAAGGATGATCAAAAGGATGGTTCTCCTCCATTTTAATAAGTTAATAGCCAATCGCTCAAAAATGTAATTTGACCCACGACTGTGTATCAGCAGATGGACAAAATGTGGGTTATTTTACCTCAATGGTTGAATCCAGCTCCCAGAATTAAAGAGAATTAGAGCTGGTAGACCTGAGGGAACAGTTGCTATGCGAATGCTGAACAGCTCTTACAACAGTACTGGAATTCCCGCAGCCCAGCTGTGCGGTTTGAGATCTGTTAGCTATTTTCCTCTTAGCATCACGTTAGTCTTTCAGGGACCGCTAGTGGCATGACCTGAGCTGGAAGGTTGGTATAAGACCCACCTGGCTACAGGAAGCCTCCGTGGTGTAGCTGTTTATCTTCATAAATGCCTGAGTATGTTTGGTTGTCCTTGCTGGTGAGTGGGGAGACTAAAAATAGATGTGTCTAGCTGCTTTCTTCCCTTGCCATCCCAGGCTCAGGGATGGGGCATGGAATATTCATCAGCCAAATCATGGAAGGGAGGAAACAGCCAACCCTATGCCCCTATCCCTACCCTGCCACCATGTGACAGGAGCCATCTCTTCATGATTGGCTCCAATCTGTCTTTAACGGGTGACCAGGTTCCTTCCAACAAGAGGGCTACAGTTATTATATCTGTGAGTTTGCTCGGAGTGGGTCTCTTGGGGGCTATTCTATCGAAAGAGTTGAGGGCAAGTTGAAAGGCATGGGTTTTTAGGCCAGATGTGACTCCTGCCTTCATTTCAAAAAAAACTAAAAATTACTTCATTGAATATTTCTTCCTATCAGAACCCTGGATACATTGAATATTCCTCCCTGTCAGAACCTGTGAATACATTGAATACTCCTCCCTGTCAGAACCCATGAATACATTGAATATTCCTCCTTATTAGAACCCATGAATACATTGATTATTCCTCCCTATCAGAACCCATGAATACATTGAATATTCCTCCTTATTAGAGCCCATGGCTACATTGAATACTCCTCCTTATTAGAACCCATGGCTACATTGAATATTCCTCCTTATTAGAGCCCATGAATACATTGAATACTTCTCCCTATCAGAACCCATGGATATGTTGAATATTCCTCCCTTTCAGAACCCGTGGATACATTGAATACTCCTCGCCATCAGAACCCATGGCTACATTGAATATTCCTCCTTATTAGAACCCATGGATACATTGAATACTCCTCCCTATCAGAACCCATGGATACATTGAATACTTCTCCCTATCAGAACCCATGAATACATTGAATACTCCTCCTTATTAGAACCCATGGCTACATTGAATACTCCTCCCTATCAGAACCCGTGAATACTTGAAGAACCTTATTGGGGTTGCTTTCTGTAGCCCCCAAGGTCTTCAGAGATGTAGTTAACTGAGAGGGAGGGAGGGAAAGAGACGATGAGAACACACCTTCTTGTCATGATCAACCAGATTCTGGGAAACCATCCAGGATGCTGGGGCTGGGAGGAGCTCCTGGGGAAGAAGGAAGCACTGGTAGGAAAGGAGGGGAGAGCTTGGTATTAGGGCCAGCCAGTCACAGCTGGAGAGAAACTCCATCACTGGGAAGCACCAGCTGGGCCTCTGTCGGGCAGGCTCAAACTTGAGGGCACATACCAGGCTACATCTCTGAGTCCAGCGTCGTCTTTAGAACTGACCCCGTGTTCCCCATGCACAGAGCTTTTTTACTCTTTTTTGGTTTCTCCTCATTCTTTAAATTTTCCTCTTTTGCTTTTTTTTTTCAGTAGTATGGAATTGCAGAAGCTCTTGTGAGCAGGTTTCCTATGAATTGTAAACATTCATGTCCTAAAAATGTAATGATCATACTCCCCTAAGGTAGCAGTGGGTCAGAAGGAAACTCCCAGGCATTTGTAGTCAAAGCCTCTCTTCTCCTCTCCCCATTCCATCTCTGTGTGAGACAGTCGAGGCTCCTTTGTTGCTACCATGTGGACACTGGAAACCAAACTTTGGTCTTTTGCAAGACTATCCAGTGCTCTTAACCTCTGAGCCATCTTTGCACCCTTCAATTTCTCCTTTTCATTAGGCCTCAGATTCCAGCTCATGCGGTGTTGCCACCACACTCAAGGTTAGTGGGCTTGCCTGCCCTAGATAGGTTTCTATTGCTTCAATAAGCGGAACCAAAAGCAACTTGGGAAGAAGGAGTTTATTTCAATTTACATCTTACAGTCAGTTACCCAAAGAAATCAGGACAGGAACATAGAGGCAGGATTAAAGTAGAGGCCATGGAGGAGTACCACCTTTCTGACTTACTCCCCGTGGTTTGCTCAATTCCCTTTTTATACTACCTAGGGTGACCTGTCTAGGGTTGGCACTGCCCATAGTGAGCTGCATCCTCCCACATCAATCAAGAAAATGCCTATGGGCTGATCTGATGGAAGCATTTTCTCAATTGAGAGTTCCTGATGTGGGATTCCACTCTGTATGCTGTGAATAACCATTGGTTAATGAAGAAACTGTCTTAGGCCTGTGCTAGGGTAGAATAGAGCTAGGTGGGGAAAACTAAACTGAATGCTGGGAACAAGAAGGCAGAGTAGAGAGAAGCCATGTGGCCGCCACTGGAGACAGGCGCTAAAACTTTGCTGGTAAACCACAACCTCATGGCAATATACAGATTAATAGAAATTGGTTAAATTAATATGTAAGAGCTAGCCAATAAGAACTTAGAACTAATGGGCCAAGCAATGATTTAATTAATATGTTTCTGTGTGATTATTTCGGGAGTCTGGGCAGTCAGCAAACAAACAAATGGCCAAGCAGCCATCCTGCAGCAGGTCCCTCTTCTGAGACACTCTAGCTGTGTCAAGTGGACAGAACTAGCTATCACACCTAGACATACACCCCAGAAACATCCTCCTCGGTGCACATAGAGATGTATCTCATGGGTGATCTGACTCCCATCAGGTTGACGGCTAAGGTTTCAAACATCACACTTCATTTCAGTGTTGTGACTGTCCTCTGGGGATGTAAGGAGATACATTTTTAAAGAATGTCTGCAGTTCATGTTTCTCCATTCTTTAAGGGGTCGGCATAAAGACATTTTCAGTACCCTCTGCCTTCTTCATGATCTGTAGCTACACACTGGTGCTCACAGGGCTTATGATGTCCAAACAACATGAGAAGTCAGAAGCTTGTGTAGTTTTAAGAAACTGGTGCAGAGAACCGTTTCGTCCAGGGGGTGTGTAAGGAATACATGTTCTTACTCAAACAGTTTCAAATAAAGAAGAAAGAGTCCGGAGAAGTTTTTAAGTGATTTTATTCCACGTGGGATAATTTTTGGAGCTTGGGAAATTAGGTCAGGGTTTTCCAACAATTGGGAAAGTGGCAAGCATCTTCTGCTGATCATTGTCAATCTCAGTACTCAGAAGATGAAGCCATTACACAAGGTTATCTCGTTTCACGGGCAATTAACACATTACACTCTGCAATCCCTTAGACTATTGAAGAAGAGATTGCTCTTTTGCTGCTGTATGTCCTGTAAGGGTTTTATCTTTTCTCTTTGCCCTGGCTTTGGAAAATTCTTGGCCTCTAAATGTCTCCGGTAACGTCAGCTATGAGTTGTGAGTCAGCCATCATTGTGAAGTATCCAGACTTCTCTATTGCCATTCAGGTCCCGGTGAGTCTGCTCAGCAGCTGTGCTCATTTCCTAGAGGATTCAGCCTGTGTAGACAGGCAGGTAGCCATAGCAGATCAGGGCACAAGGCAACAGCAGCAGCCGTGACAGGAAGATGCTCTCTGGTAGCTGCGAGCCTCGGCCAGGAGCCCCTGCTCCACTTCCTGGTGAGGTAGCTGGTCAGGTTTCTCCACATATGCATACAGATCGTACTGGCCATGAAGGTCTGTGGGTGAGCAATAGCATCAGCTGATACTCTTCAGGGTACCGCACACATTCCCCACAATATCCCCGGCTGCATCCCTGAAGAGGAGGCTTCTGTCTCTCTCTCTCTTTCTCTCTCTCTCTCTCTCTCTCTCTCTCTCTCTCTCTCTCTCTCTCTCTCTCACCCCTGCATTCAGTATGTATAGCCTGAAAATAAGTTTAGCTGAGAGTCATGTTATCAAATACAGGATTTTAAAGGAGGGGCACAGGGATCTCCTCTGAGTCTCAAGTTGGACCTCACAGTATGGGTGACCATCACTTTGTGAGGACGTCCTTGTGTTATATATGTGCCACAGTCAGTCTCATCCATTATGAGACCGGAAATCTAACAGTAGCCAGAGATAATGGTACAGTCTGTAATCCCAGCATTTATGAGAGAGAGGTAGGAAACCAGGAGTTTAGGGTCATCCTCAACTACATAGGAAGTTCAAGACCAGCCTGTGCTACATGAGATCTTGACTCAAATAACATTTTTTTAAAAATTAAAAAAAAAAGGAGGGAAAGAAAATCTGAAGAAGCAGACTAGCCTTGTGCTTCCTGGCATCCTGGCAAACACCAGCTCTTAGAGGAGGGAGAGCAGCTCCCCTTCCCCAAGAAGCTAAATTGATTTCTAACTATTTCTTCTCTTTAATGTGAATTTTGGTGACATAAGCCAAACACAAAATCCAGCAAGACCTGAAATAAAAAGTTTTACATGCTTAGGAAATGTTGCAGCAGCTGAAGACTACACTTTTTGTTACTTGGTCCTACAGCATGGGGGAAGGTGCAGAGACCTCTCTCTTAGTTCTACAGCGTAAAGGGAAGGTGTGGAGACCTTTTGTTTCCCATGTGCTGGCTGGTGAGCAAGTGGAACTTCATTAGTTTAAGATCCACATTCTCGAGTAAGGTGCATAGGTCCTGGGTGAGTGCTTTCCCATGTTGGGGTGCCGTGAGGACCTTATGTTTCCCCTGTGTCCTAGTTAGTTCCTGTCAGCCTGACACAAGCTCAAAGTCATCTGGGAAGAGGGAACTTCAGTTGAGAAAACGCCTTCATCAGATTGGCCTGTAGGCAAGTCTGTGGGGGTATTTTTTTTTTTTCTTGATTAATGATTGATGTGAGAGGGCCCAGCCCACCATGGGCGTTACTATCTCTTGACAGATTGCCTGGGGTTGTATAAGAAAGGTAGCTGTGCAGGCCATGGGGAGCAAGTCAGTAGGCAGCGTTCCTTCATGGCTGGCCTCTGCTTCAGTTCCTGCATCCAGGTTCCTCACTTGAGTTCCTGCCCTAAATTCCCTTCCCAGTGGACTGTAAACTGAAATAGACTTCTTCCTCCCAAGTTGCTTTTGGTTCTGGTGTTTGTCACTGCACTAGAGAGTGAAGTGGGACACAGTAGACCTTCGCAGCACAAGCCTTCCACTGGCACCCAGCTGACTGCCCCAGCCTTCTGCTTGACAAGACTCTAGGCGCAAGCTCCCGTTCTGTATCACCCCAAGTTACAAAACACGCTTCTAAGTTTGGTCTTTGAAATTACCATGTAGTTTTTATTTCAGCAAGACAACATATCCCCAATGTGCCCAACTCTGTTTTTAGTGGTGTCTATCTTATTCTGCGTGTTTTCCTGCATCCCTTCAAGTTGGCAGCACACGGAGGTGTTTCCTGCTGTTCTCATGCAGCGTGATGGAGGTGTGTGCAGTTTGTAAGGCATACCTCAAGGTTCCTTCTTGTCGTGCAGATGAAGCCTTTGGTGCTGGTCCTCATGGGGGACACCTGTGTGACATGAGACTTGTTCTTTCTGGGTTCCGAGAAGTTCATTACCATCACCATCACCATGTACATTGAGTTTCCTCTCTCGCAAGCCAGCACTTGACCGTCCTAACATCACCCTTCTTAGTTCAGCCCCGTCTTCTCTCATCGTGGTGTTCAGGCACCACACAGGAGGCAAGAGAGCAAGAAGTCCATGTCCCATGAATTTCTCAGATCATGATGAATATATTTGACTCTTTTTTTCCAGCACTAGAACAAGATACATCGTGTGCGGGGGAAGACGTGGTGTTGGGAGTATTGCTAGTCCTTTAAGCCTCAGTTAAAGTAAACCATCACCTTCCCCTAGTAAGATAACGGGTTGTAGAGGCATTTTATAGTGCCCCAAAGCTCTGCCTTCCCTTGGGACAGACAGACAAAATTTGACACTGCTGGTTAGATTTTGCCACAGAGATGGGTGAGCTCTACAGAACAAACCGGAAGTCACCTGCACTCTGATCCTACTGATGGTTCTGTTTTACTTCCTTTGGGGCTATTGCTCTTTCTCTCACTCGGCCCCCAAAAATCCTTTGTGCAAATTGATTTGGAGATCAGCCTTGATGAAAGACCAGCTTCAGCCCTCCCAGCCTCAGAACGGTATCATTAGCCATTCCTGATTGTTTGGTTGTGTGCTCTGAAGTCTCCACAGCAGGCTTGGAGATGCACAGAGATTAACTGGGATCTCTCCAGCCGTTTGTCACACAAATAGCAGTGCCAGTAAACTGAAAGACGATAAATCATTTTTCTCAAAATTGAAACCTTTTATCAGTTGTGTCGTTTTCATTATTCAATAAATGATTAGTAGGAGTATTGCCACTTAGTCATCCATGGTTAACAACTGCATGCTGCCGCTGCTGCTGGTCGGGTGGCGCATCACACCTGCACATGAGCAGACAGTCTGCTGCTGCCTTCCTCTCTCACAGAACCCTCTGACCTCACCACCTGCTGTCCCTCGCACAGCAGAGTAGAGTGAAGAATTAACAGGCATGTTTTGAATCCTTAAAGTTGGGCTCTAACATAGTTCATTTCTGCAGTATTTGGCATGTGCGATGTTTTGTGCCAGGGTCTTACACTGTAATCCAGATTAGGCTCACACTCTCTGTCCTCCTGCCTTAGCCTCCTGAGTGATGGGATTGCGTGTGAGCACCAGCACACCTAGCTTGCCCTGCACTAGCCTGAGAAGAGCAAATTCATTTACCTTCTCTTGGACCCTCTAATATTTTTGCCCTTTGATTTGTATGGCAGCCATCTTGATTGGAGAGGTGCCCTCTAGTTCCTAACACATTGGAAGCAGCATCAGCTAGTAGTGGCCTGGTTGTTCCTCACAGAGTCTGGTGTGTCTGGAGGATGAAGGAGGACAGTGACACGACTCCCAGCCTACACATGATGACCTTCAGAGATGGCCCAGCTAGCTTTTGGTTTGTCATCTTGGCATGAGTTAGAGTTATCTAGGAAGAAGAACCTCTAGTGAAAAAATGCATTCATCAGATTGCCTGTAGGCAAATCTGGTGGTCATTTTCTTGATGAAGGCTGATGTCAGAAGGTCCAGCCCACTGGGGCCATGCCATCACTGAATCCATAGGCCTAAATGATATAAGAAAGCAGACTGAGCAAGCCATGGGAAGCACCAGTAAGCAGTGTTCCTCCATGCCCTCTGCATCAACTGTTGCCATCCGGATCTGCTTGAGTTCCTGCCCTGACTTCCCTCAATGATGAACTGTGATGTGGAAAGAAAAGCCAAATTAATCCTTTCCACTCCAAGTTGCTTTAGTTATGGTGTTGATCCCAGCAACAGAAAGAAACTAAGGCAAATGTCAAGGTCTAGTCTAGGATTCCGTAGTGTAGCCGGAAGTAAGCGTATATTCATACAGTGATTGGCCAGGAGACAGTCGTTTCAGAGTGGTGTGAAGTGTGGCCATCGCTGGGCGCTTGTATTTCTTTTCATTGGGAACTAGTGAGAGACGCTGGTTATCAACATTTGCCTTCCACCCAAATAAATGTCAGTGGAGAGAAATGATAATGCTGCTGCCAACTGAAGGTGGGAGAGGAGAAGAAACAGCTAAGGTCTGGGGTCATTTTGGAATGAGTGTGCGTTTGTGTTCAGTGTGTATGGATCCTATATCTGTGATTTTTCATTTTGAAAATGCTGAAATACAGAACATTTGTAATAAATTTATAAGTTTTTAATTATGCCCTTTTCCTAGCAGCATGATAAAATCCTGTTTTATCCAGCCCAAACATAAATGAACATGTGTACAGCAGCGCCACCTCCTATCTGCCACCCACCCAGCCATCACAGTTCTCACAGACATTGCCACCACATCTGGGTGCTTGTGTGCACATCGTTTATGTAGCCTCAAATGCAAGAGTGAAGGTTACCACCGTTTCATTGCTGTGTAGTTTTAGTTTATTATTAGTTATTGTTAGCATTGCTTGATTTAGACATTTATGTTTAGCATCTGCGTTTGTGTACAGGAAAAAACAGCAGATACACAGTCTACTATTATTGACACTTCAGGTGTGTCCTGCAGGTCCTGGAATGCAGCCCCCAAAGGAAAGGAAAGCTACTACCTTTGCTGTAATGTACAGACTTTGAAATAGCTTGACATAATTTATTAAATTGCTGTGTGTTGTGTTTCTAATGCTTCCAAAGACTTTTCTATGCTGCCCTCGGATTTGTCATAGTATCTCTTCATCTCGGTGTGTCTCTGGCTGATCAGGCCAACCTCTTCTAAGGCATCAGCTCCACTGTTTAAGAAAAGATGGTCTTCATAACTTCCAAGCCACCCAGACTCCCCACGACATACAGTGTCCCAGATAAAGTAACAACTCTTGGTGACTACAAGACTCAAAGTCATCCCAGATGGAAAGTTCCAGTGTGCTCCTTTAATTATACTCTCTCTGCCCCTCGTAGAGGAATTGTACCTTCAAAGAGAGCGCCCAGGTTCAGTCAGGAACTGACAGTGTTAACAGGTTGGACAAACTAGGATGTTTAGTGTGACTGGTCACTGCCACCGTCCAGCACCTCCACCTGTTTAACAGAGAACGCCAGCTCCGACAGTAGAGGGAGAACATCAGCTCCGGCTAATAAAGCCAGTAGCTTGCACTGCCTCGAGTCACAGCCCTTCTCTGATGTGGATAGTAGAGGCTTCATTTGGGATGAGTGCTTAGTAAGGTCTGTGCTGTTGACAGTGCGTGGAGAAACCCGAGAGGGAGGACTGGAGAATATCTAGGGCTTTGTGGACATCTGGCCCCAGGAGCAGTGAGAATGCAAGTGTAGAGATGCTGAGCCCATGGACTCTGGAGTCTGGCTGAGCCCCGAGCCAGCTTCACCGCAGCAAAGCGATGGAGACTTCGGCTGGTCCTTCCATCCCTGATGGAAAGATAGATAGGAGAGCAATTCGCTGTGGAAACTGAACGAGAGGCAGCTGTACTAAGTTCTCAGTGTTGTGCTCTGCTTAGCACAAGTTAGTGACAATGGTGATGGTATTGCTGATGTTAGTAATATGGTTGATGGTGATTGTAGTCATGTGACTAAGAAGTGGTGATGATGGTGGAGGTGGTAGTGATGATGGTGGAGGTAGAGGTGATGATGGTGGAGGTGGTGGTGGTGATGGTGGAGGTAGAGGTGATGATGGTGGAGGTGGTGGTGGTGATGATGGTGCAGGTGGTAGTGATGATGGTAGAGGTAGAGGTGATGATGGTGGAGGTGGGAGAGGTGATGATGGTGGAGGTGGTAGTGGTGATGACAGTGATGATAGTCACTGGTGGCTTTGACAGTGATGATAATGCTGGTGGCAGGAATGCTGTTGGTTTCACAACAGTCATCATGGTCTGGTTGTCATTATGACATTGGTGGCTGGTGATGAGCAGTTAGGGAGCCTGAAGTTGTCCAGAGTCTGTACCTTTGTTCTTTCTTAAATGGGGAGGGGGTGGCACGTCTGAGCGGTATGAAGCCAGGCAGTGTTCTGACTTCACTCATATTTGTATGTAATGACTTAATCCTTTCAGGGAGCCTAAACATAAACCTTCTATACCAAGAATGGAGTTTTATAGCTGCGAATTAGCAGTTGTCTAACAGCCAATTGATCCTCATCCTAATTACTGTCAGAAGTAAGACCTTAAGGCCAATTTTCAGTATCATCCTGCCTACTGTATCCTTCCCAAGTTTGTTTACAGCTGTAGATTTACAGCGTCTGTCAGGACACACATCCCTCTGGGCTAGTCTCTGTCTCTGGATCATTGGACAGCCACATGGTTACATTCTTATTTTTATCTTTCCAATTATAAAATAATACAGACTTGTGAGAACTCCCCAGTAAGGCAGATAGTCTGCAGGAAAGGCTGTTTGGAGAGTGTGGCCCATTCCTGTAGTAATTCCAGAACTTGGGAGTTGGAGACAGAAAGAGCAAGTCCAGAGGCCTTTGAGCTGATTCCTGAGTAAGATCATTTGTTATGAAAGTAAGAGGACCTGAGTTCAAATCCTCAGCACCTATGTAAAGCCAGGCATGGCCACACACGCCTGGAACCCCACTGTTGGAGAACAGAGACAGGTGGATCCAGGGGCTCACTGTTCAGTCAGCCTAGACAAAATTGCGGGCTTCAAGTTTAGTCTTAGATCTTGCCTCAAAAAACTAAAGTAGAGAACAACAGAGAAAGGTATCAGGCATCTCCCCCAGAATACACACACTCAATAAATAGATATCATTTTAAAGAGGTCAAACCTCTTCTTTATAGTAAGATCCAGACCAATCTGGGCAACATAAGACCCTGTCAAAGAAAGAGAGGTAATGTGGGAGGAAAAGAAAGTTAGTTAGTTACTTAGTTACTTAGTTGGAAGGGTAGGGCTTCATCTCACTCCAGACCACCTCCTAGAGGTTCCTCACAGCTCTGCTGTAGGAGGTCTGTGTCAGCTCTTTCAGGACCTCAAGGAGCATGACAAGACTGGCCTCTTTATGTTCCTGTCCTTCTGGGACGTATTTGATGAGGAAAAGAAAGAATGGCAGTGGGAGCGCCAACAGTTTAGCAAGTGTAGCAGGTGGCGTGAGGACATGTGCCCACATTGGGGTGCTGATTAATGCAGCTGTGTTTCCAGAGGAACCTCTAAAGAGGAGGTGTCCAGGTGAGCCATGGGTGGCAAGAAACAAGAATGGTGTGGACATCACGGAGGACTGCTGAACTCTGTGTATCAAAGACTAAATGCACCCCCTCCAAGGAGATGTGTCCTAGCCCCTGGGAGTACAGTTTCCTTGGAAATAGGGTCATTGTAACTCATTATTCGTGCTAGAGAAGATTATAGACAGTGGTAGTAAGGAGAGGTCTATGATACATGGCAGTGATGGGTAGATAAGCATGATGCAGTTATGAGACAATGCCAAAGGATTCTGAGACCACCATCAGAAGCCCGGAGAAAGGCAAGGAACCGATTGGCCATCCTCTGACGCTTTCCAAAGGAGTACAGCCTCCTGCAGCATTGTACCTGGAATCTCTGTGGTGCTGCATCCTGACCACCACAAGACAGTAGCCTGCCGTGTTCAGTGAATGGCCTACAAATGTCTCTTACTTGCCTGTACCTTGTACACTGCAGAGGGCAGGAGTAGGGAACCACCCCTGCATTCCTGCAGGCGTGGGAGGAGAGAGTGGGAAGCCGAAGGCACAGAGCTGAAGGGAGGCACATCTGGAGAGGTGAAGGTTGACCCATTCTGTATTAATGGGGTCATATACATGTAGAAGATATGTTACAGAATTTTCCTTCCATAGGCTAAGTGTCTCGAAGCCACTAACGGCTCCTTCAGAGCATTGTCTATAGTGGGTGTTCTGCTAAAGATTGTACAGCACAGTTTGATTGAGCATGAACAGGGCTCCTGGTTTGCCGCTAGCAACACCATTGCTCTGACAATCTCCCAAATCGCTAAGTGCTCACTCATTCCTTCTGCTGATTTTTCTCAATCCTAAGTGGGGCTTGCACACTTAGGTCATACTGTGATATTTGCTTAGTCCTAGAATTTGGGGTGAGGATTTCACAAGAAACAGCCAGGTGTGGGGAATGTGAACAGAGACTATGGGAGAGAATGAGAAGATTCTCTCAACCCTGTGCCAGTAGGAGCTGACTTCTGCAGAATAAGCAGTAGCTAGAGAGAGAGGGGCAGGGGGCGGGGGGGGGGGACAGTGGAAGACAAATTCTGCTTCCAACATTGCCTCAAATGCTGCTTTTTCGACACATGAGGAATGGAAAGAATGTGTTGGCATGCTCCATCATCCCTTCTCTCATGTCTGCCTGCAGGTGGGTGTGTATCCATGGGGCGACCAGGGTTCAACTTTGACTCCACTGCTTTCCAGCTTGTTTGCTCACTTGCTTGTTTGTTGAGACTGAACCTAGAGTTCACTGCTTCAGCAAGGTTGGCTAGCCAATGAGCTTTAAGGATGCACCAAGAGTCTGTCTCCACACCCGTGCCCCATCCCCAGGGCTGAGACCACAGACAAATACTCCCACATCCAGTATCTATGTGAATGCTGGTACTTCAGATTCAAGTCCTCCAGCTTGTGCACGAGGCATATTTTCTTTCTTTTTTCTTTTTCTTTTTTTTCTTTTTTTTCTTTTTTTTGGATTTTTCGAGACAAAGTTTCTCCGCAGCTTTTGGTTCCTATCCTGGAACTAGCTCTTGTAGACCAGGCTGGCCTCAAACTCACAGAGATCCGCCTGCCTCTGCCTCCCGAGTGCTGGGATTAAAGGCGTGCACCACCACCGCCCGGCTGAGGCATATTTTCTTGACTGAGCTTTCTCTTCAGCCCCTGTCACCTTCCTCAGGAAAAGCCATTGGCTGTTATCATTGCAGGATTTCTTCATAAGAACAATTGCATCTGTTTCTCTCCACCAGCGGCTGTTGCCTTTGAGGGTGATTTTCCCTTCAACTACCTGTCCCTCCGGGATGAATCCAGGCCACTTAAATGTTGAAGGGGTCAGGATGGACAGAGATAAGAGCTACCCTGAAGAGCAATATCTGATTAAACCTTGATATATATATATATATATATTGCCAAATTACAGAGCTCTCATTCATAGCATCCTTTAGTTTGAATCAGTGCATTCTCAAGTACACTCTGAAAACGGGTGACTTCCTAAGTTCAGGATCTGCACAATATCAGAAGTGAAGAATTCAAAGAAGCTCGATTTGCACAAAATACTTGCTGGCTTTATTTCTTATTCCGCTTAGGAGATTGGTAGGTGTGTCCTCAGAACTAATGCCAAATCTGATTCAGAAATTCTCACTGCAAACTTTGAACCCGAATTCTCCCTGTTTCTTTGACACAATGTTTTCATTTCTTGAGATATTTTTATTTTGTATCTCTTTGTGCCTGCATGGTCTCAGCCTTTAATAGCCAGGGAAGGACACTAGCTTTTACCTAACCCCTGACCATATGGTCTTCTTGGTGTGCCTCCGTGAGATGGTGTCTTCTGTACAGAAAGGGGCTCCAGGACACAGAGCCCAAGTCAATACACAGCCACTGCCATTGCCAGATGGGGCCAGCAGCACTTCCGGAATGCTGGTGCTTCGGTCCTTTCTCTTTTGCATTCTTCACGTGCTCTTCTCCTCCCTGGAAGCCAGTACTGCTGGGGGAGGATGCTGTAGTCCCCCACTATGCTGATCCAACTAAGGTGGTCATATTTCCCATCTGGAAATTAACCTGCACACCCTCGGGTCTCTAGGCCTCATGTGTTGCTACCCTGCTTCTTTTTCTTGGAAGCGTGCAGGCCTAATCTTTCTGTTAAAACACTTTGCAAAGAAGAAAAATTCCATGAGGACCTCCCAGTAGTGCACATGTGCAGATGCGTGTCACGGGTGCCCAGACCTATAGCATCATCCCGTTGGCTCAGTGGCACTTTGGCATATATAGTAAGATCTCAAGTTGACTTCAACTTGCAGAATTCAGTGAGCAGAAGAAATAGAATGTTGTGTATATTTGAAACCATAGATATTGCTAGCCCTGAATTTGGCACCATTACCACCAATATTTTGTTGTATAGAATCAGCGTAAATGGAAGAAATAGTCATGGTCAATATGCTTGTTAGAACATTTTAATAGATCTTATTTTCTAGGAAAATGTTTTAGTTATAAACTTTAACTATAGAGATTTACAAGAGTTTAGGAATAGGCCTATGATTGAGTGGCTTCTTAAACTAGCTATGTGATTATAGCAAAATCATTTTGTTCAGTAAAGTGAATGTAGCAAGTACCCTCTTTGAAAAAGGTGAAACAGAGACAATTCCATGTGCTTGTGTACACACAGACGTGGTTTCCCCTCTAAGCCTTTCATTAACACGGCATTTGTTATAGCTGTTGAACCTGTACTGATACCTTTTGATTGACATCTGTACTTCATTGTGATTTCTTTAGTTTCTACCTAATGCATTTTTCTGTTTCAGAATCCACATTACCTTTAGTTGTCAGTCATCTTCTCCATTGCCTTAGACTCCTTGCCTGGAACATTTTTCCAGACTTCCTTGTTGATGAGCTTCACCTATTGGGAAGCTGTAAGTCACAGGGGGGTCCCAATGGATACCACTCCTGGAGTTTATTTGATGTTTTTCTTGGACTAGTCAGGGGCTTTACGTCTGATGTGGTGGAGACTCTGTCTAGATAATCACCATTGCCATGCAACCCTACACTGTCTATGTGATTCGTCTGTTGATACCAACATTGTTCTTGCTGTCTGTCAATTGTTCTTTCTGCCCTTGCATCCACAGAAATTATCTATAATCCTTCTACAGATAATACTCTTCCTCACGCATTACCATTAATATATTCAATCATTTATCTTTTGTCTGGGGACCTCGATTGTTTGATATTTTAGTTTATAACTCAACTTGGCTCCTTGAAGCATCCCAACTGCGGTAGCCAGGGGACCTTACAATGGTTTTGTGACTTCTAGAACACAGCCCTCTCATTGGTAGGGGTGAGAGTGTTCTGGTTTTATGCTTTTTCACCAAATTCTGGCACCATAAGATAGTCCAGGCTCACCTTGGCATTTTCCTGTATGTCTGAGAACCAGTCCTTTCTCTAAATATTACTGGTTCTTTTTATATGAAAACGGCTTACGAAATTGAGGTCTGCCTTTGCTTCTTGCTGCTGGTTGTCTTTGCTGCAAGGTAAAGATGTGTCTGTGGTCACTATACTGCGTAACCTCAGCATCGTAAATATTTCAATATGTGATCCCATGTTTCTATATGAAATACATTATGGTATATGCACAGCATAGACTAGGAAGCATTATAACACGATCCTCCTGCGTTCCCTGCGTTCCCCTGCTTTCCCTTCCCCTTCCCTCTTTCTACCCTTTCCCTTCTCTCTCCCTGGTAGTCCTAGAAAATGAGCTCAGGTCCTTAGAAATGTTCTTTATGATAAAGGGACATTGGAGCAGCGCCTTACCCAACACCTTTTGTTGAAAAGCAATATATACCTACATCAGCACGGCACTTCAAACATGGTAAATCCCTCTAATGGGAAAGTGGGAAGGAAAGACTGGCTGTTAACAGGAAGTCAACTCACTTCAGCAATAATGTTAAAGTAGCCTTCCCGGGCATTCTTGGTTAAACCTGGATAAAATTGGTGTATTTAATTTTTTTTTTTCAACTTCATCTCTAAAACTTTTATTTATCTATTTTGTGAGGCTCTAACAGAATATTACAAACTGGGAAATTTATAAAAACAAATTTAATTTTTTTTGTTTGTTTTTTTGTTTTTTAAGTTATTTATTTATTAAAGATTTCTGCCTCCTCCCCACCACCACCTCCCATTTCCCTCCCCCTCCCCCATCCAAGTCCCCCTCCCTCGTCAGCCCTAAGAGCAATCAGGGTTCCCTGCCCTGTGGGAAGTCCAAGGACCACCCACCTCCCATCCCAGTCTAGTAAGGTGAGCATCCAAACTGCCTAGGCTCCCACAAAGCCAGTCACAAGCAAGAAACTCAGGACCGCGAGGGGTGCACCCACACACTGAGACAATGGGGATGTTCTATCGGGAACTCACCAAGGCCAGCTGGCCTGGTTCTGAAAAAGCATGGGACAAAACCGGACTCACTGAACATAGCGGACAATGAGGACAACTGAGAACTCAAGAACAATGGCAATGGGTGTATTTAATTTCTAATAAAAGAAAGCAGATGTTTTGTTCTTGTGATGGCTCAGCACCGCGGCACTTCTTCCAGGCCCTTCTTCAATGGTAATGACCTTGTTTAATCATTCACAATTGACTAAGGAGCACGCTAAGGAAGCCCTGACGTTATGGTCAGAACAGTTTCATGGGAAGAAATTGTTAGTGTGTAAAAGAATAAGTGTCTATATGAGCAGGAAGAGCGAGTTTAGACTTCTTTTCCTCTCTGGTCTTTCACACTGACTTGGATGTGTCTTCTGGATTCTGTGATTTCCGAAGCTACACATCAGCAGCAGTCTTGGGGGTTCCTGCAGCTGGGCCCAAATGGAAAGAGCAAACCTGTCTCTGTTTGATCTGATAGCAAGTAGTTCTCGGGCTCAGATGCCACATGTGAGGGAGCCCCAGAGTAGAGTGTTCCACCCCGCCCCTTGGAACGCGGCTGCAGAAAGAACAGATCAATTGCAGGGACCCTTGTTTGCTGCCATTGAGGCTGGTGGTCCAGTGATCACAGCCACTCAATTACAGCCCTGTGTGCGAGCATGAGCGGTGGTCATTAAATAATTATGCCTTTGATTAGTTGCTTTAGCTGGTCATTGCTTTGAAATATGATAACACAATTTAGAGTTTTATTAAAAAACAATTTTTCCCTGGAATTGTTTAAAAAGATTTTGTGTTTAAGAAAAGGGAAAAAAATCAGCAATATGTTTTTGTTGGAGGATATTGAGGAAGAAAAGAAGAAAGAAACAGAAAAAGGGACAAGATGAGAAGAAAGGGAAGGGGCGGGAGGTGAATATGAGAAAATGGCTGTTACCCATTTTCCCTCATTTCTGACTTAGAAACACTGAAGGGCCCCAGCTTCCTGTACCCTACTCCCCAACCCCGTCTTGTCTGACTCCACAGGATGGTAAGACAGCCCTTTCGTAGGCAAAGTGGAATAAGGCAGAGGTCTTTGACCTCTCTCAGACCCTGCTACTGCTTGGCTGTTGACCCAGGTACCACGTAGGGTTTCTTCCCACACGCCGTTGAGTTTGGGAAACTGGTAAACTGAGAATTGAGAGTTTGCTCTTTGTGCGTGCATGTGTGTGTGTGTGTGTGTGTGTGTGCGCGCGCGCGCGCGAGCATGCAGTGGCTCAGTGGCACAGCTGTGGCAAAGTGTTCTTCACAGCTCCAGGTTCCTGTCTTCCACTCTTTCCATGTGCCCAGGTGAGCACAGAAGCCAAGAGGCCATAGGGTACCAGTCTTAGTTTTCTCCCTTGAGTTTCCAGTCTGTGTGAGAACGGGCCAGGCAAGAAAATCTACATTTTGTCAATGCGACGTGGAGACAATGCTTCTTTACGCTTGCGTCTTACAGTTATTCCAGGTCACAGTTATATGAGACTGAGGGTGTCCAGTTGTCGTAACTCCCCTTTGTTTCCCTCTGCAGCGCAGTACATCTGTAGGCTGGAGAGAGTCCCGCCGTCACCTTCTTGGGAGCTTGTGGTTTTCTAGTAACTCAAGGGAGTTTTGCATTGATTTTATTCTCGCTGTCTGCGAGGTTTAGTGACATTTCCCAGAGTGCCCACAGCAGCCTACTATGTAAAAGCCCTTGGCAGTTTTCAAACCCAATGTGCTCTAGATAAATTGGTGTCTGTGGTAAAGAAAGCTATTCTTGGTTATTAGACATTAAATTGAAACTAACCAATTAAGGGTTGATAACTTGTTCCAGTAGTTTTTTTGAGGGGGATAATTTACTGCCTATGGTTTGGAGTTGGGAAGGTGACTGGGTCTCACCAGATGCTGCCAGCACTGAAGGTAGTAGGAGGTTGTTTGTGGGTTTTTGTTTTTGTTTTGTTTCCTAAACATGGGTGTGCTGCATCCACCTGCTTGGCCTTGGATTTTGTTTAATTCTTTCAAAGTCCCCTTTGAGAACTGTCGTCTCTGAGAGGTAGACATTGTGCAGAGCCCTTCATGGCTCAAGTAGTGAGTTTATCTGGCCTGAGAATCTTCTGGGTGCGCCTCATGAGAGGGGCCACCACCTTGTTTATAAAAGAAGTAAACTTTAACATAGTCTGGCTGAGCAAATGAATGATCACACAGCTGGACAAAAGAAATTCCTAATTTCTTCTGATTCACCCCAGTCTCAGGGCACAATTACCACAGACAGAAGCTCATAGGATGTGACACACACTGTAGTGCCTTTCACTCACTGCCTGCAGAAGCTCCTGGGAGAAGATTGTCACATAAAGGCCCTGGTGACACAGTCAGCCTACAGACGTTGTCCTCTGTACTGATTGGGTTTCTACTGATAGCATCTTTGCTCTTGCCCATGTCCAGTGTGGTCAAGAAATCAGTGTCTAACAAGGTTCTGGCATGACTTCTCTTAAAAGCGTGAGTTTATACTCCTTTGTATGAACAAGGAGGGTATTCATTTCCTTCTCAGATGAGATGACATTGTACAAAGTACACAGACCCCACTAGTTCTCATGATTGATTCTGAGGGCACAGCAGGCTCATTCCATCAGCCATTCTGTGTGTGCCCAGGATATACTTCATGTGCACTGAACATCCAACCTGGCCTACAAATCTGGACATATTCTCCTCATGGCTACATCATGTTTTAATCAGCTGCCCAGGGAGTATTTATCTAATCAACCGAGACAACTGTCGGAAGGAGCAGAGCTGACACTAGCAAGTCTGTTTTCCAGGTGCAGTGATGGAGGAGGAGTTAAAGTAAACCCTTGTTGGCTTGAGCATGCCAGCAGACTAGGGAACATTTTTATTCTGTTTATAAAGAACTGGTTAGGAGTCTCAGCCCTGAAAATCTGCTTTCTGGTTGTTTCTTGCTGTGTTAAAATGAAGTAATTGTTTTATTTAGGAAAACAGAATAATTGAAACTTGCAGAAGAAGTTCTGAGCCCCTCAGAGTCCTGCAGATCATATGAAAACTAGCTCCCAAGAATAAGGTGGCGTGTGACAATTGAGAATTGTGGATGCTAAGTGATTCCAGTCACTCTAACCGCATAGAAAGCCATAATTTACACATTTTCCTCTCCTCTGTCTTTGAAAAGACCGAGGCTGTCTGTTAGTGATTACCAAGAGTCAAGAGTAATGTGCCCTACCTCATTTGTTCATGCAGACCCCAGGTTCTTCGTTTGCAGGCACTTGACAAATGAGCGAGCTGTGATGGGGTTATACCTGTGGCTCATGTTCAGAGCATGACTTGGATGTGCGGCTCTATAGCTCTGACTGTGCAGAGTTGCATCCACCTCCTCGCCAACCTGGTGGCTACTACCATAGAGAAATGACTGGACAGCTGAACATGGGCATCAGCACTCTCATCTCGCTTGGTGTTTTGATTTCCCAGGTCACCAAGGAATGCCCTATTACTCTAGCTTGGTGCCGTAAGCAGTGTCTAGTTAAAATCAGTGTCATCAGCAGTGTCTTTGCGCTTTCAGCCTAAGTTGTTCAGATTTTCAGTCCTTTTAGTCCTTAGAAAATAACTTTGCAGCTGGTGGACCTAGTTCTGGATAATCTTGATCATCAACTTGATATGATAGAATCACCCTGGAGACGGACAGCTGGGCGGATCTGTAGTGGAGTTTCTAGAGGTCGTTAGTTGAGGAAGAAAGACATAGCCTAACTGTGGGACCACCAGTCCGTGGATGGCGGTCCTGAGCTGATGAGAAGGGAACTGAATACCAGCATCCATTTCTCTCTGCTTCCTGGCTGGATACGACATGATCAGCTGCCCCAAGCTCCTGCCCCATGCCTTCCCCACCGTGATGGACTATGCCCCCCAACTGTAAATAAACCCTTCCTTTTTTACCTTGCACTTGCCAGATATTTTGCCACAGCAATGAGGAGGGTATTAATTATTTAATACAGTGATGATACATTTAAATATCTCCCCTAAGTACTCAGCGAGCAACCTTGTTTGCTTCTTCAGCACTGAGTTCACTGTGCATGTTTTGTTGTTGTGAGGGTGACCGTGGTCCTTTGCAGTCATCACTGTGTGTTACCATGCTGAGTGTGTTTTTCTGCCCACCTATGTTGAAGTTTTGTTTGTAAAGTGAAATAGGAAAGGAGAGATCACACCCAGGGTATGTAGTTGGGTCCAATGCCATGTCTTCTGGGATGTCATGTCCATGAAGATGTCTAACATGGGAGACCTTGCTGCAACCTCATGTCCTTTAACTCCCTGGTCTCATCCAGATGAAATCCTGGGCTCGTGCCGTAAGCAGAGCTATGGAGTGAAGAGAGCAACCACATGCCTCCACCATGCTGCCTTTTGTCTTGTTCAGCTCACATGCAACAGTAACATCAATAACAAAGCCTAAATGTTAGCCTGTGTTTTTAAAGAAATTTTCATGAAAGTTTCTAAAAACCCTAAAATTATTTAGAGACTATCCAAGTAGGGTATAATGTTGCATGTCTGTCGCCTGAGACTGAGATGGGAGGGTTTAGAGACCCGCCTGGGTACATGGTAAGAACGGTTCATCTTTAAATATGGTGGCCTTCGGCGGCACTCTTCTTGCCAGATCTGGAACCGGGGGATGATATGGAATGTGTGATGGTCTGGAGTACTGGCAACTCCATTTGGTACCAGTTGGCTGTTCCCTCTGAAATGTTACCCATGATCCTGACTGCAGCTCCTGTTGAAAAGCTCCTAAACAAGGCGACTCAAGCAATCAATGCCCCAGGAGACAAATGCTCATATCAGGGCCTTGGTATCAGCCAGAACACAGCCATTTTTTACAAGGAAGAAAAAGCCATGACATTTTATACGTTGAAATTGATTATTTCATCAATAGGTTAATAGAAATCCAGGCTGTAAGTTCACTTCCTGGTTATACATCCTCACCGTAATGGGGGAACAGAGCATGAAAAATGCAGAGTGCAAAGCAACCAGGAAGAGGTTTCCACGCTGAGCTTCACCCCTTCTGCAGAGCTCAGCCTGGATTCTGCCTATTTATATGTAAATGTTCTAGAAGGGGGTCTGCTTCCCCATGAAGCTTTACAGTAGCCACTTCTTTCTGGAACTTGTGAAATATGCCCCCAGACTCTGGGCGCATTCACTAGTAAAAAATGAAGCACATGCCAGTTGTAGGCACACAATGTAACCTGTGGGAGGGGAGCAGCAATCTTTTGACAGTGCTTGAAAACTGTGAGCAATTGGATTTCCTTCCTTGGTCAGAGTTGACTGGCTGATATCTGAATGCCCCTTCCCAGGTGTGTTGCTTCCTGGGATGGACACAAGACCTTAAAGATGCAGAAACAAGCAAAACCCCTCCACTTTCTCCACCCACCATGAAAAGTTAAATTTCAATCCATATACAATAGGCAGAAGACTCCAGGCAGCACATATAGGTATTTACTGGTTAGGGATTAACATTTCGTACCAGATCATTTGTTGGTGTTCACACTACAAAGTGAGACTTAGGTGTTTAATAATAGCAGCTTTAATCATTTTAAATCAGTGGGCAGTGAATTCACAGTTGTTTGCTCTCTTGATTAAACTTTGTACTCTAAATATATAAGACTATATTTCAGAACAGCCTTTGTCCTTGACAGCTCATGTTTCTCACATGTATTTTGGAGATCTTTAAAAAGAACCTCAATGAGAGTGGCCAGCAACTGAACTCACCTAGACCTCTCCCGAGGTCACTTTCTATCCATCAGGGACCCCGGTGTTCACACAACCTAGCCAGGGCCTGACACCATACTGTCTGCAATTGAGTGGCTTGAACACCACAGCAGATAGGATTGAGTCAGGGATGCCTCAGCATCAGAGCTGACCATTTTCCAGCACATGCCATCAGAGTCGGTCTGGCCTCCTGCCTGTGCTAAGTCGCCTAATGGAAGCTCCTAGCAGGCTTTCTTCCTGACTTCGGAGTTGAAAAACAAATGGCCCATGGTGCCCTTCGTTGGGAACATGGCAATTTTCACCCCTGCTGAATATATTGGTGTCTGCCTACAGTAGTGGGCCCAGCTAAGACACATGGCTTTATCTTGACCCCCCCCACCAAGAGCCACCTTGTCAACTCTTGTTGGCTTCTGTGACCTGTATCTGCAAGGGCTGAGGGTATCCTCAAACCATCTTCTTCCAAACCTCAGGTATCTCATGTGTGCGTGTGTGCGTGTGTGTGTATTATGTGTGTGTGCATGTACATACATGTATAGGGAGTGTGCCATGCATGTATGTGTGTCTTGTGCATATGCATGTTGCCTTCCAAGGTAGCCAGTAGAAGGAAGGGGCCAGATAGAATGGAAACCATATCTATGTCCCTGGAGTGTCTCACCACATGTCTGCAGGGCAGCATACACAGTTGCTCTATGTCCCCTTGGCTCAGAAAGTTACTTGAACTCCAGCATTCTATTTGAAGTGACTTGGTGTCCGTCTTTTCTGAAGGACATCTGAGGAGGCTTCTGCTCTGGGGGAGCCCACTTGGTCTCCAGGGAGGGAAGATACTCCTCAGGTTCTGCAGTTTAAGCTAGTGTTCATCTCACAAACGGTTTTGAGGAGGAGTTGACAAAAATATTCTTGTTTTAAAAGACTTGCATCTGAAACATAAGGTCACTTGGACTAGCTTCTGGACCATAGCCCACAACAGCCCAAAGGCCAGCGTTTGCCCTTCAGCAAGTAACCTTGTGCTCAGGAAAGGGTATATGCATGTTTGCCTGGGAACATCTGATTTCCTGAGCAATCTACTAACGAAGCTGGCTCGCCTCTACCCTTCTCACCTCTGTGCTGTCCTGGGGGGGAGTGGAGGGCCAATGGGAGCCCCTTGTGCCACCCCTTGCTGTGCACTCAGGTGGCTTCATGCGCTGCTTTGACATTTCTTTTCTCCCTTTTTCATTTGTTTTCTTTTCCTTTTTGTTGTCTCTCTTTCCCCTGCCCTCTCTGCTCTCGGGATGCAGCCAAACGCAAAGCATGGAAACTAAACCGTGTTGGTAGCCTGCGAAACATATACAGCAGCAGCAGCACCAACACCGAAGGTAACCGCACCCGCCCCGCCGGGCTCCCGCCTCCCCGCCTCCCCACCTTCCTGCCTTCCTCCCCATGCAGACATGGAAATGCAGCCGCATGCCCCCGCGTTGTGTTTGCAGTCGGCCCTGTGGTCTTTTCAGCCTTTTGTTTGTGTGTTCTATTTTACCATTCATGTTCCTTTCAGCTTACTTAAATTTTGACCTTTCCCTTCAGTCGTAGGGTAGTGATGTTTAAATTACTTTGGAAACCTATTTTCTCCTCTTTTTTCCCCCCCTTTCCTTTATACATGTGGGCACTCAATGTAATATTTCCCAAGTTATTACAGTTTTTAAAAGTGTTAGTATCAGGTGTAATGATCTGTAGCCAAATACAATAGTGTGCCGTGACATTTAAGTAACAGTCTTAATTTGTTTTGTGGAAGCATTCTCCATAATGCTCTCTGCAGCTCTAATCCAGAGGCAGGCAGGCCCGGGCCATTTGCATGGGCTGCTATTGCTTGTAAATTCCGTATATTGTTTTGTTTCTAAAGGTCGTCTGGTGCCAAAGTTCACAAATTGACTTGGGTTGCTTTTTTCACCAAAGACAGCCGTCATTGCTTTTGTATAATAGCAGATTGAATTCCCCCCCACACCTTCATTTGAACAACACAATTATAAATTGCCTTTTTTTTATGATTACAAATGTCAAGGGTCAGAATTATTTTGATACCAGGCAGGGGAAAACCAACGCCATCCACCTAGTATACGAAGGGAGGCTGGCGGGTATACAGGATGCAAAGCAGGTCACAATCCAGCGAGCCTGGTATAATAGGGGGGATTTCTTTTTCACTTAAGTGCAAGCCAAATGGGTCAAGTAATGGCGAACTTGCGCCCTAACACTAATTGACTTATTTGGGGATGATTATAACTGTAATATTTTTCTTAATGTCACTGTTTTCTGGGCTGTTGATTTTAGCGATTGCCAAGTAGTGGCATTAAATCTCCTGTAAATTTTAAATTGCACACTATTTCTGTAAACAAGTCCCTTCTTCACATCCCAGTCATTAACCTTTCCTGATTTATATCCCCGTCCTCTCTCACTTCCCTTCACAATTACTCCTGCTTCGCCACCAAAAGCCCTACTCTCAAGCCGGAATGAATGCACAAAGCCAAAGCCACGCTGGCAGGGCAGCTTGTTAAAGAGCCATTTTGTAATCACAGTTTTGTTTGCACTCTTCAAGAGGAGGTGATTGGTCCAGATCCTGTGTATCCTGGCCTGGCCACATCTCTCTTAAAAGCATTCAGAAAACGAAATGAGACAGAGGGCAGAACGGGGATTTAAGAAGCCGCCTCACCAGTTATAATTTTCTGTTGAGCACAAAGGGTATCAGTTTGCTCCCTCACGGTTCTTTAGATGGTAGGTTTTTTCTTTTCCTTTTCCTTTTTTTTTCTTGTTTTGTTTTGTTTTGTTTGGGGTACTTATCATCTCTCTGTCCTGTGTCTATATCAAAGATGTCTTTTATATGGTATAGGTTATAGGTTTATTGATGACTTCTTGCCTTAAAAACTAAAGAAAGTTGTGACCGTTTTAAGTGTTATTGAATACAGAATTGAGGGACGGTAAGAAGATGTCTAATTCACTCATTATCCTCAAAACTAAATCCTTCCTGCCCATCACCTGCCAGAAGGCCACGCAGGAGATTTTGGTGGGCTGAGTGACACTGTGTATTTAAGGAGTCACGGGAAGGCTGATTTCTCAGTATTCGCTGCTCGGGTAACAGGAAACTTGGCATCCAAGGCAGCCAGAGCTTCGGAGGCCACTCAGGGGTTATAGAGGGCAGATGATGATTAGATGAAGTTCACTCCTCTCTGAGTCCTCGGTGGCTTAACTCACTTGGGGTCCCTCCATATAAGTGAGTGCCACAGGTATCCATGGGGACGGGGGGTGGGGGGATACAGGCAGTGACCACACTTCAGTTATTTCATATTTCCAGCTGCAGTAAGCTGCTCCATGTATGGTTACATTTGTTTCAGTTGAGCAACATGGTCATTCCTCGTTACTGTGTGTGTGCATACTACCTCATCCCATATAATTTTTAATAACTTGTTACAGAATCCATGGAATTCCATAAATTATCAAAATATTTTTCTAATCTCAGGCTTTTAATGTATGATGTTACCACATGATTGCTGCCTATAAACTGACCCTTCATGAAAATGTGTGTGCTGAAGATTGTCTTCTGTTAGATAATCTGAAACGTACCCATCCTGAAGTGTAGTATTTCTTAAAATGCCTCACTTGGTCAATTGATTCAGAGATTCCCAGAAAATACCAAAATAAAGTTGGTTCAGAGTTCAATTCCCTAGACACAAAAAATAGGTTTTTTAATTGGGAGGAGGAGCAATTAATAAACCCTGTTTTTGGTTGCCTGAGTGTGGCTCAGAAGTTGTGGGACCCTCCTGGGGACACACGTTGTAAGACGGACTGGGCTGTGCCTGGAGCCCTGTGCTCTCACTGAAGCCTTTTCTTTGATACACACACTATCCTGGCCCCTGGACCACACTGTCTCACTTGATCCTCACAGTGCCCCTGCCAGGTAGGTATTGTGTTACACACAGGAAATTGAGGTTGTGGTAGTTCCACAGACCCTGTGCTGAGCTGTGTGCTCCAGGACCTCCACTCTGGAGGGGCGATGGTGGATGCCCAGAGTGTGTGAAAATGGATTGTTAGGAGGACAGGCATGGGTTAGAAAAGCGCAGGTGGATCCTTCGCCCCGCAGGTCTGCTGACCCTTGAAAGCCAGGTAGACGCTTGGTGCTCATCCTGTAGAACCCAGGGTTGAAGCTTTGCTCCTTCTTCACAGTTAAACTCCCGCCCAGGGATGGATGGTAAAATGGAATGCTCTTCAGCAGGAATTGCAGCTTTGACTTGTCTCTGAAGCCTGTGGAGCAGGGTCCCGGGGGCCTCTTAGTGGCATGGTTCCCCAGCCAGCCCTCTTGCTGGCCCAAGCAGAAAAGGTCTAGGTGTCAGGTAGGTAGCGCTCAGTTCCACTGTTTGACTCTGTGGCAGATGTTTCTGAGAGTGTGCCTAGGAGCCAAGATGTAGAACAAACAGGCCCTGCATGACAGTGTCCTTCCAGGTTAGTATGACGTAGAAATAAGGCTGCCCCATCTCAGAAGCCAGAGCCAGGTAGAAGAACTTCTGATGTGTGGATAAAGGGGGTACAGTAAAGGGAGCATTGAGCAATGCTTGGTATGCAGAGTCCTCCCATTCTGTCTCAGTCAGCATTGTGAGTGGCTGAACGTAGCCCACCTCATACAGCAGATGACCCCCATACCCAAGGACCAGTCAAACTCAGAAGTGGCCCAGAGTCCAAAAAGAAGACCCTGTGCTTCTGCTCTGTCTACAAAGGTCCATTTCTGTGGGTTTGGAAATCTGTCCAGAGACAGGCAGAGGAAACCCACACTGGGTCCATCACTTTGTGGCACAGGCCTCTCAACAGAATCTAATCTGTGGTGTTCTGATATCATCACTAATATTCAACCTAGAGACTCTATGGAAAGTCACTTGTCAGTATAGGGACAAACTGACAGAAGCAAGCATACCTAAGTGCTAAATGTTAATGCAGCCGTCTTAGCTGCTGCTCTACTGCTGTGACAAGATACCATAGTCAAGGCAGAAAGCAGGTAAGCAGGCATAGCACTGGAGCAGTGACTGAAAAAGCGGCATGTTTTTAGATAGAACCATGAGGCAGAGAGAGAAGCAAGGAGAACTAACTGGAAATGGTGTAGGTTTTTGAAACTTCAAAGCCCATCCCCAGTGACACACCTCCTTCAGTGAGGCCACACCTCCTAATCCTTCCCAAACAGTTCCACCAACTGGGGACCCACTATTCAAACATATGAGCTAATAGGGGCCATTCTCATTAAAGTTGTAGGAGCTAAAGCAAGATTGGGAAATCCAAGCTCCTCAGTTGGCTTCATGGAGAGACAAGGAAGGCTGGCCATGCTGGGCAACCCATTCTGTGGGAGCAGAAAGGTCTGTTAATTGTCTCACTCCCTGGCTCCTGCAACTGGGAGCCCAGGGACCCTGAACAGTGAAGACAGACCGCATCCCAGGAGTAAATATGCAGAGCCCTGCACATGTGTCGCCCCATGTTTTCCTTTAAGAATGGGAGGGAGGGGCTGGAGAGATGGCTCAGTGGTTAAGAGTACTGACTGCTCTTCCAGAGGACCTGGGTTCAATTCCCAGCACCCACATGGCAGCTCACAACTGTCTGAAGATCCAGTTGCAGGGGATCTAACACCTTTGTACCAATGCACATAAAAAATAAAAGTTAAATAAACCATAAAATATTTAAAAAAAAAAAAAAAAAGAATGGGAGGGAAAGAGCCGGGCGGTGGTGGCACACGCCTTTAATCCCAGCACTTGGGAGGCAGAGGCAGGCGGATCTCTGTGAGTTCGAGACCAGCCTGGTCTACAGAGCTAGTTCCAGGACAGACTCCAAACCAAAAAAAAAAAAAAAGAATGGGAGGGAAAATGAAAGTAACCTTTGCATGATGGTGGGTTTGAGCTGACATCTTAAACAGGCCGTCTCCATCATCAGGTAAATGCCTAAACTGCATGCCAATTGAATATGGCATGCAATATGGCAATTTAAAAGTGACACTGAAGCATTTTACAAAATGTATTGCTCAAAAAAAAATACCATATACGCCTCAGGCTGTGTATGACATTGTATCACATGGCCCATAGGGCCCAGGTTGTGGGAGACCTGGAGGTTGAAACTGAACACTGTTTACAGTTCACACCAAGGACAGTGGCTTCTTTAGATCACAGGGATGTCTTCCCTTGCAGAAGGAAGGTGGGGACAGCATGCTGTGGTGTTCCCTAGCCAGCTAGTGCTGATGTGGCTGAAGACCAAAAAGGTGGAGAGATGATAGCTCCATGGTTACGAATGCATGCTGATCTTGCAGAGGACCCAAATTCGGTTCCCAGCACCCACATCATGCAGCTAACAGCTGTCTGCACCAACAGCTCCAGGTGATAGAGAATTCCCTTCTGACCTCTCTGAGTACCTGCACTCACAGGCACAAGTCTTGAAAAAGAGGTGGAGTGACCTGCCTGCGGGCACCCATTAAACAGGGTATATGACAAACCCCTCTCCACCTGTAGATGGCCCACTGGAAAACCCTTTGCTAATACTCACGAATGGAGGGGTGGCTACAGCAGAGTTGGAGTCTGTGTGTTGAGCAGAGGTATGGTGTGCCTACCAAAGACCCATCCTTCTGTGGCAGGAGCCGAGGAGGTGGCGCCCATCTGTATACCTCTGGGCTTTCTTCAGTCAGCGTTCTTGTCAGCCATACCTATGTGGCTACGTCCACTCTCCACCAGAACACTTCTCTCTGTGCAGTGCCAAAAGCAAATGTCATTCTTGCCACGTTTGAGAGTCAGTGTAACAGGAAGCAGGCTCCACCTTACGGCTGGAATCCTGGATGGACTTCCGGTTAGGAGCCCAGATTCCAGGAAGCCTGGGAAACCATTTTCCCCCTCCAGAATGCAGAATCCCATGTGGCAGTGAGGAACTGACTTAAGGGACCCTTGCAGCTCATTCATCCTTTCTCCTTGGAGAGCAAACCCACTCAGCTCCCTTGTTCTGGTCACACCACTGTGAAGTGCATCTTTGAGGACAAAAATTGAAGGGCCTTGGTCTTGGTCTTGGCTTTGGCAAAATCGTCTTTCCCATCCCCTCTATGAGACCAGTGTCTGCAAGTGTCCAGATCTTCCCTCCCCCCCTCCTCCGTATTCTTCCTCATCAGGTGTCTCCTGTTAAAAACAGCCGCCCATGTTTGAACTATTTTCAGCTGTCTGTAGCCCTTTAACCCTTTGTCTGCTAGGATTCCACAAAAATAATTGATGACTGATTGGCCCATTAACCTTTAAGGGGGAAAAAAGTTTGACAGCCCAGACTTGTGTAATGAGGAGGGATTCCCTGTGAAGTCGGTCTGATGGCTGAGATGCTCGCCCCTGAGGAGGTAAAATTAGCCCCCCGGGGCCTCGTCTGCATAGAAACTGGACACAATTAGTGCGATCTCCGGTGTTATTAATGTCATTGGGAATAATTGGGCAGGTTGGTTTCGACAGGTTCATGGCTCTAAAATACTATTATAGTGGACCTCTCCACAGCCAACCGTTAAACACAGAAAACTGTTTAAGCCCCTGGGAGCCCAATCACTGTGTTAGTGAGCTGGGGACCAGGGCTGTGCATAGCCTGGAGCTTTGGGCTGGGGTGAGGTGGCCTTTAGGCATCTCCTTGAAGTGGAGAATAACTCTGTGCTTGTGTGTGTTTCTGGAACTGAGAACATGATTCTCGTGTATATGCCAACAGTGTCTTCTACAACCTGAGTCTCTTCCATAATGAACTCTGCATAAGCTCCTGTGCCTGTCATTAGTGATTGGTGTATCAGCAAATGACACCAGAGAATAAAACACCAAAACTGACCCTTCTCACTATTCAAGCATTTGTCATTTGGGGGGTGCAGGGGGGACCCACAGCTGTCATCTCACTCCTTGGAGGCAGAGGCAAGGCAGGCAGGCGATCATGAGTTTAAGGACAGCCAGGGCTACAGAGTGAGACCCAGTCTCCAAAGGACAATAAATGAACAGAGGACAGTGGCCACACTCAGCCCTCTGTGACTGATCATCAGCATCACCGCTCCTGGTGTGCTTATGATCGTTTTTAAAAATCTGTTTGCTAAAAACTCTACTAACATCAACTGTCATTTTATAAAGTAACACAGCCTTCTGGCCATCGGGGGACTGACGGGCACCACGTCGCCTGGTGAAATGTCTGAGCGTTGAGAGGAAGGAGCAGGCTGCATTGGGCCGTCTGCTTTTTTCCGCCACTGCCACACTGTGAAGTGCGAGCATGGATCAAGTCGGGAGGCCTCTGAGGTGCTGTCAGTAAACATTGACATGCCAGGACCCATGCATTGGCTTCATCAGTCCTTGTTGCAAGTGACAGGAACCTTTTTAAAGGGGAAAAAGACCCAAAGACAGTAAAACATCCAGGGGGATGCAGCTGACTGGAGGGACATCTGGACTTAGGCCCTGGAAGGTATCAGGCTTCTTGGCACCTTGATCCCTGACTGCAATGTGATGGTGGCACTCAGTGACCTCCACCAGAGGAGAGGGCAGGACCACACCCTTTGCTTTTGTGGGTTAACATCTGTTACTTTCTGGAATTAAACATGCAGTTTTGGGTTTCAGAACATTTTTTTTTTTTTTTACTGAGTTTTCGGTTGCTCTATAGCCTTGCACAGTACATTAACTCTGGACTTTTCTGTCCTCCTTAAAACTCCTCCTTTTCAAAATGCGATGAGAAGACTTCACTTGGGACCCCAATAAAGACCTGAAGCAGCTGAAAAGGGTACAGGGTAGTGAGGTGGCTTTGAGAACTGGAGGCACACTCATGGACACCTCCAGTGAGCCATTGCTAATGTCACTGTACTCGGCTCCCTTTCCCTCACCCAGTCGTATACCTTCCTCCCATCCGAGTGGACTCAGCATGGTCCAGCGTACTGTCATTCGGAAGACGGTAGATGTGATGGGCAGTGCCGGCTGGCCGTTCCAGAGATAGCGGGGTTGGGGGAGACAGAGGAGAGCCATGACCTGACTGGGTGCTCATTCACAGGCTTAGAAGTGAGGAGTCAGAGGGAAGGCAACAGCAGCGTCTGTGAGGGAGAGGGCAGAGAAGGACTGAGCACACGCGCGACTGCTTTGCAGGCTGTGCATCAAGTTTGAGGTGGCACACGATATGGAGTGGAGTAGGAAGGTGTCTGTCTGCAGGGTGTACATCCTACATGAAGGCCAACATACTTATAGCGAGACTCTTGGGGCTCAGAGTAGAGAGAAGAAATCCTTATAATATGTAGATGCCCTAGAAGATATGAGAGGTAGCCATAAGGAAAGCAGAGAGGTGCAGCGGGGACACCCCAGGAACACAGAGGAGGGAGAAAGGTCTAAGTGTGCAGAAGCTGTAGTCGTCTAGAAGGAAAGCTGACGGTGCAACACAGTGGGTTTCCTAGTGTTCCTGTGAATTCTGCCCTTTGGGTACCTGTGCAGAGAGAGGTGCATGGCTCCCAGGACAAGGCAGAACCAGACTGCACCTGCGCAGCTTCATCTGACCATTACAGCTAAGCTGGAATCAGAACAAGGCAGAAAGTGTGGGGATATCTGGGTAGCACTTGACCCAGATACTCAGCCTTTTCTGTCATTTTGTGCTCTGCCATCCACACATGAGTGTGCTTGTCCCTGCTAAGTAGGGCCTTCAAAGACCACCCTCTGCCTCCCCTGACACCCAAGACATGAAGGAGGTAACCGAGAGTCCTGGGACCGAGCCCACACCTCAGTCAAGCCACTTTGGCTCCTTGCCTTCCCATTCGCACTGCAGCTCATGATTTAGGCTACAAACGTGGGCAGAAATCCTCTAAGCGAGTGTACAGAGCTCTAACTGGGAGGCTCACGGTTGTCATGTCTTCAGCAGACATGCAGTAAGTCCCGACCAGAGGAAGCATTCTTCTCATCCTTGGGTTTCACAGATGTCAGATGAGGGGAGGCTGTGCAGATGTCCTAATGAACAGTATTCACATCCATCCATGAATGACCAAGTGTCCTTGTGTTCTACCCATGAATTATATAGCTTGTCCCTGCCCTACCTCTCTCTTCACTGAAGAGTTTTAGGTACCGAATCAGTGCTGTCTTGCAGACCTCTGTGTGGTAAAAGTTGCAGTGAATAGTACCATGACATTGAAGCCGGTAGATCAGGAGACAGGTCTTTTCAAGCCCACAGATGCCGTGGCTCTGCTGGGAATTGCAGGGTGTGGTTGCGGTCAACCATGAGGAGACCTGTCTGAAGTTACTATGTAGTCTTTTTTTTTTTTAATGAAAAATTTAACTAATCCCCCATGTCCAAGGTCCTTGGGGCTCCTCCCCAGCCTCCCTCCACACAGCAGGTGGGCTTGTTCTGCGTCTCCACAAATATGGGCCTCATTTGAGTACCATTCCTGGCCACAACCTGTAGTTGTCTTTTGGGGGGGCGGGGTTGTTGGTGTTCTGTTTTCTGTTTTTTCTCCTTTGGGGTTCTGCCACCCAGTTCCCAAAAAAATCCACAGAATCTTAGTCTTACTTATAAATGCCCAGCCTTGACTTGTGTGTAGCCAGTTTTCCTACCTTAACATCCCATTTCTCTTTAACTATGTTTTGCCTCTGGGCTTTTTACCTTTCTTTATTCTATATATCTTTCTTTTCTACCCTGGCCCCTGGCGTCCTCCACTCCTCCCTTTCTCCCTCCTTACTCCTCTTCTTTCCCCTAGATTTCTCCTCCTATTTATTCTCTCTGCCCACCAGCCCTGCCTATTTCTCTCTTCTGCGAAGATATTGGCCATTCAGCTCTTTATTAGACCAGTCAGGTGTTTTAGACTGGCAAAGTAACACAGCTTCAAAAGCTAAGCAAATGCGACATAAAAGAATGCAACACACCTTCGCATCATTGAAACAAATGTCCCACAGCATGAACAAGTGTAGCACATCTTAAGGTAATACCACACAACAAGCACCTGCTTTTTGAACTCGTAATACTCAGACTCCAAAGACCAAGAACCAAAGAGGTCAAGAAAGAACTCAGGAAACACACATGCCTACGATTAAGCAAGCTCACGGCTTCCTCGGGCTACCTGCATGTACTGTTGAGCTCAGGCCATGCTTTGGCCCTGCCACGAGTGCAGCCTCAGTGCAGACACCCAAAAGGACTGACATGCCGGAGCCATGGCTGTAAGGCCTGGCCCCTCCTAGGCACTATATCACAGCTGCAGAGCGTGACTGAAATGCAGCAGCTCTTATCCTACAGGGGAGTCATGGACCTTGGCAGGGTTGGAGGGTGTAGACGCTTCTGTCACTGTCATTTTCATTCCTGGAGATGGGTTTTCTGGGAAAAACACGAGGCTTTGCACACAGGTGTGTCCACCTGCCCACCCTCCAGGTGTTCAGACTGAGCCCCTTAGCGTTAAGACCCATTATCAGGAGAGACAGAGAGACAGAGACAGACAGACAGAGACAGACCTTGCTTACATTCCAAGTTCAGTGCTGGTCTTCGTATTGATTTGTTTTTTCAGAACACTAAAGACTCCATACAAGTGTGCCATAGTGATTGGTGGTGGTCGTGGTGGTGGTTGCAGAGGTCTGACATTGAAGACCTGAGCATCCCGTTCCTGGGTGGTGTCCCAGCCCCTGGGAGTGGGGCTTGATGGCATCCTTGGGATCAGGGGAGGCACCATGCCCTGACGTCAGTGCAGTGGCAGGGCAGGGAATGACTTAGTTGATAAGCAGGTCTATGGGTTCTTCTTTTCCTGTAACTAAACATGACCACACAGCCAGTTCCAGGCCAGTGCTAAGAAAATCCTCATCCACTGAGGCATGTGAAGGGTCCAGCCTTGGCTTCTGACTGTTTTTCCTAAGTGGTGCCGCCTCTGAGCAGACAGTGAGAGCAAGGACAGAGTACACAGCCTCCGGTGGCCAGGCTGCGCACTGCTGTGCTCATATGCAATAAACTCCATAGAAGCTGCCTATGCCCAATCCACAGGGGAGGGAAATGCGCCTCAGGAACTTACCTAAAGGCGGAGGAACAGGTACTGTCACAGGACGTGGACACAAGCCTCTTTTCCCCTTTCAAAACAGGTGTCTCTCTGTGGCCACCCAGGCGGACCCGTGCCCACTAATCCCCTCTGTGTTGCCTGACGTCACTTTGTCCAAGTCTTAGTGAGATGAGAACTAAAGCTCCGGTTGACGTGTGCTCGACCGTGTGCTGACACCACCTTGGTGTTCCCAGTGCAGTTCCCTGGATCTGCACTCAAGCCCTTCCGTAGTCCAGCTTCACATTCAGCAGAACTAACCCCATTTTCCTCTCGCAGATCCAAGGGACAGCAGTAAGTTGCAAACTTACTTTCCTAAGTTGTTTGGTCTGTGCCCACACAGAGACCCTGAAATCCCACGCTGTCCCTCCTTTCTCCCTGTCCCCCAAGCATTGATGGAAACCTAGTTATCGCTGCTGGCTTTTGGAAGCCGGCCTTGAGTGTTGGCGGGTGTGTGGATCAGATCTCAGCGCTCCCATCCTGTGTGTGCCGCCAGCCCCATGCCTGTGCCATTGAATCCAGATGCACTTGTGACAGGATGGGCTCGGGCGCCGCTGTCTCATGAAAGTGAGCTCTTCATCCCACCTCTGTGTTCCAGAGCAAGAAGAAAACTTTGAGTTTATCATTGTGTCCCTCACCGGCCAGACATGGCACTTTGAAGCCACCACATACGAGGAGCGAGATGCATGGGTCCAAGCCATCGAGAGCCAGATCCTAGCCAGCCTGCAGTCCTGCGAGAGCAGCAAGAATAAGGTAAGGCCCTCAGCAGGCTGCCCCAAAATCAAGGCTGCTGATCATTAAAGTGAGAAGAAGGCCCAAGTGGAGCCAGGAGGGGGGTATGGGGACACAGGGGCATCAGATGGCTTGTGTGGATGACAAGACCCAGGTATGCTTTGTGAGGAGAAAAAAACTAAGTAATTGAAAAGATAAAACCACTTTGTATCTACAAACACCATGCATGTGTTGGTGTCCTGGCTTGGCCGTCTGTGTGTGGCAGGATGTCCAACATGAAGCCTTTGCTGTGGCAGCCGGCGCTACGTGGGAAGCTTTCGCCTCTCTCTGTAGGCGATGAAGCCTTTTGGACTCTGCCTGCTTATGCGTCCATACTTATTTTTTTTGTTGTTTTTGTTTGAGGCAGAATAAATCAGAAAAAGACACAGAGACTTAAAAGATGCCCTATTCTGCCCTCATAAATGTCTCGAATGTCACAGGGATACAAACGGAACGCAGAGGAGATAGAGGGAGTTTGGGCAAGGTGGATTTTCTGTTTTTTTAAAGTCTGGTTTATGTTTCATTCAGTAATTAAAAAGAGTTCTCCAGCAGTTATTTGGCCAGAAATAAAAGTGTGTTCACTGCGTTTTCTGGGCCACTGCTCGGCAATCTTCCTTATACTGGTCCTGTCTTTCCCAGCCGGGTTCTTTGCATTTCAGTCTTTGAACCCTTAGATACTCAGAGTCCTTTGCTGACCCGTTGAGATTCTTGGTGAGCATTTTGATTTTTCAAGCTGTGATCGACTGGAAACTGAAGAAAGACATTGCCATCCACCTGCAGTTCATTTATTGGCCGTTAAAGAAAGCTCTGCCCGTGATGGATGGGCAGCTTTGTCATTAAGAGGGGAGCCTGCTTTTCAGAGAGATGGGGTGTGTTATTTTATTACCCTCTTGAGCCAGGGTAAGCCAGACCACAGTCATTATTGTTATTATGTAATTTGCTTCTCTCTTGGACGACGGTTTATCCCAGCTCAGGAGAACCACAGTCTTTACTCTGAGCTTCCCGGATTCTCAGGTCCCATCCCTATCTAGCCGTGATGTGTCTCCCTCCTCACCCCTGGGCACGGTGACACCTGCCATCCACAGGCTTGGGGTTCTGCTTTCAGAGCAGGGAAGGGGACACGTGCTGCCGATCAGACAAGCACGTCCCTGGGTGTTATGGAGAAATTAATTTTACACATTCTGACTGAAGCCACGCCTCTTCTTGTTTTTAGAAGCTCTGGCCAGTGTGGGCTCCTCCCATTCCACTTCCTTGAGAGCCTCTTCCCTCTTTGCTACTCTGATTGCAGACAGTAGGGTGTCATGAACTAGACGCCAGTGCCAGCCCACCTAAAGCTGCACTATGTAACCATGGGCAAGCACACTTGTGGAAATGGCTTCCCCTGAGAGGAACTGAAGGACACCAGACACTTGGTCAAATGGGACATAGCTCTCTCAACATGGATGACTCCATTAGAGAGAGAGAAGCATCGAGTATGGCAATCCAGAGACAAAGCAGCCGACCAGTGAGTCACAGCGTTTTACAGATACATGGAGGAAAAAACAGGAAGATAGGTAGACACCCCTCCCCGTGTGTGTGACACCTCCAGATGCCAACTCAAGTTATTAAATGATTTTTGAGGAAATAAAAACACGGCAGTAAATAATGCCGATTAAACAGTAGCAGTAGGTAAACTATAACTTGGTATTAATTAACAAGCAATAAATTCACATCCATCTCTTTAGATCAAGATACCTCAGTTTGTGAAGAATTCGTACACAAAAGTTATTCTAAGTTCTGAAACTGATCAACTTTTGCTTCAACTGTAATATCAAATGCATGTTGAATAAATAAACCTTTTAAAATACACATATTCTTTCCAACTCTGCCTCTTGCTTCCAGATTTCATCCTTGCTACGCAATCAGGAATCTGCATAGGAATTAACAGAAAGCATTTTCTTTACAGCTCTGTCTCGGGTCAGGGATGCCTAGAGCATTCCAAATACACAGCCATGGAGCTTGCTGTGTACTCACTCACTAAGAGGATTCATATGCATGCACTTACATGGTGATGTTAGAGGCTTTGTTGACATCAAGTGATAGATAGATAGACAGTACTAAGCAGGAAAGGCAAGCTGCAAGACAGTATGTACCCATCTGGCTTCCCTACAGTGCCTGTGTGTACAGATGTGCATAGAAAAATTGCCAAAGGATCTCTGAGTGATGGAATCCTAGTTTATAAATGCTTGTGTCCCAAATTTTCTAATGTTGCCGCAATAGGTGGACCTTAAAAAGAAAAAAAAAAAATCTCTTCTGAGAACCGTAAGAATGAATGCCCCTGCCTCACTCCAATGTGTGACTTTGATTTCATAGCAATTGAGAGGTCATCACGTGAGGGAGAGACTCTTCTGGCTATAATGTGTGGTATGGTCTGGAGTTTTCTGATAAAGATTCAGAAGATAGCTCGGTGCATGCTGATTAAGGCCTGACCCTTGGCTGATAACACAGATTATTTTTTCTCACTCTTTAATCTTCACACCAAGTAGCTATGTGCATGAAAGTGTATCAACCAGTAACATTTTCCATGTAGCAGTCTTTGGTTCATTCACAAATTATGGCGGTCTGACCACTTGGCTCATTTTGGGGATTGTCCATCTCAGCCAATAATCCTGACATACGACCTGTCGCTCTCCCTCCTGAACTTCCCTAAGACATCAGAAAAGGAAAAATTGTTTGGAAATTGCACACCGCTGCACAATCTGTTTGGCTTTTCTCTGGCATCATCAGAAGATGTGTGGCTTTTTCCTGGCTGCTCATATCTTGCATTTTTTTTTTTTTTTTTTGTCTTTCTTTGTGCCTAGTCCCGACTAACCAGCCAGAGCGAGGCCATGGCACTGCAGTCTATCCGTAACATGAGAGGGAACTCCCACTGTGTGGACTGTGACACCCAAAGTAAGTATACGGGGCTGGCGGTGCCCCTAGATCTGTTATCAGCTGTGGCATTAAGGGCTAGAGATGTTTGGATCTGGGTTTAATGTGAACATAGTGTCCTTCACACAGCCTTACTGGTGGAAGTGTGTCTTTTCTATACACTGGACTTCTGTGTGCCCTGCTTCAGACTCAGGCATCACAATGGTTGAAGGACTGAAACTATAAAGACTACATCTCTTGGAGTTACCCCAGTATGTCACACTTTCTGTTATGCAAAAGATAATATTCCCGTTGAGAGTGAAGTTTTCTTTTTATATCCTGGGGGGCAAAGTCTGCCCCCTCAGAAGCTATGTTGAATAAACTTTGCCCATTTATATTGTTACGTAGGGTCTTGAGGGGCGTGGGAATGCAGTTCAAACAAGAGGTGCTGGTTCAGGTGAGGGATGTCTGGAAACTGAACATGCCTGTGTTGTTGGGCAAGGCGCCCAGGGCATATGGTCTACAGCCTTGGGGAACAAACAAAAGGGACATAGGTTTTTGAGATCTTCAACCTCAAAGCAACCTTCCCACCAGAGTTTGCTTGTCAGGAAGACTCTGAGGAAGAGTGGAGTGTGAGAGAGTCGTGTGACTGGAGTCTCCCTGGGTAAGCCAAAAAGAAAAGTGGCAACTCAGGCTGGAAACGATGGAGATGATGCAGATACTTGGGTGCCAGTACCAAAAGGGCTGTGAGATCTTTATGCATTTATAGGCAGGGGTGAGCTGTCCACATCTCCTAGTAGGGACAGAAGTCTGTGCAATTTTACGGGGAGACTGTCTGAGTGCACCAGAGGAGAACAGCAGAGAGAGCCAGAGACCTGCAGGTGGATTGTGAGCGTCACCTCATGAGACACGGAGGCACTAGCCCAGACTTGCTGCTGACGAGGGGAAAGAGCTGAACTGCCCCCAAGGGCCCTGACCAGCAGGTTGTCCAGGCGGCCTAGTTGACCACAGCCCAGCAAGAGCCTGTCCTCAGGACAGGAAGGGCATACCCTTCCACAGACTCCTTTGGGCGCTGCTTTAAAGTCTCTCTTTGTTTGAATTTTTAAATTTTACTTTCAAAATGTGAGCTGAAGAGAAAAGAACATATATTTGAAGTGTGTTTTTGTCCAAAACTTTCCTTAAACCAGACATTTTTTAAAGCACAGAACCTGAGGCATATTTTTTAAAAACAATCCAGAGATTGATGTCTGTAATTGTTTCCAGCATGCAACTAGAGATTCCTCAAAAAGAAACCAATTGATAGCTTTACAGAAACTGTGGCATGTGGCAAATTGGAGGTCACAGGTCCTCTCTGAGAGGAGGTGGATATATGCATGCTAAGGATGGGCAGGAAGGGGAGGCCATGAGACCAGACTGTAGACACCACATGAGCAGATGGGCGGAGCTGATAAAGGCAGAGTTGAAGCTTCAGAAAAAGAGTTTTGAAGGCCATTCACCAAGTATTCTGTGTCCAGTCCACACATGGATCACCTTTTGGATAGTTGGCACTGTCGTGGGACCATTGACAGGACAGGGAAGGAAGAATCTAGACCACAGCAGTTTGTCCAGGTCACTGAGGTAGCAAGCAGTTCTATGCAATTCAGCCCACACCCTTCGCCAGCCTGTTGCTTCCTCAGAGACTTAAGATGCTTTGGGAGTCTGATGTGAAGTACATGAGCAAGCAGGGAGTAATTTTTAGTGTAAATACCCAGTTTTGGTGCAAATACCAGGAAACAGATCCCCACCGGCAATGAGATGTGAGCATGCTCACAGGGCAGTGTGATTAGGAGCCTGTGAAGGCTGTGTGCCTTTGACTGCAGCAGTTCCCTTAGGAAGGATCCCAGTGGGAAGGAGGAAAGTCTGTGCAAGAAAGGAGCAGACACCCACTTTAGAGATGTCCCTCTCCAGGACTCTGTGGACTGAAATCAGAGCCACTCCACTTCTAAAGGGAAGTACTGGTGACATCTGTTGGTGTGACAAACAGTGGGACTCCAGGGAAAGCCCCCCACCCACCCAAAAGAGTCTCAGTGGCCCACCATTTCATGTGTATCACCCTCTGGGGGTTGAGAATGTGGCTGGACTCTAGTACACTGTGGGATTTGAGGCCACAATTACTGCAGGTCACCAAGTGTCTCCTCTGCACACTCAGCCTGTCCCGGAACATTGTTTCCAAAGAGGGCATGGAGCCACCTTAGCTATGGGCTGTTGTCTATAAAGTGAAATTGTGGTCCAGTGAATTTGGAAAAGTCAGTGCTATCCACCACTCAGGGCAAGGCCCATCAGTATTTGAGAATTTTGTCCTAGAAGGATCTTGCTTGTCCAGCCCAGCTCTTTCAAGAAACCAAACCACTGACAACAGAAATCTGTTTTGGGAGTACTAGTTGCCAGCCACCAGCATTTTGTCAGAAAATGACCTGGGGAATCCCAGAGTTTTCTCTCTCTCTCTCTCTCTCTCTCTCTCTCTCATACACACACACACACCCCTCACCAGTATGTCAGACCGTCTAGGACAAAGGTAAGAGGCAGCCCAGCCTCTGCCTCCTGGTCCACAGTCTGTCATTGCCAGTGCTGCCCATACAGTCTGGCTAGACCACTGTTTGTTCCTAGTAGATCTTGTCTGACCCACCAGCCTTGCCTTCGACCACCCCTCAGTTCCTCAGATGTGAGCTCTGCTACGGTGAGGCTGTTCTGTATTCACCCACATATAATGTGTTTTCACAGCCTCTAGTGTCCATAGCCCCCAAGAAGAGTGGACACACCAAGCTCTGCCCAAAGCAGGGCTTAGATTCTGTGATATCACCTTATTACACTGGGGGTAGGAGGTGCCCAAGGGAGCTGTAAGCAATTCTAGCTGAGACCAAAGGAAGAGCAGCATGCCAGGTAGAGCTGGTAGTGTTGTCCACAAGCTGGTGGAGGCGGTGAGAGTCTCACATGAGACAGAGAAAGGGGTGTGGCTCTGTTCTTACCCTGTCTGATCCCAGTGACAGATAGCAGTTACAGCAGGTTCTGAGTCTCAATGTTACGTGACTGGGCCTGCCACATTTCACGGCTGCTGTTGGGAGGTGCCTTTCAGGGATCAGGATGTGAACATACAGACATGAGCTGTGACAATCCCATGTGAGGAGATGGTAAAGGACAAGAGTAGGGGCTCAGATCAAGAAGGAAGGGCTGAGTTGGAGAGAGTATCTGTGGGGACAATGAAAGAATGAGGGGTGACCCCATGGGTCAGGGTGCACAGACAGCACAGGAAATGGGGCTGAGCTCCACCTGCTAGAGACCAACTGTTCAAACACATGAGCCTGTGGACATTTTACATCCAAACCATAACACAGTTGTCTTTGCTTTTTGTCTTCACATGGAATCTGTATGTTTCTATACCCTGTTCTCTCTGCTTCTGTTTGAGACTTAGGTTTTTGCTTAAGTCAGAACATCTCTGAGATCACAGGCCTCTTTTCCAGGACTCTGGGATATGAATCAGCTCATGTACTGATGTTATACATAGCTTGCTGACATTCCGGTTAGTCATCATGCGACCATTAATGGTCATTTGCCCTGTGGAGAGCCCAGGAAGTCTCTCCAGTGGGTCAGATCAGTTTTTTTTTTTTTTTCTGACTCTTCTGACTTGAATACATGACGGTTTTTCTGACTTGAATACATGCCAGTTCTACCTGTGTGAGTTTAGGCTCTCTTCCTAATAACAATGAGAGCCAGTGGTCATCAAGGTCAGCCTGTCTTTGTAAAACTCCTAGAGATTGTAAGCTCAAAGCCAGCCCTGGGCCCAAGTTCCAGATCTTCTGATGATATCATCATACAATGACAGATCTGTCCTAGGGCCCCTGAAGCCATTCTCTGTACAAGCCTAGCATCCAACAGAACTGTATCCTTGTCCTGTCAACCCAGCTTGAGACATAGAGTACTCACTCCACGAGTCGCAGCTGAGGGAGCTGGGTCTTGATATGACTATAGTACCTGCACACTCACCTGCCAGTGACCAGTGGAACCCTGTGAGTTGCTGCAATAGGCGCCCTTAAGTAAGACCCTTGTTGACCTTCACACAGGAGTGTGCCTCTTCTGTCTTTGAAATTGGCTAACCCAACCAACCTGGGCTAACAGTAGCACAAAGGGTTATGAGGACCAGTGTGACCTCCACGCGTGGGTCTCTGCTTCTCATTCCATCAGCAGCAGTTCTTAACACACAATTTTTTTTCTGATGTGCACCAGTCCTGAGCTGTGCTGCTAAAGTATTAGAAGAGGTATCTCTGTCCAGATGAACACCAGTTCTGAGAAACTCTAGATTTGCCACAGCTGTCAGCAACTTACCATATTTCCCCTGATACCAGGAACAGCTCTAAAACATGTGACCGTAGGGACTGGCTGCCTGAGCAGGTGTCCCCGAGAGTCCAGGACCACTGAGAAGGACTGGTGGCAGTCTGACTGAAATTTTCCCATTTCTTTTTCTGTAGACCCTAACTGGGCCAGTTTGAACTTGGGAGCCCTCATGTGCATCGAGTGCTCAGGGATCCACCGGAATCTTGGCACCCACCTCTCCAGGGTCCGATCTCTAGATCTTGATGACTGGCCCATGGAGCTGATCAAGGTGATGTCGTCTATCGGGAATGAGTTGGCCAACAGCGTGTGGGAAGAGAGCAGCCAAGGACGGACAAAACCCTCATTGGACTCCACAAGGTAGGGATGCACAGGTGCTCCTCCAGCAGCTGCACTGCTGGGCATGACCTCAGGGACAGCTGCAGCGGTGACCCTGGCAACCTATAGGAATGCCGATTAGCCTAGTCTGGAAGCATCCGTATTTGAAATTAGTCTGGAGCAGACTGAATGATTCAAACTCCTTAATTTTTTATGTTTATTTTTAGGCCTTGGGGATTCCTCTCCCCTCTTGGAAATGTATTACACTTCTAATCTTATGAATATATTACTTTAATTAATATATTTCTAATAGGCCCAAGCTGTGCTAACACTAATTATAAATTTTTGATTCTTTGGTTTTGTATTCTTTTGTACACCATTGCTAAGCATCTTGTGGCTGACCAACTTCCTCACCTGCCCCTGCCAACAAGTGAGTTTATGATTAAGAAAATGTATTTTATTTTCTAAAATATACTTCTAACACATTTAATTAAGTACGGTTAAGCATAATGTATGGTGACTCCTCATTAATGCTAATTGTTATCCAGGATAAAAACGCATTTATTTTTGAGGCCATTTAGTTTCCCATTTTTCACTTACAGCAATTATAAACCATTTTTGAGGATGTGCATGCATATTTAATTCCCCTAAGAGTTGGCTGAAATAGCCCATTTTTAAAGAAATCCAATTCCATAATATCAGAGGGGTCAGCTTATCTCTAGTTGGTCTACCTGAGGACATATATCCATGGTATTCAGGTCCTGGATGCTCTGTGTCCCCACTTCCCCCTCCCTCCCCCCCCATCTCCCCCACATGGCCTGAGACCTGCTTCTGTTGCGCTTCTCAAGGTAGTGAGAGGAAGAGACTTTTGTCATGCTCAGCATCTAAAGTATGTTTGTTTGTTCTCCTGGTGATGAGATACGGTCGGAGTCCAAATGGCTAGAAACCAGTGGTTAGGCTGCACATCCAGGTTCTAGCCAGTGATCTCCTGAGACCTGCTGCCGAGTGTGTTTCACTAACACTGCAGGATGAATGCGTGGTGCCCCCTCTGGTGCACGTCAGGAGTGAAGCTGGCATACGTTAATGCTATTTGTGTTAGGCAGGGTGGGAAGGGGAACAGGAAGGGAGGGCCACAAGGTGCGATGGTGTGCTTAACACCCCATAGGTTTGCTGTGACAGCTCCTCATTGTATGAGTTAGTCTGGGTAGCACAGTTAGGAGTGGTTTTCTCACAAATCAAAGATATGCTACCCTTTATCTCTATCTCACTATTATCTTCCCTGATTTAACACTCACATGGAAGTCACCTGGGCTCTTCATTCAATCCTAAAACATTATTTGCTTTGTAGTGTCTCTTTTTTTCATGTAGTTAAGTTTCAATCTGAAAATGAAAAGATACTTGGAAGTTAAATTGTTTAATGTATGAAGAAAACATTGATATGCGTTAGAAAAAGTTAACTTTATGCATCTGACCTTTTAGGTTTAAAAGTAACATATAGACTATGTTTAATGCCATGAATTAAGAAGGTTTGCTGTTCGTGTAGAGCATAGAAGGATTAGAAGCTGCTGTGTAGTTGTCTTCATGTACCCAGCAGTGAGTGGTTACTGTACGGGCAATGGCCAGTTCTGACTGCTCTTTGCCCTGAGCTCTGGGACTATACTATAGCTTTCTGTTCTGCCCAGCACCACCCGTAACAGCTTAGAGACAGGTGAGAGGAGTCATTTGCCTCACAAATAGGGTGACTGCTGTTGGACCTCTTGCCTTTGGTCAAGTTTCAAGAGCCCTTCTGCGTCAGGACTCCTCCCCAAGGCTGCAGTGATGTGGTGTGTTGACCATGGCATCTCCTGATGGGACTTTGGAATTTCTGAATTTCCAGACAGGCATGAGATCTGGAGGCATATTTGTATCTTTGGTAAATTATCCCAGGAAATTCTTTTGTCTGGTTAAATTAATAAATATTTACCAAATACAAGAAGAGAGACGGAGGAGATGAATAAAAGATGAGCATCGTGACACGTGGGCCTTCTTGGAACCAGCTGAGGATGCCAGTTCCTGGGAAGTTTACAACCATGGCTGGTTTCCAAAAGAGAGGTGTGGGAGGATAGGGCAGCCTAAGCAAAGGCAGGAAGGTTCTGCCTACAGCACGCTTGTCCAGCAGCGTGCCTCCTGCAGGGCTGGACCGCCTCAGATTAAAGAAGCAAGGATAGGTTTGCTCTGGGAAGCTCTTGAGCCAGGGTGCCTGATATCAGCCGGATTGGGGTAGGATGTATAGTCTGTGTTTGACCTCATTCCATATTGTTCCTCAGAACACTGAAGTCACCAGCAGGGAGATTGGAAAGGACCAAGACAGACCAAGGCCAGGGCTACCTAGGTTTCTAGTGTTAAAGACATACTACAGCCCATACATAGTACAGTAGTGATCCTACTGCCTCCCACCCTCACCGTCCATCCCCCACCCTTTCCTCAAGGAGAAAGAAAACCCTGGAAGTCTGGGCTAGAGTCAGAATGGAATTCTACCCAAGGAAGTTGATATCTAGCCTAGGTACTGCCTATCCAAGATGCCTTTCCCCATCCCAACCCTCAGGCCTCCTACCTTCTCCATGAGGAATTGAGGCCAGTTAGAAGAAGCATTGAGGGGCCAGAAACTAAGCCCCAAAAGAAATAGTTTCATAAATGTTGATGTTAGTTCAAGGGAAAAAACCAAATGTCACTCTTTGAAACAAGGGCCCAAATGTTTTTCCACAGAACTTGGATCGGTTTCAGCGTGATTAAGGAGATTCATTCTGACTGGAATGTAATTAGAAACCTGCTGCTCATATACAGACATATATACACATACACACACACATCCTAACATACACATACACACACTGCAACATACCAGCACACATGTACCCCAACACACAAACACCTATATACATGTATATACACCCAATACATATATATACTCACACTTGTACACATAGACACATTCCAGCATATATACACACACATCTACACATCTCAACACACAAACACATATACATACATGTGTATAGACAAGCACACATACACACACACACACACACACAACATATTTCTCTATAAAGCAGCCTTCCCCTGAAACAACCATGCATTGGCCTCAACCAGAACTGCGGGCAGGTTGGGAGAACAGGCGCCTGGCGCAGCTGCCTGGCCTTCTGCCTGTTGTCCCCACACCCCTATTAGGGCAGCTCTGGATGGCCTATAATTGGTTCCAGCAATCCTCAGCCGCCCTGAAAACTGCCGTTCAGACTTGAGCAGCATCGTGATCAATCGGAGCTGACGACAGCTGAAGCAGTATTGACTTCCCATTCCTAAACAGGGGGATCGTTAGTCAGGGAAAGCGTCTTTTAATTACTCCCAGGAAGCAAAAGAAAAAAATCTTTTTGGATGGATTCTGCAACAGCTGCCATTTTTTTCCAGTACATTCGATATTAAATTTATTGTCACAGGAGGGGAGAGAATGCCCTCCACCCCTCTGTAATGGGGGTTTGATTTGGAGAAAGAATCATGTTAGAGGGGAGATCGATGTGGTAACAATTAACTACATCTGGGCTGGAATCAGAGTTACACACACACACACACACACAGCTATTGATACCATTTAAGCACACACTTAAAATATTGATTGTATGTGGGGATGTCGAGATGGTCATAGAGGCAGCAACAGGGGACAGTTATCTGGAATTGGGGCTAAGAATGGGGACCCTCGGTGGGCATGCTTACGTGTCACACTATGTAGTAGACAGTTGGAACAACTGAGTCTAGAACCACCAGGTGCTCGGCTCTGGGTTCCAATGTGAAGATTGACCCTTACTGGAGGGAGTGCCAAGATCACTGGCAACCCTTTGACATGAAAGGAAAGTAGCCTTTGGGGTAAAGACATTATGAGTCAGGTGACTGCCTGTGCCATACACAACACACAACATGGTCACCTGGCAGCCAGGTGTCAGGTGTTCTTGTTGCATCCACACCACCTGGCTCCTCCCGTGGACGAAATGAGGCTTGCTAGTCTGCAACATCAAAGCTGCTGCAGCAGACCCCTGTGACTCCTGTCCTCATCGCTGTGTGTCCAGGGCTAGTCTGCACCATGCTTACCTGTCCCCTTCTGCGGAAGCTGGTTATGTCAGCTTCGGTGATGGTGATTTCCTACTGGAACAAGGCAGTCCTCTGGGCAGAAGCCAGGAGGCTTGGTGGTGTAGCTGTCCCCATTCGGTTGGCTTCCTATGTGTCTCCCTGATGGCATCTGGCCTGGGAGGGTCAGCAGAGACCGTGATATTTACATTCTAGTACAGGTAGCCTATTTATGTGGTACTTGGCACCTGCTGGCTTGGGCTGGGAAATCAAAGGCAGTTAGAATGCCAAACTGTGTTTTCAATTCCAGGAACAGCACACGAGAGAAACTCCTAGCACAGCCGAAATCACCCATTACCACTTTGATGCCACTTGGAAGGGGACATTGGCGGGTTTAATGCACATCCTCAGCCACACCCACACCCCTCTTTCATTATTTGTAACTTCGTCTCTCTGCCTAAACTCCCTTCTTGTCTCTGGCCATCGATAGGAAGGTCAGGGCCCACATCAGAAACTTGCGTGGGAGAAGACTGGCCACACACTTCCAGACCCAATCAGTCTGCCCGGCAAGAGGAGTGCCACTTCTCTTTGATTCTGCAGGGCCACTTTCATCTTATTTATGCACACGGAGATATTGGTAAAGGAGAAATGTATCCAAACTGAAAATAATTGGATCCCCGCAGCTGACTCTGAGATATTAAAAGCAACCCCACTTGGCCATGTCTTTGTCTTGTTAGGTTTGATCATAAGATCACAATATAGTAATCTCAGGCTCAAATTTCTGGCATAAAGATGCGCTTGTTCTAAATGTGGCCTCAGGGACATGACTGCCCACGCGGCCCCAGGATTGTCTCCTCTGATTATTTTTCAACAGTTCTTGGCCTGCTGGGGTCAATGTTTTTGTGTCTTTTGAGTGTTCTCTATGCTGGACACCTTTCTCTATTCTCTTTCTTTAAAAAAAAAAAAATGGGGAGGGGGAGAAGTAGGAGACAGAAAAAAGGCCTTTGCTGGGCTGACCAGAGTCCATCTGCAGTTGGGTGGCATCTGCTCCCCACATGTCACTTCCCTCATTAACAAGCAATTGAATTAATTAAATGCTACTCAGAACACGCATAACAAGCTACCGGCAGTGTCCAAATTAGCACTGATAATCAAGGATGATTCCCTTTATTATCTTGCTAAGTGGTGAGCACACTCTGCGCTCCCTGTCTGCCCTCATCTATTTACATACCCCCAGCTTCTGCCTTTGCACGAGGAGGTTATCTTACCTAGTTAATTTGCCACGATCACCAAGCATGGCGGATTGATGCCTGCCCGGCCACCACTGCCACAGCGCTCGTGTGGGGGAGCCCCCTCCGCGGCTGCCCTCCCCCAGACCCAGCCTTTGTAGCTCAAGCTCCCTGATAAATTAAAGGCCACCCCTGTGGTCTCTCAAGTGAGTAATAGAGGCAGAAATTTCATTTTGCAACTGGCTGATTTAATGATCCGAAGGGTAATTAATGGCCTGATTATCTTAATGTTAAATATGTCCGGCAGCAATTACTGTGACCTCCCGCTTGTCAAGGTCCGGGCTGTGCTCTTCTTTCAATTAAGTTCTCTGGGGCTTAATGGCATGAATAAACTCCTCTGATTCTATCATCCTGGACGCAGAGGGTTCAGGGAGCTGGGGGCTCGTTTGGAGTTTTAATCAGCCTGTCTTCTTCTCTGGCGACCAGAGTTAACAGTTATAACAAGGGCAGTTTAACTTTTCTTCTTTGCCCACGCAGACCCCCTCGCACACTTGCACACACGCGCAGCTTTTATCTCGCTTATTTTGCCGTGTTTACTCCAGCGCTCTGAGGGAGAAAGCTGTCTGTGGAGGAAGCCGCTGTGCTTCTGAGGCCTGCCTCTTCCAATATGAATTACCATGTGAACACTGTGGTTTTCCTGTTTGACAGCCTTAATTAATTGGCAGGAGCCCCCCGAAAATGACAGTACCACTAATTGCAACTCAAAGTGAATTTCTGTCACCATGGCATGCCTTTCGGCGGCCACGGCCCAGCCCTAGCCACAGAGTAAGGCCACCCTCCCTGTTCCCTGTGTTCAACACAAGCCCTGGCAGCAGCAGTCTCCCGAGGAGCCAAGGCTTTGCGGGCGCGCCGTCTACTTGCAGGAGTGACATTTACTGCCAATAAAGTTTATACATCCATGGCTCTACAAACCCAACAGCTGCTTGGGGACCTCTGCTTTTACTTAAGAAATTTAGCAACTTCTCTTAGCAGCCGAGCTGGAATCTGACTGAGAGCACCGTAACTCACGGTGCAGCCCTTCCTGTCTAGATGGGTCTCATTAGCACATGGCTAAATACGCTTGAGTTTACTAGAGCGCTGGGCCCAGATCCCAAACATTCTACTATAAATATTAAGCCAATTAGGAAAATGTACAGATGAGGAGTACATTAGCACTGCTTTAAAAATAATATCTATAGATTACAGCGACAAGAAACGGAGCGCTTCCTCACACGAGCCGAGGCCAGGGAGCTTGGTGGGAATCTGAGCTCAGACAGGGAGCGGCTTGGTTAAGCCCTAACAGACAGGCTCTCGTCCTGAGAAGGGCGGTTTGGAGAAGACTCTTCCTGAGCTTAGCCATAAAGGGTCTCAGTTTGCAAAGGATACCTGTCCTCACACTCACCTTTGGACAGGGTGATGTTCAGGGTTGCTTATGCCGCCCACTGCCTGGGAGCCTGGTTATGTATGTGATGGCTGTGGGAAGCCAGTGTGAGCTGGAAGCCAGCCTCCCTGCCAGAAAGCAGTCTTGGGGTGGAAACCTGTGTTGTTGACTCTGTGAAATGTATCCATGGAGACAGTTGAAAAGCTTGTGGATGTTCAGATTTCTGACCATGCCTGGAGGATGTCTCTCGGTTCCTTAGCCAGGTGAGCCTCCGTCCACCTGGAAGAGCTTGTGAAGGAAGGGAACAGAAAGTTAACTGTTCTAGGTTGGAATTATATATCGGAGCCAGCAGATGCTTTCTCTTGATTCTTGTGACATTTTCCAAAGGATCATGTCTTCCGATGCAGTTTTATTGTTCAATGTGGGAAATGTTCCTCTCTCTGTCCCCCATCATGAAAGGGGAGGAGAGTGAGGATACCTGGTGTCCCCAGTGCCCTCTGTGCCTTTCCTTAGCATGGTGAGATTGTCCGTGTCTTGCAAATGAGGGCAAGGCAGGAGTGGGATTCTTGTGTCCTCTGCCTGAGGGCAAGGCAGGCATGGGATTCTAGTGTCCTCTGCCTGGGATCACAGGGATCCCCTGAGCCAGACTCTGACTCCTGACACCATCCTCACTCCTGCTGCACCTGTTCCTTGTCTGTGTAGCTTGGAAAAGCTCACATCCGCACAGCAGCAAGAGGAGCTACAGCGTTAGCAGTGGCCAGCCCAGCTTACACTCAGTTTCTCTGTCCTCAGCTGTCCTGTATCTGGGTGTGGGCATTAGTGTAAGCTTTTTGAATGTGAGAATATGTCCATAGTGTCTTCCCACTAGTGAACTGCCGAAGCCTTAGTCAGTAAAGACAGAAAGCACAGTGAGGTACCCTTTGTTTCCATTTGCTCTTGTATGGCCAGCTTAAACGCGTGCTCTGTTCAGGAGTCAGGAGTCTTCATTCTCATGCAGAAAATGGCACTGAGAACCCTGAGCAGTTGGTCAGCCAACACAGGTGCTGGCCAAGCTCTCCAGATGCCTCCACCTTGTTCCCGATGAGGCCTCACTCTGCTGTGTCCCTGACCCAACTCCTGGCTTCTGTGGATGCTGCACTTCACCCTTCGTTTTGTATCTGATGATGAAATGAGGAGCTGGGCCAGAGGATTGGGAGCTCAGCATCATTTGTGATTCTGGTTTTCAAAGCGAGGGCATTTGATCCTTTGTAAAATGAAACTAGTCATTATACCCACCCACTTAATCATGTGGCGTTAATGCTAAAAGAAAATAATATTCATGAAATTTCCTAGGCTTCTTCTTATCTAGAAAGTACCCTGGGCTTTGTTCCCAGGTCCTCTATGCTGCTAGTAAGAGGGACAGGTGGCCTCTGAGTGCGTGGAAAATGTTAGCAGTGTTTGTTCTGTCCTGCATCTCTATGCTGGCTTATACAGTATCGATACAACCTAAAAACAACATCCTCAGGACCCACCCCAAGCCTATGCAACTGGCATCCCAGGGGCAAAGTGCAGTGATGTGTGATTCTAAAACCTGCTGGAGTCCAAGAAGCTTTTGTTTCCATAATCAAATGTTAGTGACCCTGCCTGTGGACTTTCTGTCTGAGCCCACACTTCTGGAAAGCTTTGTGTACTTCTTGAGACCCAAGCCATCTGTCATCCCTTGCCATGTTTTATCCTTGGCCTGGCATGTCCAGAATATCATCCCAGCAAGAGTTACAGCCACAGAACATCCCTTTGCTCCTAGGAGAGGTTTCACACACTATGTTCAAGTGGCATTTTTCCCCAGGAATGCAAGGTTGGTTCAGCAAACACAAGCACACGCACACATCTGTATACTAAACCACAGTAATCACCTCAGGAAATATAGCAAGTACTTCTGACAAAACCCAAAACCTTTTGTGATCCACGCTCCCAGCAACCTTTATAAAAAGGGTAAAAGGGAAATTTCTGAATCTGTTGAAGGACATCTATGAAATACCAACTGGTCTCCTCATCCTTAGGTGGTAGGGTACTGGCGACTTTTACCTGAGCTTAAGAACAAGACAAAAATAACCCCACTTCTTTTCAGCATTGTGCTTGAAGTTCAAGCCAGGAAGTTTGTCAGGGGAAAGAGACCAGATGCATCCAGATGAGGAAAGAAAAAGTAAAACATTTTTACCTGCAGATGACATAATGTTTATGTTGATAGTCCTAAGGAATCACAAGACTCTGACAAGGAACAGACAGGTTCGGCAAGACTGAAGGACAGGAGATCATTGTTTAAAACCCAATGGTATTTCTAAAACTAGCAATAAATAATCAAAGTAAAAGTAAGGAAACAGCCTGGTGGTGGCGGCGCACGCCTTTCATCCCAGCACTTGGGAGGCAGAGGCAGACGGATCTCTGTGAATTCGAGGCCAGCCTGGTCTACAGAGCTAGTTCCAGGACAGGCTCCAAAGCTACAGAGAAACCCTGTCTTGAAAAACCAAAAAAAAAAAAAAAAAAAAGTAAGGAAACAATTCCATTTACAAATAACACAGATAGAAACACATTTAAAAAAAAAAAAAAAACACGCCGGGCGGTGGTAGCACACGCCTTTAATCCCAGCACTTGGGAGGCAGAGGCAGGTGGATCTCTGTGAGTTCGAGGCCAGCCTGGTCTACAAGAGCTAGTTCCAGGACAGGAACCAAAAGCTATGGAGAAACCCTGTCTCGAAAAATCAAAAAAAAAAAAAAAAAAAAAAAAAAAAAAAAACACAAACTGAACCTGTGCACAGAAAACTTCAAAGGGTAATTATTAGAGATCAAAGGAACACTTGTCAGGATACAGGCTGTGGTTTGGAGAACATTAATATCGTTTGGATAACAGTTCCCCCAAATAGGTGTATGAATTCAACACGTCCTTCCCACAATCATAGCTGCCTTTTTTATCTTTTCACCAAAAAACAAAATGTACAATCTGATAGAGAGATGTAATTGATCTAGACATGTGAGAGACTGTAAAACTAACCAAATAATTTTATCTTGGGGGAGGGGGACGGAAATGGGAGGTGGTGGCGGGGAGGAGGTAGAAATCTTTAATAAATAAATAAAACAAAACAACAACAACAAAAATGTTATTCCGGAGTCCAAAAGACCAGTGTGAGCAAGAGTACACATCACTCAGAAATCCAGTGGTCCAGAAGCAGCTTGAGCTTTTCTGGCGAATGCTTTGCCATCGTGACTTGCCTGGATTCTCTCAAGGGCCCCCCCACAAGGGGAGCCACAGTGGTTACACACTGTTTTGTGCTATCTTGCTGAAATTGTACATATCTGTTGAAAATTGGGTGATGAATACCCTGACAGGGAGATTGAGCTACCTGAAACCTAAGTCATGATTGGACCAGGCCTAACTTGGCTCGTGGACTTGTCACCTGAAGGTCCTCTGAGAGTCTGAGCACACTCCCCACACACCTGGAATTACAAGAGTGTGTGCTTCTCTTTCTCAGAACTCCATCAGTTGTTGGCAAACACTGCTGAGGCCCAGCATGGTTCTAAGCAGGAAGAAGTAGCTTTGGGACCCTTACTGGGGGCCATGGAAGGAACCCACAAAAAACTAACCTGCATGGCTATAGAGCATCAGAATCTGCTCTCTAGCAGGTGGTTGACTCGACATTAGTTACACTCCTATAGCTGATAAAACACCATGGCCAGGAACAGCTTAGAGAAGAATTGCTTGGCGTTTATGGTTCCAGAAGGGGTAAGAGTTCATCATGGCAGAGAGCATAGCAGCAGACATGGCGGCAGGAACAGGAAGCTGTTCATATCCTTAAACATAAGTGCGAAGAAAGAGCAAACTGAAGATGAGTCAAGACTTTTAACCTCAGAGCCCACCCCCAGTGATATACTTCTTCCAGCAAAGCTACATCACCTAAACCTCCCCAAATGATAGCTCCAACTGGGGACTGAGAGCTCAAGTGCCCAGTACTATGGGAGGCATTTTTCATTCAAACCACCATAGTCCTTCAGATAGTTTCCCAAGGACCTATAGGAATCTTGTAACCTCCCTAGGCAGGTGTGGAGTGAATGAACTGAGAAAGGCAAGTATATTTTCACTTTAGATTGCTAAAGTGTAACTCTCTAAATAGTGGTAAATGAAGAGAAGAGCACCCAACATTCTGTAGCATTCCAGAAGAACATGGTAGATGCTCACCTAGTAGCTGAGAGATTATGTTACTCTGTAATGGACTTCTGCCCCCAAAATGCAAACTAAATTTGGACCATGACACATGGTTAAGGTGACCCCTAAGTGGCTCTGCAGAATATCTGTCTTGGAGAAGACTGTATAGAATATGGTGAATCCCAGAACAGGCCACCATATCACCTGCACAAGCTACTACCTACTGTGTAATCCAAAGCCTGCTTTTATTGGCCAGAGGGAAGGCTCAGCCGTCAAGAGCACCTGATTCTCTTCCAGAGGACCCGAGTTCAGTTCCCATTATCCATATCAGGTGACTTGAACTGCTCTCCAGGATCTGGGGAATTCTAGGAGGCCCAGGGCAGGAGAACCCCCTCCACAGTCACCATGAGAGCTGGGGCGGTGGGGCCCATGCACTGCTGTGGGTGAAGCTGCACCAAAGGGAAGACCTCAGAAAGGCAGAGTTACTCTTTGACCTTCGGTCATTTTCTGTTCGCCATCATCCTTCTCAGGCATCAGCCGTACTGTAACAGGAACCACACCACCAAGATGCCACCGAGGCTCATGCCCTCCATGTCCAGTGAGCTCTATGGGCCTCTGAGATTCTCCTCTAGCATTCCCTCACAGGCCAGCAGAAAGCCTCATGCTGTGGCCAGAGACTGCACAGAGCTACACCAGCCAAGTCACCTGAACTCTGTGCTTCTGGGAGCGGCCGTAGACAGGGCAGGTGTGGTCACACTTTGCATAAAAATCAGGCCTCTACCCTTACCCAACTGGAAAGCCTGTTCTGAACCCAGGTCCCCTCAGACACTGGGTTCCTCACCTAGCACCCTCCACATGTGTCCATCACAGAGGGGCCACATGGGAAAACAACTGTGATTCCAACAGCCTTCAAAGAACCTGGTGCTAGCTAGCAGCATAGGAAGGCAGTAGAAAACCCCAGCCCCCAGCCCCTCCTTACCCTCTGGTGCTCTGTGCAAAGTGCACCAGTGCAGGTGGAGCAGATGCAGGCGCGATCTTCACAGGCAGAAGGCACCTTTCGTACTCCACAAGGGCACATAGAGACCACCAGCTTCAGGACTACATTGCAGAGTCCCTGTGAACAATGCTCCCACTTGCAGTTTCAAAACTGTCACCCAAGGGGACTAAAATGACACACACGGGGAACACACTTCTGGATTCGATTTACATCAGTCAGACCTGTAGTCACTCAGGTAGGTGATGTCTGGAGGTGGGCTCACAGGGAGGGCTAAGAATGCCTAGGAGAAGGAGCAGTACTTTCCACGCGTAGTTACAAAGGCAGGGATGAAGGGTCCAGTTGTTGCTGGAACAGCCTTTTAAAAACAAGACTCTACTGGGCGGTGGTGGTGCACGCCTTTAATCCCAGCACTTGGGAGGCAGAGGCAGGCAGATCTCTGTGAGTTCAAGGCCAGCCTGGTCTACAAAGCTATCCAGGACTGGCTCCAAAGCTACACAGAGAAACCCTGTCTTGAAAAAACAACAAAAACAACAGGGTTCTTTGCTGATTGGCTCACAGTGAGTTACAGACCTCTGCTTTTTACAGGAAAAAAAGCACAGTTCAGGGAGGGTTATAGCATCTGTGAAATCTCATAATGCTGTACATCACGTTGTCTTTTTATATTACTTTGTTTTTTGATTTTTTGAGACAGGATTTCTCTGTGTATCTTTGACTATTCTGGAACTTCCTCTGTAGGCTAGGCTGGCCTCAAACTCACAGAGATCTACCTATCTCTGCCTCCCGAGTGCAGGGATTAAAGGCGTGCACCACCATGCCCAACACACTTCTTATCTTTTGGGAAGTAACTTTTGCTACTTCCACTTTACTATATAAAGTTTGTAGTAAGTGTGGCTTTCCCCTCATTGATTCATCTGAGATTTCAGAAAGTAGCTCCATGGTGGCCAGCCTGTGTCCATAGTGGTAGATACACTGTTAGCCCTGTCGGATGTGCCAACAGTATAGCACAGGTATCTGAGCCCAGGATGCCAGGTATCCTCAGAAAATATCCTTAGCCAGTTGACCCCATATTCTTCTTCCAGGACTGACCACCATCCCCACACAGATCTACTTGCTAAAATGTGACACTGACCAGCCAGCCGTTGTGAATACACCAAGACTGTTACCTGAAATGTAAATGTCTTACCTGAAATGTCCAAATAGAATGCCATCCTTGTTGTTGAAATAAGTGGTGAACACTGGATCACTGAGGGCAGCGAGAGTAGTCTTTTAGTTTTGTTTTTGTTGGTGGTGTTTTTGTTTTTAAGATAGGGTTTTTCTGTGTAGCCCTGGTTATCTTGGAATTCTTTTGTGTATACCAGGCTGGCCTCAACTAACAGAGACCCACCTGCTTCCTGTTTGCTGGGATTTAAGGCGTGTGCCACTGTGCCGGGCTCTATTTGATTGTTTAAAAACTTACTTATGGGGGGCTGAAAAGACAGCGCAGTAATTGGGGGAGCATGCCGCTCTTACAGAGGACCATGGTTCAGTCCTCAGCACCCACTGTGGTTGTCTCACAGCTGCCTGTAAGCCCAGCCCTGTGGGGCCCAGTGTCCTCTTCTGGTCTGCATGGGCACCTGTATGCATATGTACATACCCTCACATAGACCCGCATAAACACATAATTTTAAAATTAATATAAGACATTTAAATTCTGGTCAGTTTTGCATATGCATCGCGCACAGCTTAGATATGTTATCAAGTCAGTTTCGACAGCTGCCTTCGTGTACCTGTTTATGATACTTCCATGACCCCTGGACGTTCCTTCCTTTTTGTCTTCCCTATTCAGGGCAGCTACAGATCTGGTGTTTATTAGCACCAATTAGTTTAGTTCCTCATAAAAATTCCTATGGAGGGAATCATGTGGCGCCCATGTGTGTCAGTTCTCCCGTGGCTATGATTCTTGAACCTGAGAAGGGAAAGGTCGTTCAGCTTATGGTTTGAAGGGCTACTGTCCATCATGGCAGGAAGACATGGCATGAGACAGCCTCGCAGTGGCAGCATGCAGCAGCTTCCTGCACCAATCTCAGCAGATCGGGAAGCAGACTGGGGGATCAGTGCTTAGCTCTTTCTTCCCCTGCCATTTTGATTTAATTGAGGACGTCAGCCCAGGGTTGGTGCCACCCACTTACTTTTTGGAAACACCCTCAGATACACACAGAAAGTGTGCCTCACTGGTGCCCTAGGCTCCAAAGTGTCCAGTATTTTTGCTTTTCCAGACGGACCACATTGGATGAAGATGAATTGTTTTGAGCCACACATTATATACAGGGGTATCCAACCTGTGACTGGCAGTTTGCAGAACCATACATAGGTTTGGTTTGTGTGACATTGTAGCACAGAGAGCCACCATGGTTGCAGGCAGCGCATGGTTTAGACACCTCTCAAGGTCTTATGTGTGATGTGTGCATCTGCACATGTGCATGTGCATGCATGTAGAGGCCTGGGGGCAGCACCTCAGGTCTTCCTTTTTGTTATCCTTTTTACGGAATTGTTTTACTTCTAATCACGTGCGTGCACCTGTCTGTCAGCATATACACATTTGTGCGCACCTATCCGTATGTCAGCATATACACGTTTGTGCGCACACCTGTCTGTATGTCAGCATCTACACATTTGTGCGCACACCTATCCGTATGTCAGCATATGCACATTTGTGCAAGTGTCTGACAAGGCCAAAGACACCAGATTCCCTGGAGCTGAAGTTACAGGCAGTTCTGAGCCATGAGACTTGGGTGCTGGGAATAGAACTTGATTCCTCTGCAGGTGCTCCTAACTTCTGAGCATCTCACCAGCCTCCACCTTCTGTTTTTGAGACAACTTCAGACCTATCTTTCCTGTCGCAGAGGACCGACACTTCTGGCCCTCCCCAGTCACTGCGTGCACAAACATATTTGCAGATGAAGTGACCGTACACATTAAATAAGTAACAATCAAAATGGGGTGCTGTCATGTGGCTATGTCTCATTTGCTATGATTTCCTACATCAAATGATCAGCACACCTCATCACTGTGTACAGTAACAGCTACTATTGAGCCAGTCCCTTTGGGAGGGAGAATTTAATAACTTTGTCAATGAATAATGTAAAATAGTATATGCCCTGAAGTGTGGGTTGAAACCAAGGGTTACTTGTACCTGAAGTAATGAAAGAGGGTCTGCTTCCCCATCCTGGATAGACATCTCGACCAGCGTATTGGGTTCATGGGATGTGAGATCTAGCCATGGCCAGTGGCTTTCGTGTGTGACTCAAGAAAACCCCAGATCAATGACTGTTTCCCCCTGGCTTACTCCACCATTTCCCAAGGGACAGCTCTTATGAACTTTCAAGGTCGCCCACGGGTCCTGCGGTATCTCACCAGGCAGGAGGAGGGCAAGTCGTGTGTTCCTGTGACAAGAAAGACCCTTACTGACATCAGATAATTAGCTGCAGTCCAGCATGAAACAGTCAACGGACAAGCATGCTTTCACTTCAGAAAGAAGAAAGAAACCCCAAAGCAAACAGCAGTCCCTGGGATGGAAATGTACCCGTATCCCATTCCGCCTTTCCCAACACTGCTGGGAAAATTGGAAACTGAGAAGAACCTTCCTGGAAGAAGCTTGGCAACACAGTCCACAGTCTTTGCAGTGACGTGGCTTCCGACCCAGAGAGCCTGCTCTAACACTTACTCAGAGGGCGAGAGACGTGTGCAGAAAGACATGTGCAGAAAGACGCCTGCAAGATCCTGCTGCTGCCTTACTGCACTCACAAGTCCAAGCTTTAAATAATGCAGAAATCAAAGTAGGTAAACTGAAGTATATGCAGTAGTTTTTAATTTTTTGCACTTAGTATTTGGCAGGTATTGGGGGAACATGTCACAGCACACATGTGGAGGTTGGAGGACAAGTCCTCTCTTTCTACCTTGTGGGTCTTAGGAATCACACTCAAGTTCTCAGGCTTGATGGCAGGTGCCTTTACCCACTGAACTACCCTGCCAGGCCTAGTATATATCATAATGTAATGTAAAATATTGTATATGCCACATTCTGTAAAATGTAAGTCATATCTAAGTATAGTATATATGTACATAGTTTTACATAGTTTCGTATATAATACATAGGTGCCATGTATTCACATAGTATATTGTAATGCTTGTGATTACTAGGTCATACATTTTAAAGTATAGCACATGCATTATTTCTGTATGATAATCCTCTAGCATATGCAGTATGACATATTAGCCATTACATACATACAGTGCGACTGGAAATGTAGTAACAGACAGATGGCCACAGTATAGAAAGTCAAAAGCATCTTGTAAATTATAATGTACTATAAATTGTTAATTGGCAATATTTATGTATGATGCTTGTGACATAAAAGTCTTAGAGGGACAGGTGGTGACATCTCCAACATGAGTTGTGTCCCTCACCAAATGTGAGCAGGTGAGCTGTACCCCAAGCGCCACTTGTCTGTGCACTGGCTGGAGCCTATGCTAAGAGCACAGGCTGGAAGAGGCATCACACTTGCGCAGCCTTCTTGAACCTGTTCCCTCTTTATAAGAGGTACTGTTCCCATAGGTGAGATCTCGGGGGTATGGAGAGACTAAGGGCAGTTTCAGGTGGCCTTCTTCCCTGCCTCTGAATAAGTGGAGTGAGGTCCACATGCAAACCATCACAGACTGTGTCTGAAGTCCTTTTCACGGCATCTACAACCCCATGAGTTGCTCAGGAATCTGTCTGACCTGGCATTCCACCTCCAGGTATACAGTCAAGAAAAATGAAAGTACCCATCCAGGGGATGGAGAGATGGCTCAGCAGCCAAGAGTACTTGCTACTCTTGTAGAGTACCCAGACTTGATACTCAGCACCCACAAGGTGGCTCACAATGGTCTGTAAGTTCAGCTCCAAAGGATCTGATGCCTTCTTATTACCTCCTTGGGTTTTAGGCACATAAGTAGTACACAGACATGCATGCAGGCAGAGCACTGATACAGCTAGAATTAAATATTAAGAAAGAAATAAAGAAAATGCATGTTTACACAGAAGCCTGTGTGAACGTGGTAACGTGTTCTTGACTGCTGAGAAGTGGGAACAAAGAGCGTGCTTGTAACTGTTGAGCAGACAAACTGCCTGTGTGTGCCTTCTGTTGCCCACGCTGGTAAAAGAGCAGCCTCTCGAGGCACACTGTGACGTGACTGAACCTTTGACATGATGTTAAAACAAGCCAGTTGCTAAAGAGCTCCTTTATGATTCTGCTTACCTTAAAGTCAGGATTGGCAAATTCGTAAAGAAAGAAGGGTGGTGGTGGTGGTGGTGGTGGTGGTGGTGGTGGTGGTGGTGGTGGTGGTGGTGGTGGTGGTGGTGGTGGTGGTGGTGGTGGTGGTGGTGGTGGTGCCGCCGCCAAAGGTTGGAAGGGAGCAAATAGGAGATGCATGAGGAAAACGGTGACTGCTCATAGGTAAGGGGCTGATTTAAAAAAAAAAAAATGTTCTATATAGTCACATGACCGCAAAATACTCAAACTACTGGGTAATATACTCTAAATGGTGGAATGGCAGGTTGTGTGCATCTCAATAAAGAAAAGAAAGGATTATGCCACATCTTTAAGCGAAAAGAAAAATCAAAAACAATGTGTTCTGTTGTTTTAAGTGAAGCCAGAGAAAGCTACTGTGTCCAGGACAGGCAATAACTATTTAGGATTCCCAAGAGGGAATCACGAGTCCCAGACATGCTTAGAGGCAGTTCAGACTCATTTCTTTGGCACCAGTGATCTCGTCCCCAGCATTCTTTCTGAAAAAAGCCGTGCATGCAGGTTCTAAAGCCTCCAAAAGATGTGGTTAGAGACAGATCACAGGGAGGGCTTGTGAACCGTGTGGAACTGTGTAATGGCTAATTTTAATTGTCAACTTGTTGCAACTTAGAACGACCTGGGAAAAGTCTCAATTAAGAAACTGTCTTTAGTAAATTGGACTGTGGTATGTCTGTGGTGGGGACTGTCTTGATTCTTAACTGATAGGAAAGACTCGGCGTGCTGTGGGCTGCACCATTCCCTAGGCAGGGAGCCAGGCAGGCAGGAGTGTGTTCATTTCTTTCTTCTCTTGGCTGGGTGTAGGGCTGTGTTCTGACAGCACAACATCTCTAAGTCCGTCCCTTGACTTCCCTCCAATAATGGGCTGTAACCCAGAATCGTATACCAAAGGAACCCTCACCTATGTGACATAGAGCCTTATGGACATCTGCAACTCTCTGACTTCAGCTCTTTGTCTGGAAGAGCTGACTTGGGGATACAGTTTTCACGAAAACTAATGGTGGTAGGAAGGACATGGGCTCGTAGGGTCTCTGTTGAACAAGTGGGTGCTGAGCTGAGCACCATTGGTAAGAGAAGGACCAGGTGTTTGTCCTTCAGATGATGGCCATCTCCAGGAGATGTCTAAGCTTGCTTAGAAACAGGTGTTCGGAGGTCCCTTCATTTCCTTGTTCAGAAGTATTTTGTCTTTTCCTTGCTCTCTTTCGATGCTGCATGCCTGGGTCTCCTGTATCTAGCTATATCTATCCTGTTAGCCCGCTGGCATTTTCTCCTCTCCCTTCTCGCTATCGTTTCTCTAGTAGTCATGCTTGGGAAGTCAAAGAACATGGTGAAAGGATTTTAGCTAGTGTAATAACCCCTGTGTTGTAATCACTATAGAAAGGTATTAGGATGGCTAACAAGATGGCTCAGCAAGTAAAGGTGCTTGCTGCCAAGCCTGATGACTCGTATAGTAAAAGGAGAGAGAGACCTGACTCCTGTGAGTTGTTTTCTGACTTCTACACACATCTCATGGTACACAACAAATAATAAATAGATAAATTTAAAGTATTGGTGAGCTATTTTAATTCTTTTGAACCAAGTCTGTGTTAACAGTGTGTTAGTTATATCTATATACTATATTATGTATCTTAAGTAGGACTAGCCACACTTCAAGTGTCCACTGACACTAGCATTTGGGACAGCATGGATCGGAGCACTGTGAGAACAGTACTACTTGTCCAGCCACCTTGCAATAGAGCTATGGAATTAGAGTACCCGATTAGGACATGCAAGGTTTGTATTGCCTCCCCCCCTTATAACAGCCCAGTCTGGCAATAGCTCATCCAGAAGGGCCGTGCCTCGTGACCCTGTGACACCATGTCTGTCAGACCTCTTTAAGGGTCTGCCACCTATCAAGTGGGAGTCCTGCAGCACATAAACCTCTAGGGACCACTCCCCGTCCAGACTGCAGCAAATGGATCATGCCTTGAGTACCTTACCAATTCCTTGGGTCCTGCTGCTCCAAACCCTGGAGTTTCCCCCCGAGACTTGCTATCTGCTCTTCAGATGTTATGTTGGTCCCTCACCTTTGGACATGACCAATGTCAAAGTCCATCCCAAGACTTTCTGTGTTGTTGCAGCTGCCAGGACCAAGACTGTGTGGCCAGTGAAATCTTTTGTATTGTGCTGCCCCCACTGCCACCTGCAGCTACCAGCTTGGTGTCCCTAAGCCCATTATCCAAACACAGTTCTGGAGCTACGTACATAATTTCCCAGGCTGGCTTGGTCTCCAAGGTCCCCTATTCCAGAAGCACATGTGTCCAGAAAGTCTGTTCACTTCTAGAGAAGCCATAGCTGCTTCTGAAAAGGCAGAGGGCGACAGAGGTGGCTTCCGGGAACACAGCCCAGGACTGCTGACATCCAAATGGCCTTTTGTAATAGCAGCCCCCTCATGAAGAACCCCACGGTTTCTTTCATTACCCAGTTCTCCTAAGGACCTTTCCAGGCCCACATCGTGCATCCCAGCCGCTTCACAGATAGCCCCAGCAGCCCCTGAAGTATGTGAAACCTGGATGAAGCTCCCGCACTCTCCTGCTCACTTACACTGCTGTACACCTCACGATCAGTTATGGCCGTGGCCATGTAGACGCTTCTTTGGTATGAGTTAGGCTGAATGCATACTACAGGTAGGATAAGGGGCCATCTCCTGCTTTCTGTCCGTGAGCATGTCTAGAATGGAAGGGCTGCCTTCCAGCCTAACAGAGAGAAGCAGGGGCAGGAGTGTGCTACAGTGCCTGCAAGTAAATGCTCTTTTTATGTGGCCTGGCACAGCCCCTTAATTCTCATAAGTTTAAGTTCACCAATTTCAGGTTTATTTGAACAGGAAAACACAAAACAAACAAGCAAAAACAATGTTCATTTATTCTTACTTTATATGGTCCACATTAAACCTACTACCTAACATAGTAGGTGTTTCTGATCCATACCAAACCCGAATAGAAGTGTAGAAGTAACTTAACAGGGACCAGAAACCCCTTCTTGGCAGAGCACTTGGAGGTGTGTTTATTTCCAGTTCCCTTTTTCCTTTATTCACTCTCTGTGTGCTGAGTGTTTAAGGCTGAGCTCCGTGATGGAGCTGGACACAGAAGGCTCACGTACTGTGTGATTTCCCAGTGTGGGATAGCCAGAGATGGCAGATCTGTACAGACAACACAGAGGAACTGCCTAGTGAGGGATCAGTATTTCCAGCCTGGCACAAGGCATCCTCTGGAATGGTGGGAACAGGCTAGGACCATATTCAGGAGATGCTTGCACAGCCCTGTGGACTTAATAAACATCGCTGTATTGTACGTCTAAAACAGGTGAATTTTATGGCATGTAAATTATACCTCAATAAAGCTGTTGTTAGGGAAGAAAAAGACTCAGCCCTGCCCGCTCCCACTCTGGGGTGGGGGACAGTTTACTAAGAAAGCCAAAAAGAACAAAAGGGTCTACTCCTTTCTCCTTGTGGCCGTAACAGTGAGCTGAATTCCATCTGCAGAAGACAGGCCATCTGGCCCCAGCCCTGGTTTCCTAGTGTTTCAAAGCCTCTGGGTAAATATGGGCCTCTTCAATCTTGGAAATATCTGAGGATAAGTGGTAAGTCTTTGGTGGACTGCAAGGCATGTCCTCCTGTAGGAAGCTTCTGCTCATCTGCCAGACTTCACGTCTGCACAGACTCCACAAGCCTTCCCATATTCCCTGTTCCCTGTCCAGGACTGTTATATACAGCAGATAGATCCCCCCTCACGCATGCATGCACGCGCGCGCACACACAGTGCCATCAGGCCCACCATTGATTCTAGTTCTGAATCCTGTGCTTAAAAGAAGTGACTTGGATCTGAGGTTGACCTCAAGAGAAATATGCTTTAGAGGGGCCAGAAGCCTGTGAATCCAGGCCTGGGCCTATAGGCAGCTTTGCTCCTTGCCTGCAGGGGCCCTTCATAGAGTGTGAACTTCACAGAAAGCTAGAGTCTGGAGATGAACTTGGAAGGCAGAGCCCCAACTCCTGAAGCCATCTTGACCATTTCAGCACATGAACCAGGAAGCCCAGTCCAAGCCCATTTCCAAAACCCAAATGTGTCCCGGTGTGTTTTAGTCCCAGCCAGTGGTGTTAGATATTTCTAGAAACTGAGAATGGGTAAGGGAAAGAGGCTTCTTTCTGGTATACACAGCTTCAGGGTGGTAAGGGGAAACCCTAGTGCTGAGTACATCAGCCTCGCAGCATTTCCCAAACAGACTTAGCAGTGGAGAAGACCCTTCCCCTTGTGATCTGTGAGAGGAGAGAGAGACACTTGTGCTCCCGGAGGGAGGGAGGGAGGGAGGGAGGGAGGGAGGGAGGGAGGGAGGGAGGGAGGGAGGGAGGGATCTGCCATGATCACTCAGTGTTTGCTACCGTCTATAGACTTCCCATGCAGATTTCTCTTCAATGTTGATTTTTTTTTTGATTTTCGAGACAGGGTTTCTCTAGTTTTTGGTGCCTGTCCTGGAACTAGCTCTTGTAGACCAGGCTGGCCTCGAACTCACAGAGATCCGCCTGCCTCTCCCTCCTGAGTGCTGGGATTAAAGGCGTGCGCCACCACCGCCCGGCTTCAATGTTGATTTTTAAATCAGAGTTGAGCCTGGGGTACTCACTTAACTGCAGTAGAGACACTGAGGCACGAGGACCTCAAGTTCAAGGCCACTTTAAGGCTACCTAATGAGTTCTGGGCCACCTTAGATTACTTAAAGAGACTCAATGTTAATTTTGTTCCTTAAAAAATTTTAATTGCCAGGTGATGCCATAGAAAAGGGCACTGCTCTTTTCTATGGCATCATAACATTGGGGGCGGTCTAATCACTCGCCTCTGTGACGGTGCTGGGATGGCTGTGCCTCTGTCTACTCCTTGTGGACCTGCTAATTCTTTTGTGATGAAGGGTTTCTAAATAGAGGCCAGCTAGCCAGAGACATGGGCTGCTGGGAATCTGATCAGCATGGCTCCCGTCACCCCCACATCTTATTTGTCCTCTCTCACCACTGCTCCTGCTCCTCAGAGCCCATCCCAGATCACACAGGCTTCTGAGTCTAACGCTTTGACCCAGTGCTGCTCAACTCAGAACTACTGGGTCCTGTGCCACTCTCGCAACCCCCTCTCTGCTCTCGAGGACAGACCAAGGAGAGGAGAGAAGGGGAGGAAAAGGTGTTTAAAGAGCTGGCTTGTGTGTTTGTAGGGCAGGCCACAGGAGGGAGTTAACGCAGTAGGCTGGGCCAGGACTTGAGTGTTTTCTTAGAACCCTCAGCTGACTTAATGAGCCCACCCCACACCCTTGTTATTAAAGCCATGGCCTTTACTTGAACTCCACAGCCCGGATGGCATGGCTCACATCTATCTAAAGCCTTGCCAGCATCACTGGACCTTAGGCTCAGCCACATGGTCTTGTGTGATTGACCATCACTCCTGTTGTGGTTTGAACCACCCAGAGAATCCCATTCTAGCAGGTTGTATTGAGCTCTCTGCCTCTCAAAGACTTTTCTTTATAAACAGGTGTGACCAACTGCCTGCATACACACACACACACACACACACACACACACACACACACACTGCAGATAGATAGATCCCTTCTCACCATGTGGCTATCACTCATAGGTGGGCCCCTACTTGGCTCCTGTGACTTGGACTTGATAGTTCCTTTCCCCTTTGGAGCCCTAAGCTGCTCCTAGACGGGCTCTTCAGTCTTCCTTCCCCTTTTGGTACATAAGTGGCCACACCCACTGCCTTCTTACCTTTATCACTTCCAGCTTTGCCCTTCACTCCAGGAGAAAGACCTAGGCAGTAAGACCACAGTCTTGCTCTCCACTGAGGACAGAAGCTAGGAGTGGGAGCCTGATTCCTGCCCCTTTGTAGTGCAGCAGAATCCCTTTACCGCCCTCGGTCCTACATGTGACCTGCTCATAAGGCCAGCACCTGGAAAGAGACAGAGGCACATGCAGGGAGAAACACTTAATAGGGTGGGCCCATGCAAACACTGCACCATGACCAGGTAGAGGAGGAGGAGGCAGGCTGGAGTGGAGCAGAGGAAGCTGAGACAATCACCCAGGAGCCTAGACAGCGAGGCAGCTGCACAAAGAGAAGGGGCCCTAGCCCAGCTCAGTCTTGTGTGTTTCACTGTTGCTGTAGATAGTATTCCAGGTGAGAGTAGAAGGAAGGGAGAACCCAGTTGTCAGTGTTGCCTGGCTGACACGATCCTCCTGGGTGATGAAATCAAGTATGTCAGACAGAAGTAAGGCCTATCGGCCCCTGTTCCGCTCATTGAGATGAATCCTGGGGCCCATGGACACTGCATATAATAGGTTGTAAGATGGAAGAGGAGCTTGGCCCAGGGGCCAGAGTTTTTATTATGTATGTAAAGGTATGCATGAGTGTACAGGCACACATGCTGGCCAAAGGATGGCCTTGGGTGTCATTCCTCGGGTGCTGACCATATTGTTTCAGTCAGGGTTTCACACCAGCCTGGAACTTTCCACATGGTCTAGACCAGCAGGACCAGTTGAGTCCCGGGAGCCTCTCTCTGCCTCTCCAGCCCTGGGATTCCAAACATGTACCATCACTCTCCTGTTTCTTTTGCAAGACTTCTGGGGGTTGAACTCAACTCCTCCTGCTTGCAAAGGCAGCACTTTGGCACCGGCACCATCTCCCCAGCATGAGCCCCGAGTTGTGGAGAAAGCTCTGAGCTTCCAAGCCCCTATGCCCATGCTTGGGAAGGCTGTTGAGGACACAGGCGCTCATAGCCCATGCTGGAAGGACAGGGAGACGTGGAACAGGGGCCAGGCACTGTCTCACAGAAGTAGCCCTCCACAACACTCTCTTGGGCTTGTGGCCCAGCAAGTGTGGAGGTCTGTTTGATTTCCATGCCAAAGAGAAGGATTTCACAGAAAGCAAAATGGCCTGATGCTGCCAGGTGTTGAGCCCAGTGGGTGCCACATCACAGATACTCTGCCCACCCCAGCTTTGGTCTTACCAATCCTTCCTTTAGGATGGAAGAGATAGATATGTGACCCCTCTTGCCCACAGAGGGACTCGCCACACATTTGTTTAGAAGGCACATAGGTTTACTCTCTGACAGTCCTGGAGATTAGGTGTTCAGAGTCAGCCTACCTGTGTTTAATGTAGCGTGTTTGGGAAGCACACCATTCCCACCTCCCCTGCTTCCACGGGTGCCCACTTACTTTAGACCCTGGCCTCATCATTTTGATCCTCTTGCCTCCCTGTTACATGAACCCTTGTGATTATGTGGACCACCTATCCATTCTAAGGCAACTCTTCTTCAGTACCTCATCGCAACTCCAGTGGCTATGTCCCTTCACGGACTCACAAGTTCTGAGAATTAGGATGCAGAAATCTGTAGAAGCCAGCATTGTGTCTACCATATTGTCCTGTCTCCTCTAGATACTGGCCCATGCCCTCAGCTTTCTGTGGGCCTAGACCATGTCATCAGTCCCCTCACACAGCAGTCGGGGCTCTGTCCTCTCATTTCTTTGCCTCCAGATTCATATTCTTATGAATCATCCCAGGGGACGGTGCAGAGCAAGCAACCCTTTGTTGTAAGCAACACTGTATGATAGCAAGAGTAATGTCTGGGCTGGCTGGAGAATACTGGGCCCTTCCTGTCATGGCTATTCATACCCAGAACCTCAGCTTTCATGGGGATCAGAGAGATTTGCCCTCCTGCCTTCTATTGGTTGTGAAGCTCATGGTGAGACACCCAGAGAAGTATGTCTGATGCTGTGTTTGACTCACGGAACAGCATCCCATTTGAGTGTCGGTGGCATTTCCCTCCACTGGACTTAGTGCTTCTTGGACATCATGAGTGGAGCAATTGTTCTTGAGCAGGCAGAAGCCCAACCTTATGGCCCAGAGGCACCTGTCATCGCTTTGAGAGCCTCCTTGATACGGTTACTTCAACCTCAAAATGACTAACCGGTACAAATACATGGGCGGTCTAAAAAGTGATGCTTTCGTCTGCTGAAAGTTCTGCAGGGCTTTTTTTTTTTTTTCCCTTTCTCCTAAGGCAATTATCTGTAAAAAACACTTTTTTTCCCTTTTAAGTAGAAGCCTATTGCTAATGAAACCGTATTTTGGACATGAGATTGCTGCAAAGTCGAAATGCCATTACCCAGAAGAGCAGCCCCAGTGCGCACATTTGGTGGCCCAAATAGAGCGCTCTCTTCTTCTTGGGGAGATGAAAGTCTTCCCTTCTATTAGCCTATGAAATTATTTTAGAATTGGGTTTTAATCCCTAGAATGAAGGTGGGGATGGAACCCCAGCGTTGGTTCTGCACATGGGAAGTCAGATGGGAAGCTTAAAGCTGGGGCACGCCTCGCCACCAATCCAAAGGAAATATGAAAAGATCCGTTTTAATGTTGGCCAAAGGCAGTATGAAAGGTGAGACGTCCTCCCTGTGGCTTCCTCCGCTGCCCTTTCCTCCCCATCCCATTTGCTAGCAGTCCATTTCTGTGAGTTTTCCCTCTAGAACAAACCTATCATTCCTCACCGCGGGATATTTACAGCTTCAATCAGCACCAGATTCAACCGGCTTCTGATCTCATTGCTGGAAGTTATAGATGCAGATATTATTTGCGCTGCGGTTAATTATGGAGCAATCAAACTTTGGCTTTTCCACTGTAATTTCCTCTGCCAGCTAATTTAATTAATCACCCCCAGCTCGGCTCTTCCAGCTGCGACCAGCAGGGTCATTAATTAGGCCTGTGGTGGGAGCTGACGACCAGGTCCTGCCAAGCGTCTGCTGCCCACTGGGTCACAGGGAGACAGGGCTACTCCTCTGCCACTCTGGAAAGGAAAGGTGTGGCCTGAAAGGCTACTGAGAAGCAAACAGCCTACCTGCAGAGGCAACTGGTCTGTGAAACTCACCTAGTTAAAGAGGCCTCCATGTCCACTTAAATGAGTTGGGTGAGCTTGCCAAAGAGGTAGCCATGTGGCTCACCTCAGCTTTGGTCTTGGGAATTTCAGGTGAACCTGTCACGTGTGCAGCGTAGCTAGTTCCTAGGTCAGTGTCTAATACTGAGGTGCCATCTTCCTCAAGGGCTCATCAGTGGTTGACCATATAACTTCCCCAAAGGAAAAAAGAAAGGATTTTTCCTTTTGCCACAAGGCAAAAAAAAAGCAAGGTGTTTGTCTGAATCTCTCAAAACTGATGTAGGTATGGTGCATGTGGTTTTCCTCCACACACAGTCTTTAGATTTTAAAAAAGAAAAAAGGCCTTTTTTTTTTCAAGCAATCACCACCTCTACTCAATCCCAGTGGCTAAAGGACCTTCATCAGAAGTTCACAGAATGCAGTGCACCCCTCGATTCAGGGAGGGATCCACACCCCACACTGGGACAGATCTTATACAAATATCTTTTTAATTTTTTATTGCATTTATTAGTTGTGAGGGTGCAGGTGCTCTATGACATGCGCAGAAGTCAGTCAGTTCCCCCTTCTTCCTCAAAGGTCCCAGGAGCTGTATAAGTAGACTCTGTGACAAACGCCTTTATCCAGTGAGTCATCTCATTGTCCCTTTATAACTATGCTCAAGTAAAGCTTGCTTCTATTCAAACAATCTCACTATGTATCCCTGGCTAGCCTGAAACTTCTCTCTGTAGACCAGGCAGGCCTTCAGCTATTAGAGATCCACCTGCTTCTGCCTCCTAAGTGCTGGGATGAAAAGTGTGAGCCACCACATCCAGCCAAGTTTATGTTATTACAATAATGAGGTTTTTCTTTTTTGTTTTTGTTTCGTTGGTTGGTAGGTTTGTAGTTGCCATGCTGGGGTTTGAACTCAGGACCCTGTGCATGCTAGGAAAGCACTCTACCATTGAGCTACATCCCAACCCTAGGCTCTTTTCTTTCTTAATAATTAAATAAGAAAAAATGTTAAGACTTTAAAGAAACTGAACACAAAGTTTGATTTTCACCTATGAGGATAAACTGAAGGACAAGTTTTGTTTTACATATTGTTCTCTGTGTGAGGGTTTATTTTTATGTTTTGTTTTGTTTTTGCCTGTGTGTATGCTTGTACACCATGTGCATGCCTGGTGTCCACAAAGGTCAAAAGAAGGCATTGTATGCCCTGTAACTGGAATTATAGATGGTTGTGAGCCTCCATGTCAGTGCTGGAACATGAACCTAAGCCCTCTGCAAGAACAGCCAGTGCTCTTAACAACTGAGCCAACTCTCCAGCCCCTGAACAGTGTTATTAAAAGGCACAATAAACCGTCCTAAAACAAGGCCTGCCTCCTCAGAGATCCCACCCAGAGCCTTGCCCTCAATCACATGAATAAAAGAGGCAGATGTGGACACACGTGCACCCACCCAGGAACACACACAAAAGTCCTTGAGGACAGGGGGCAGAGCCCAGCAGATACCCAGCTCAGTAATTAAAGGGATAATAAGGATACCTTTTGTGCCAGGAGGAAGAAAATGAGCAGGAGGACCCACAAAGTCTATAGGGTCAGGCTTTCTGTTCAGCCAGGCAGGAAGCCCCCATCATAAACCCCCTGAGGCCTGCAGACATCGAGGGCCCTCCCCCTTCCAGTGGGCGGGAGAGGCCCTTGGACAGTGGCTTTGGCAAGGAGGTTAACTGTGTCTGTGCCTTCCTGAAGTAAAAGGGTCTCCATGGCCACCTTAAACTTAAACAGATGTATTCAGTCTTGACAATAATCCCATAACCTGCTGGCATGTTAAAATTTAAATGCATGGTACATTTGTTCATTTCATGCTGTAAGGATTATTCTGGAAGGAATCATTAAGTGGCGGGTTTTCCCTAACATTCCCACTCGGCTGCTGGAAATGTGGGATATTCCTAAGGATTGCGAAAGAGCCAGGATACAGAGGGCCCCTGCATACTTCTATTCCCCACAGAAAACGTAGCATTTAAAAAAAAAAAAAGATTTGCATTTCAGTCATTTCTTTCACAAAGTCTCTGTTGGGATTTAAGTGATTGAAACCCTGAAATAAATATTACTATTTATAACTCAAATATTAACTCAAGTGGTAATTTTGTAAAATAGTTGTTCACATGATCCATTGCTGCCTGAGCTAACCTATAAAATAAGAAAATGAAAAACCACCACCCTGATCCTTCCTGAAGTAGCAACCCAGTCTCCGCACTGCCTCTCACACCAGAACATTCTCTGAGGTTAGCTTTGATCTTGCAGTGATGAGCACCCAGCTGGGCTGGCAAGCTCCCAGGTTTAAGGTTCTTGTTGCCGAGCCTGAAGACCTGAGTTCGAGCCCCAGAACTCACAGGTAGGAGAGAACTGACTCCTTCCTGTTAGTTTTTCTCTGTCCTCTACATGCCCGTCATAGCACATACATGCACACAGGGACATGTGTGCATAGAAAATAATGTCGAGTCACTTGTAACTTTTTAAAGATGAACCCAGCTCCCACTTCCCATGTCTCAGTTGCTCCCACAGAAAAGGTAGTAAGCAGCCTCTCACGTGGCATGACAAGCTCCCATCTCAGAAGTCCACAGGTTCCTGGCCTCTTCTGTTTCTTCAGCTTGTCCCAGTCTCCGGACAACCTTACTGTTCATGAAAGGCAATGCAGCCCTAAAGCTGGCAGGGCATGGGAGCAGGTGGGCAGGAACACTAGGATGTGTCCACGACTCCTACCGTGGTCCCTGGGTATCTGCAGACTCCCAGGTCCAATAGCTGGTCTGCATCATTGGCCCAGCCAGCAACCTTCGTAAAGTGCCAGCCCTGAGGAGGAAGGCTCCTTTGGGGATTGTATGATTCCTGGCCAGGACAATGGGTACCTATCAGGGCTAACTGAATCTGTGTATCCTGGGCCCGTAGAGTAGGACAGGGTGGTGTGATGGCAAAACCCTAGCAGATTGATCCATCATCCCTCCCTTGCTATCCCAACCTTGCCGGCTGCATTTTTAAAAGCTGCCCTAATCATCCTCTCCTTTTTCCTTCTTCTTCCTCCTGCCTAGAAACAGGCTCTGACAGTCCGAATGTTAGAAATAATTGGATTCTAAATTCTAATTCATCTGTAAAGTATTCGGTGATTAAATTAGCCTAATAGATATTATTTCGTACATGACTGCATAATTTTACCCTGATTGGATCTCTGTGGCACAATGGTGCCCCCCAATTTACTATTGACTTGAGAGCCTCAGAAGGCAAGACGTAGCCCTCTGTTTCTGCAGCCTGTTTTCCCAGGCTAAAAGTTAAAGTGATTTATGCCTACAAGGCAGTGCCTTCCTTCTCAGGTGCAGTGGTACAGTGTGCGTCGTTCTCCAGGAAGAGCAGTGAGGGAAGTGTTACCCTATGTAACTCTCGAGCCTCCTCTTCCATTCAGAAGCCAAAAGCATTGAGACCTTGAGTGGAGATTGCTGGGTTGATTTTTTTTTTTAAGTACTTGATAATTTTATCAGAACCCAACTTCAGCCATCATCAACATAGATCTTAAAATGTTATGAGCATCGAGCATTCAAAATTACTCACCAGGCATCGTGGTGTGTGCATATCATCCCAGCCCCCTTGGAGACTGTGACCAAGAATTTGAGACAGCTGGGCTGCTACGTAGTAGATTCTGCCTCAAAGTTAGGAAAATTATAAGCTTGTGGGATAAAATTTTGGCAGCTACATCTTTACCCATTCTTATAGAGTTCGTTAAATTCCTGGTGGGGAAAAGTAGAATAGAGACCTAGGAATTACAGACAGGATGGGCCCCTCTCCCTAATTCATTCATTATCTCAATTCTGCTCTGTGCATCAGTTTAATTTCACATGTGTGCCTCTTCCCTTCCCCCACCCCTGCTCTGGTTCCCTCCAAAAATCTGCAAATAGAATTGACTGCCTCCTCTCCCTGGTTCAGTAGCTGGAAACAGCTGGTGGGTTTGTGTGGCAGCTGAACAGTGGAGGGCAGATGTTTGGGCAAACACTGGGGAAGCCAGGACAGAGGCGGTAGATAGATGCAGGAAACTGTTTTCATGAGTAGATGGAGGGAACAAAGGCGGCCCAGCAGGGACAGAAGGGACACACACTCCCTCTGAATAGCTCCCTAAAAACAGAGCTGAAAAGGAAGAAGGCCCATTTGCTTCTGGGAATCCAATAAATTGTTTCAGGAACTGAAAGTCTGTCCAGGCTAATGGAGCTGTGATTGACAGTACTTCTCATTATGGAGCCCATCAGGGGACAGGGCATTCCAGTGCTGTTTAGGGGGTGAGGTGGGAATGAGAGGAAGCTGAAGCCCCGGGTGGGGGCAGGGGTGGGGGACGGCGTTCTGTGTGCTCATTCTTAAGAGAGTCCCCCAGCCCCTTCCTATAAAGGAGCTGTTGCTCTTTCAGGGCCATTTGCCTCGCATATTATGACCATCCAATTGTCATGACCCTTCCATGACATGCCTGTCCCTGACCCACAGTCCCTGTTCAGATGATGGGTGCAGCGTAGGAAGGAGGTGGTAGAATCTTCCCACCTGTGGTATCCTGGGCCGAGTCCTTTGGATGTCATGACTCGGTCAGCCTGCCCTCCCCTGGCATTTATGTGAAATACTATGGAATCTGCCAGGTAGCAACTAAAGGCATAGCTACTTTCTCTGTCCATCAAGGAGGAAGTCGATGTCTTTGAAACTCTGATTCACTGACTCTCACCGTGAGACTCTAGGGTAGGCCCTGGTGGGAGATGACAGCCCAGAGATCTTGAAGGTAAGAGGGAGGCCTGTTGTTCTCTATCTGTATCAGCTTAGAAGTGTGTGAAGATGGTGGGGGCCCGGCTGGTGGGATTAACATCAGCCTCCAGCACAGCCCGAACAGAGAGGCCCAGTAAGGCCAGCTCAGAATCCCCAACCCTAAGAAGGGCATCTATCCAGTATATTAAACATACACTCCAGGCAAGACCTTACTCTGGAGCAGCAAAGACCCTCATCCTTCATGTTTATCTCCAGAAAGGCAAAGGCCTTTGCTGGTCTGCATTTCACTTGACGTGACCAGCCAGACCCCAGGCTCCTGGCCTTGCTCCTCCCTGTCACGGCTTAGTCAGAGAGTAACCCCGGCCCTCACTAGAAGTCACCAGTATTTTCTTATTTGGAAATTGCTGAAAGTAAAGGATTCATCTGTACCCCAAGGAAGAGTAATGTGACCCCAGCTCTGATAGAAAGTAAGGAAACTTGGCCTTTGCCTCTCGATTGCTGTGTCTGCAGCCACGGTGGTAAATCGGGAACCCTTCAGAGAGTGTGCCTTGGCTGGTATTATGTACTCTCGGTTGGTAAAGTTCTTGTTGGTGACCTGGGTTCAGTGTGTCGATGTCCTAATTTTTGCTGGTGTCCCTTCTGTTCCTAAGCTGAAGGAAGTAGTGTTAATTGTGTTAATTCTTGACCCAGGCTTTATTATGTAAATTAATTGCAGGCTGTATGCACGTTAGAAACTAGGAGAACATGGCTTCTCCCATGAATCACAGTACTTGTGTCCACCAATGTCACTCTTACTATGACACATTCATCTCTCTACCTGCCTCACACACTGCCACGTGGATGTCCCCATCCACGTGCTGAGAGTGCCTAGTTTGTATTCATTTAAACGAGATGGATAACAAGGGTAAGCCCTGGAAAGACAGATGGGGTGGGTCAGAGAGCTCATTGCTGCAAAGAAAGAGGAAGGAAGGCGATCTCCCTGAAAACATCCATGTCACAACTCAGGAAAGAGAAGGGACATCCACAGTGTCCAAAGGGAAAGGTTAAGCCAGACTGCTCATCAGTGGCAGCATCCAAGCCATTGGACCCAATCCAAATGGACAGCTCCTCCCCACCACACACACACAAAGAAATAACAAAACATCCCAGTCAGCGCAAAAAACGGGACTTACGTTCCCTCGTCATTCCCAGTGGCTTCCCTAACCCGTCCATTTCCAGTTGCACTCTGAATCTCGGCCCAGTGAATATGTAGTGGAGATTTAAAAACGGACCACAAAACACACCTCCTGGGTATCAGCAGGAAGGTTCCCAAAAGGCCTGCACTCATGGGGAATACCCAAAGTCTTGAGTGAATCTCATTCCGTACAGATGTCTCCCATCTCCCACCAAAGAACAAAGAGAAGTTTGCCCTGAGGGGAAGGGAAGTTGCTTCCCCAGAAGGCCTGCTACAAATTCCAGATTCCTGTACTGTCAGCATTAATGTGCTGCTTTTCAAACATATAAATGAGGGATGGAACCGCAAGACTGGGCCATAAAGAGTGCGTTTGCGGAATGGTAAGTTGATTGGCGTCGAATGGCTGGTGCACTCTAATTGGCTATAACGCCCTATAAATTTATTAGTGTGCTGCACTCCTCATTGGTGGACCTTCTACTGTTAAGCATCAAGAAATTATCCATTTTCAGGGGGTAGTCACTCAAGTCGCAGGATAACTAGGCTTGGAAGGGGGGGGACCACATTCTCCTCTCATAAATCAGGCTTATGCCTAGAAAGAGGTTTTCTAGCTACAAATGAGTCCCCAGGATGGGGAAGTTTGGGGTGGGGGCATCGCAGGGAGGAGCATGTCTTTACCAGTGGTCACAACCACTCTCACCCAGCTCCTGCCCCTGCAGAGAGCTCACTACACTGTCTGGATTGCAGTGGTGACTCACATCCAGGGCTTTGATATCTTATAGAAACCTTCAACCCCAGGCACATGATTCAGGAAGGACAGAGTCACCCTCTCATTTCAAGAGCATAATAGAAATATTCAGGAATGGGTGTGATTATCCCAATTACTTCTCTTGGGGGCTTTGAGATGTATGCTCAAGAATCACAAATTAGAAAATAATATTCGTGTTTCTTCTAATTGGTAACAGATTAGAGTCATTGTATCTTTTTAAATAATTTCCAAATGTGCTCCCAAAGCGACTACAAAGAGACAGGAGAGAGGCATGGAAAAACAGGCAGCTGAATTGAGGTACCCTGTGGACGGGACCTTGGCAGTATCAGAGGCCCAGCCCTGTCTTGGACGCTTCCAATTGCTCAGATCTTTGTAGCCTTTTTGTGCTGAAAGCCAGCAGAATTGGGTGTCTCACAATTGTTACTTGATAGTCTTATAAATTTGATCCCCCTAACCAAACTTAAAGATCTTTTAAACATATTTACAAGTGTATAACTTAGCCAGGAAGTGGTGGTTTATGCCTTTAATCAGGAGGCAGAGGCAGGTGGATCCCTCTGAGTTTGAGGCCAGCCTGGTCTACAGAGCTAGTTCCAAGACAGGTTCCAAAGCTACAAAGAAACCCTGTCTCAAAAAACAAAAACAAACAAAAAACCCAAAAACAAGTCTATCACATAGCACCTACATGCCATCTTCTCCTTTGGTTTTGCTTTTTGCTTTGGGCTTGTTTGGGTGGGTTGTTTTGTTTTGTTTTTTTCTGACGTACTTTGGCATAACTGTGGCTGTCAAAGTTCTGCTTTCTGTAGGGATGTAGTGGAGGCCACCTTGGACTGAGTCTATAGCACACTGATACTAGGATGTCACTTCCTCTAAAACATACTTTATCATCTTAGTCTTTGGTTTTCATCAAATAGCACCTTAAAAATCGTATCGTACTAATCACTTCTAGTCTGGTGAACAGTTTAATAGGTATGTGAATATTCCCTATATGACTTAATACTTAATAGTCTTGGACATTTTGGATAGAAAAATAAAAACTTGACACAAAAAAATAATGCGTAAAACTTTCATGACAGCCCCACTCAAAATAATTGTGGAAGTTTAAATGGGATGGCCCCGTAGGCGCATATGTTTGAGTATTTGGTTCCCAGTTGGTGGAGATGTTTGAGGATTAAGACATGTGGCCTTGGAGGAGGTGTGTCCCTGAGGGGCAGGCTTTGAGGTAGCAAAAGATCTCTACCATCCCCAGTTCTCTCTCCTTCCTGTTCGTGATCAAGTGTATTTCTCAGCTGTTCCCGCTGCCATGCCTTTGCTCTGTCTTGGACTCTTAGTCTCTGAAACCGCAAGCCCAATTAAATGCTCGCTTTTGTAAGTTTCCTGGGTCATGGTGTTTCGTCACAGCAATAGAAAAGTATCTTCAAACAGTCACTCAAACCGCAAGCATCAGGGATGGCTCAGTTGATAGTCTTTGCCTAGCATTCCTAAAGTCATGTCCAGTCTCTAGAACCATATAAAATGGACATGGTGGCACATGTAATGTTAGCGCTTAGGAAGTGGAGGCAGGAGGACGAGAAGTTCAAGGTCAACCTTGGCTATATAAGAAGTCCAAGCCCAGCCTGGGCTGTGAGACTGTCTTAGGGGAAGGACTGTAGTATAAATACACATAATCCAAAATTTACCACCTTAATTTTTTTGAAGTTCACATTTTGGCAGTAAGTTATAGCTATACATCATATTCAGCCATAGGCACCTTTGATGTGAGGGGACTGTCTTTGTCATCATCACCATTGTTATTGTTTTGTCATTATTTTATGTATATGGATGTTTGACCTGCATGTGTATATATGTAAGCCACACTCATGCTGGGTGGTCACGGAGGCTAGAGGAGAGTGTCAGATACCCGGAACTGGACTTAATGGGTGCTGGAAATTGAACTCAAGTCCTCTGGAAGAGCAGTCAGTGCTAAGCTATTTCTCCAACCTCTAAAACTATCTTTTAACACAGCTCCTTCCTCCCTGCCCCTTCCCAACTATCCCCTGGCAACCAGGAGCCTATAGTCTGTCTGTTCCTGTGAACCTGACTCCTGACTTTGATTCTATATGTAGACCCAAAGCCTTATCCTTTAGATTTGGCTTATTTCCCTTAGCATACTGTCCTCAGAGTTTATCCATATTGTAGTCCGTGTCCGAATCTCCTTCCTTTTCAATACCAATGAGTAGCAGTCCATTGGATATATTCGGTATTTATTCAGTATAATATATTCATTATATATATTGAATATATTCGGTATAACTTCTTCACCTGTGCTTCCTCACTGTAGCTCCTGCAAGTAATGCTTCTGTGGGCCTGGACATCCACGGATCTGGTCCAGCCCCTCATGTCAGTTCTTGTAGGTACCTACTAGGCAAGGAGCGTTCCTGGGACATATAGTAATTCTGTTTTTAATCACTCAAACAACTGCCATACTGTTTCCCCACATTTTGAATTTTTGACATTAACTGTCTCAATGAAATCTTTTTGTTGGTGTTTTGTTTTCCTAGAAGCCTTTATAAAAGGTTTTTAATGAGACGGACCCTGGGCTCCAGACCAGAGACAGGCTGTGGCCAGCTCTGCAGCCAACAATTGAATGTCTCGGTTAGGATCTTCTCTGCAGAGAGAGGGTGGGGTGAGTGGATTCAGAATCTGCTTACAAAGTCTTCATCTTCTGGTTTAAATTTTGCCATTTCTCGGTCGACTGGCCACAACTCTGCCACCATCAGCTGGTACTCAATCAGCTGAGCTGTTCAGAACTTCTGGAGTCCTCCCGGGACCCCTGAGCAGTAACCATCAAATTCTGGCACTGACAGCAGAGGATGTCTCCTGACGCCGGGCTTCCCTGTGCCACCACAGCTCTGCAGCCACGCCGTGTCCAGGGCCAGGAGATGCTCTGGCCCCTCTTCCGAGATCTCCTCTCAGAGTTCATGCTTCCTGCCAGAGGCAATGGCGTAGAATAGGTTAGAGTCTGTCCCTTGTGGAAAGTAAACTATCTGATCAGTTTCTGCCTCCAAATCCCATTAGTTAGAGATTTGCTGGCTTTCCTGAGTTTCACTCTTCCTTGTTAAATAATAATCTTTTCTCTTCATAGAGAACAAATGTATATCCTTAAGACTACTTGTTCTTTGGTCAGGTCTTCTATAGCAGAACTACACTTGGAAAAATCACCCAGTGGGTGTATGGATTTGAGCAGGCATACATGAATGCATGTATGTGACCAGCAAGCCTCAGGGATCTGCCCGTCTCTGCCGCCCCAGTGCTGGGATTACGGGCATACACTGCTGGTGTTTTATGTAGGTGCTGGGGACCCAAACTTAGGTCCTCAGGCCTTACAGCCCTCCACTTCCTGAGCTGTCTCCCCAGCCATGACCCATGTATTGGTAACGTCAGTTCATTAGTTGAGGACAAACACCCGCAGGTGTTCATTTGTAAGGTTTCCTCTAGAAAGTATTGTCTGGTCTCCGGAACATTTTGACTGCCATTACTTTGGAATGGAGCCCACTTCAGCTAGCAAGAATGGCTGCTCAGAGGCTGCCCTTGCCCTTCCTCACTAGGGACCTCGTCTGTGGTCCCCACTGAAATCAGTGGGTCTCATACTACTAATCCTATTCATGTCCTCAGCACTTTCTGTGTTTCCCTACTTTGGAAAAAGTTACAATGCAAATTACCTTTAAGTGTCTTGGCATTTACATAGTCTCAATGCCTCCCCTCCTGGAAAGCCTGTGTCCTTATTGTTATGGATGGTAGCTGTCACTATGGAATCTCCTCCCTCCCTTAGATTCAAAGAAAAAAAGCTACGTTAAGAAGATACTGTATTGTTCAAAATCAATAGTCTTATGCCTTTTAAAAATAGTGTTACTGAGGATTATATTCTTGAAGGCAGTTGGCAGTTTATGGCAGAAAATTGCTCAGGACTTCCCCGGCTTCACTAAATGGGATGCAGCTTAGCAACCTGGGACCATCCCTGTTTGGAGGGCCACTTTCAGCAGTCCTGGTGGAGTCTATGCTTTGTGGATCTTCTTGTTCCTGGCCTGTCCCTGCAGAAGGGGTCTTGGGCTTCCCTCTCCTTGGTGTTTAAAGGACAACGGTGCACACCAGGGGAGGGATAGCATCCATCTTCTATTATCCCGGGTGGAGGAAAAGGACCATTTCTCTTCCCTTATCTGTTTATGATGCGGTATGTTCCAAACCCATCACATCAGCCACAGTTATGGCAGACTTAATTCCCTGTGATGGGGACTCCAGCACCGAGGTCTAGCCGCGTTTCATGCCACATTACACGGAATCTAGATCTGCCTCGCTCCACTTGCCCAGGCTCGCTCTTATCTGGCACAGATTTCTTGGATTTGTTTCTTAAAACAGACAGTTCTTTGATTTCTGCCCAGTGTCAAGGCTCAGGCACACATACAGTGCATGTGGCTGGTTTAGCTGAGAGGCCTTCCTGTGTAAACATACAGGGACTGAGAGACACCTAGAGAAATTGTGCTTAAAGAGGTGGAACCGGGGCTGGAGTCCTTTAAATGCCTGTGTTTTGTTGTGTTATTTTACGGTGGGATAGAAAAGAGAGGGAAATGTTGACGTTGTATCTTAGCCGATTCTGGAACAAACTTAAGTGTTCCTTTCTCTAACACTATGGCATTCTCTCAAGTCATTTGCTTGGAAGTTAGATTTCTTAGTGTTTGGGGTGTCATGTCCCGTGTTCATGTCCCATCCCGTGGTGTGTCATGTGTTGTCATCATCATTGTTCTCGTCCCCCACCCCCACCTGTGTCCACTGCCACCTGCTAGTCCAGACCTGGGTTTTCTGCTCCCGTGCCTGGCTGCCTGGACTTGCCTCTCCAAGGACAGGCGTGCTCACTGTGGCCTCTTGTGTACCATTTTTATGGAGGGGGTTCCTCTCCTTCAACACTGATCAGGAACTCTGTCACTTCCTGATCCTGGCTCCCCATGGCCTCCCAGGAAAAGGAAAGCTGTCACCCGCAGCAATCACTCACTCCCCTTTTGCCCCAAGCACCAAATTCTGTGGTGTGTGCCAACCACCTGTTGGTCCCCCTAGTCCAGCGCCTCCTCCGTGTCACCTGAGGCAGGGCCAGCCTCTTCGTGCTGCTCTTGTCTGCTGCTTCCTGCTGGAGCTTCCCTGGCCTCAGCCTAGACTCGCTCTTGGTTCTCTTTCCTCATCAGGTACCCTACCACCTCAGCTCTGGCCTCTGCAGCCCACCGCACACACCATACATAACCTCTTTGCATTTTCACTATGTAGATATGTGTATTCCAATTTCTTCAGATTAAGGAACCTGTTATCACTCTACAGAGTCTCGGGGCGAATTCATACCCAGGACTGAGGAAATTTAAGATCTTTATCTGCTTGTCTGCTCCAGGATCCTGTGCCTGCGACTGACTTAGAACAGAGACCGTCTGTCAAAGGGCTGTCAGTCATAGCTCCTGGGGTCAAGACTCTGAGAGGAACTAAGCTGAGTGTCTGGACAGAAACCTCATTCCTACAGCTTCCTAGGTAGTTCTTCATAATTCAGTACCCAGGGCATCTGCCTCCCACACTCATGGACACCGAGTCCTTCTCTGGTCTCTAGGGAGACAGGCCTCTGAGGCCCACTGTCAGAATCCCGTCAGAAACTGCAGTACTTAGCCACTTAATACTTCGGACTCAGTGACGTAACCTAATGGACAGCAATGGAATTGCCTTGGTTAGAGGCAGAACCGGCCAGGAGGTACAGCCTGTTACCCTGTCCTTGCTGCTCTGGTAAGGTCTAGGCAATTTCAGCTCAGCTTTGCATCCAGATAGTTGTACTCTGCTGGCTCCACGAGGGAAGACATGGCTGATCTACCCAGGCCGCGGCCAGCAGGAGAGCATCCTCCACCAAAGCTACCACTAGGGAAAGCAGTGAGATTCACAGAGTGACCAGTTCCTTGGACTGGAGAGATAGAAAACATTATAACTCCTTGATTTTTATTGTTCCGATTTGGGGAGAGAAGGTCTCACTCTACAACGCTGGCTGGGGTTTCCTTCCTTGGAGCTAGCAACAGTGAGCCAGTATGTCTGGAAACATACAGAAAAGACAGCCTAGAATTCATGTTCAGCCTAGAATTTACTGTATAACTCAGGCGTTTCTCAAACCCATAGTAGTCCTCCTGCCTCAGCTTCCGGAGTATGGAGATAACAGACGTGACCCATACATCCAGGCTCTCCCTGATTGAAAGGTTGAGAACAAGGCATGCGAGTGTTCTTGAACTAACTTCAATCTTACAAATATAACCAGGTCGGAATGAAAGGATAGTGCTGGGGTGACCAAGGACAGCAGGTGGACTCAGAGATGGCATCACCCCTTATCGTTGTCTATTACTGCTGCTGGACCAGGTGATTTATGCTGCAAAAATCATCCCTTGCGCTTCTGAAATCTGACAGATTCAAGATGCTCCTGGCTTTGGGGATGCGGCTGTTCTCGGCTTATACACAGCGTCTTGCTGTACGCTCTCTGGGAGGCCAGTTGTCTCTGATGGGTCCCACTATATAGCATCACCTTCCTGACCCTTTCACTCCCCGACGTCCCCTCCTAAACATGCATTTCCAGAGCTAGGGCTTCAAGGTGGAATCTAAGGAAGGTGCAGTATACCCACCCTGTGGTCCCCAGCCCTCTGCACGCTGGGCACGGGCTGCTGCTTCTGTGCTGGGCACAGGCTGTCCACTCTGTCTGTTTTCCAGTGCTGAAACATACTGATAATCACTGTCACTAGTGCTGAAGGATCTGAGGTCTGGCACTTTACAAGGAAACTCCAAGAATGTCTGTCTGTCTGTCTGCTGAGCCATGACGTGGAGACACCTTTGGGCCTTTGCCAGTATTAAGTTCTAGCAGCTCTAGCAGGTTAGTAAGGGGCAAGTGTGGAGAGGGACCTGGCACTCACGACAGCATGACTGTGAAGGCCTCAAGGTGCCAGCCTTATCTTGACCAGAGCACAGGCTGAGACAAAACTCAGGCCTTCTGAAAACCCTGCTATTGCCCAGGTACCCTCTGGGCAACATGGGCTGTACCAGACAGTATAGTACTGATAACCTTTCCCAGTAAGGAACCCTGGGCAGGCAGTTGGCACCTCCCGATGCCTGGACCTGCACCTGCCTGTAGATCTACCTGGCCCCATGGTTAACTGTGACTCGCAGAAGTAATAAGCCTAATACGGTTGACTTTATTTAATTAATAATGATCCTGTTCTGTTCCCCCATGCTCATAAAATACCCTGCAGGTTGGCAAAAAACACTCATAATATTGATCAGAAGTCAGGCCAGATATTTATTTTGTCTTTGCTCCATGAGTATAAATTCTCGTCTGTTGTCTCCCGCTCCCTGCATGTGGGATTTACAGTGGCCAATTTCTTAAAAGCTTTCAGTAATTAAGGAATAAATATCCATCGGTCTTTGTTAGCCATCCCCAGTTCAGTGGCCTGACCCCCTAGCAACGCAGCTCCAAAGAAGGCATGCATGTGAGCAGGGGTTGGTGCTCAGCTAGCACTGGGCCTGGGCTTGCCCTGCAGGGAGGGAGCCCCCCTCTTTCCCAAACATATTGTTCTAGCCCTGTCTTCCATGCCTCCTCTCCCAGTTCCTGTTTGGCTTGAGGCAGGAAGCACTTTGCAAATTCCTTGCTGCTAGCCCTTTCTTTTCTCTTCTCCCTCTCTGTCCTTCCTCTCCTCATCTGTCACCAGCTCAGGACCATGTGTGGCTCCTCCAGTTTCACCTCCCCACCCCAAGGGCATTCATGCCTCCAGGATGACCTATAAAAATCATTACTGAAAAATCCCCTTGCTTGCCTTAGGAAGAAAAGAGGTTTCCAGAAGGAGCGATGTGATAAGTGACTTGTGCACACACAAAATTACTCCTTGCTCCTCTACCATTCGTGGGGAAGGTTCGGATAAGAGTGAGCTAGGAAGGCTTCACAGCGAGTAAACTTCTGGGAAAAGCCCTTGGAGCTCCAGAGACTCCAGTGCTTGGTGAGGTCTGAAGGCTGTGGACCATACCACTGAGGGACAGCTCATCACCCCAGCCCAGAAACACTATCGCCAGCCAGGACAGCAGGCTCCTGGGAGGACCAAGGGTTGTCTGGCCACCCACCCCCACGTCTGTGCTTTAGTGACGCATCTCCTAGACATCCACAGGACAGTGCTGAAAGCCAGTCAGAAGCTCCGTGAAAAACTTTTTCTTTCTGGGAATCAACCCATTAACCTTCTTAGCCCTTGGCAGTGTGCTGAGCCCTCCCCGCCAGACCCAAAACACAGCTGGCGACAGTTAGTTAGCTGAGGAGGAGGGAGCATCTGGGCAGCAGGAATGGAGAGGGGTAAGACTCAGGCCCCGGGTGGAACTCAGTTGTTTGCCTCGCAGATGCCATGCTGGGTTCAGTCCCCAGCCTGCATAAAGGAAACCTGGCGGTGCACACCAGCAGTGCTAGCCCTCAGGAGGTCAAGGTGTGTAGTGAGCTCAGGGCTGGCTTCGGCTCTATGAAGCTCTGTCTCACAAAAACAAAAGACAGAAAGGCCCCCTTCTCTAAGAAAGGTGCCCCATGCACAGTCTGACCTCTTCCTCTCCCAGACCTCCCCCTTACCCACCCCAGGGTCTCACCCTACACTTTTCTATTCTCTGGGGTCAAGGATTTGCTGGTGATCAAATGATACTCCTTGCCTGGTCACAGGCAAGATGGCGGGACACTCAGGATTTTGGCCTCAGATGGTGACTTCGGTCCCCACAACTGTAGTCTCCTTTCTCATTGTACCTTTTCTGAAAGTTGGGGGTGGGACTGAGCACCCTCAGTGCATCCTCTGTGGTGGCAGAGACTCTAGATCTGTGATCTGTGGTGTCCTCAGTGGGGGCAGCTGGAGGCCTCCCGACCCTGTGCCTGGGCTGCCTAACATTCCACCCCACCTGGCCCTGAGTCGTCTGGTTCCAGCATCCGTCCATGCTCGTGGCTCGTTCAGCTCTAAATAAATGAAGAGATGCTCCAGAGGGCTTAAGTCTTAGTGGATGGCTGGAACAAATAACCTCAGGCTGAGGAATTTGTTTGGGGAAAGGAGTGTGGGAACTGGGGACAGGACCCAGGGTCTCCCACATTCTAGCTATAAAACTACACCCCAAGCTAGACAGAACAGTTGGTAACGCATTAGAAATGTACCGCTCAGGGTTAGAGGTTGAGAATTTCAGGATCAAGGTGCCAACAGACTGGATGCCTGGCGAGGGTGAAGCATCTGCCCCACAGGTGGCATTCAGTTCTGCGTCCTCACACTGTGAAAGGAGCAAGGCATCATTGGGGCATCTTAGATAAGACACCAATCTGCCATCCAACTTAATCATCTCCCCAAAAACCCAGCTCATAAGACCGTTATCTTGGGGCTTGTGACATCAACTAACGAGTTCAAGGATGGGGGACACTTACCCACAGAGCATACCAGTCACAAAGTGTTGTGGCAGTGACCTCGTGAGCTCATAGAAGGGAGCTGCTGCCAAGTTTTCACTTGCTGAGAAGGACACCAAACCTAGATGCCAGTGTTGGGCAGCTGGAAATGTGGGGAGTGCCTGCATCCCAGGACACATCTTCAGTCACCTGAGGACAGACAAGTCCCAGTCATTACCATCCTAGCCATCCATATTGTTGTCACTTTGCTGCTTTGCCCTGATGACAAGCCTTGCTGTGAATGCTCCTGCTGGGGTCTGCCAGCACTAAACACAGGGGACTCATGGAAAGACTAGACCCAAGAGTCCGGCATAGAGCACAGTGCAGCCTGCACACAGTAGGGGACTCACGGAAAGACTAGACCCAAGAGTCAGGCATAGAGTGCAGTGCTGCCTGCACTGCACACAGTAGGGGGACCCACGCGAAGACTAGACCCAAGAGTCCAGCATAGAGCACAGTGCAGCCTGCACACAGTGAAGAGCTCCTGGCCCAGGTCTCCACAGAAGTGGTTAAGTCTTTTGCATACTCTAACTTCACATTTTCCCTCCTACATGGCAGTGATGCTGTCTGTCTCAGTCCCCATCCTGAGATCTGATGGATTTCACCTCAAGTCTGGTGCCATGGGGTCAGTGGTCCTGCATCCGTGTAACCTTTCTCTGCCCTCTACTCACAGAAGGCTATGGTCCATGAAGTCAGTCTTGATTTTTCGAGACAGGGTTTCTCTGTAGCTTTGGAACCTATCCTGAAACTAGTTCTTGTAGACTCACAGAGATCCGCCCGCCTCTGCCTCCCAAGTGCTGGGATTAAAGGCGTGCGCCACCACCGCCCGACTCATGAAGTCAGTCTTATTCCCTCCCATGCCCCCCACTCACCACTTTCTGAGTTTGGGGGATCCCTTGGCGTTCCATGTTACCAGCTGCCAGTCTGACTGACAGTGAGACGTGACCCAGGTGCACTGGTTAGGGCTGCTACTGCTGTGACGAAACGCCATGACCAAAGCAACTCGAGGGGAGAGTTTGACTTGAACTTGCGCATACAGTCCTCCATTGAAGGAAGCTATGGCAAGAATTCAGACAGAGCTGGAACCTGGAGCAGTGCTGCTCCCTGGCTTGCTTCCCTTGGCTTGCTCAGCCTGCTTTCTTGTAGAACCCAGAACCACTAGCACAGGGGTGGCTTTACCCACATTTGCATAGCCCCTTCCCACTCGGTATCAATCATCACTGGTTAAAAAAAAACCCACAGGCTTACCTGCAGCAGCCCCTCTTATGGAGGCGTGTTCTCATGAGGCTCCCGCTCTGAGGGCTCTGGCTTGTCAAGTTGTCATAAAACTAGCCAGGACACTAGGCAGCTGTTTCTGTGCTGGCACCTGGGCACTCAGCCAGGTCACCACTCCTTAAGGTCAGGAGTGGCGGTACCCATCCATCAAGCTATAGCATCAGCATCCTTAGCTGAGCCCAGTAGACACTGAGACACCTGCAGGGCTTCTAGCTCTGCCACCCAGTCCTACCCATTCTCTAAACCCAAGCTGTGTCTGGTCCGTGATAGCCTGTGGCTTAAACACCAGAAGGAGGCGGGGGGGGGGGGGGAGGCACTCCCTGTATCTCCTGAAAGCTACTGTTCTTTGTGTTTTTTGGGATGGGGTTGGTGTCTGTCTTCTGACATATTACTACCCCCCCCCGTAGTTGATTTATTTAAAGGTGTGTCAGCACCAAGACCTGATGAGGAGTTGGCCCCTCCTCCCTGCTGATGGCAGCCGTGCCAATAATTCATTTTTTAGCTCATTAGCTAACAGAGGCTGTGAGCAGTGGTCCTCCAGGGCATTGGAATGAGGAGAGGTGATCTACTGCCAGTTCCGCTGCTCTTGAACTGGCCTTCCTTGGGGACAATGAAGCGCATGGCCCATGGACCTGAGCATAACAATTGGAGTCGCTGCGCCTTGTCACTGTGGTTTCCTAGGGTGGCGATGCTGACAGAATGGAACCGAAACTGTTATCAGAGTGTCCCCTCTCACTGGTGAGAGCTGTGGAGAAGGATGGCTAAGCCACCAAAGCTGAAGATCGTGTGCAGGGTGCAGGGGCTGGAAGTGCATGGTGGATAGGACTGTTGTCTGGGGAAGTCTCTCTTCCTGGCTTGCATGACCCTTCTGCTGCACATGGACCCCAGCCGTAGTGAGTTTGCAGGTCCTCCTCAAGGACCACATTCAACCTTATCTACTCCCGAAAGACCTTGTCTCCAAATGAAGCCACACACGTGAACTTGGCGTCAACCAGTTTGGCCCATGACAACAAAGCACCTTAGGCTTCTCAGACCTGTGCATACACACACCCCAAACTTAGCCCCAGCCACACTGACAACCATGGGATCTTTTGAATTAGCCAAGACCCTTTACCCTGGATATCTGGGGCCTCCACACCTTCAAAGGACTCACCAAATGCCTGGACAAGAGCTGCTCAGAATGATGAGTTCTGGGGCTCTGATAGTGATAGGCAGCCACAGATTGGAAACCCCAACACCACCATAGGCGTCCTTGCTTGCCCATCACATGACACCACACTGGTCCATGCTACGTGCCTGACCATAACTCACCCTGAGTGGTTAGAGATAGGTTTTCTCCAGTTTATTGCCATGAAAGGGCTACTGTGGCCAGCGCAGAAGCCATATGGGTGGTCTTAGGTCTGGACAGCCCTGACTTCACTGTCACCGGGCCCATTTTAGAGATGGCAAAACAAGTGTCTGAGGAGGGAAAGGTGAGAAGAGGAGCGAGTGCTGAGACCCTGAGATCTCCAGGAAGGAGAGAACGCAGCCTCACAGCACAGCATCGATGGGGTTCCTTTTCCCTCAGCCATTGGGGAAAGCTCACCAAGTCACATGTTGGGGTGCACTTGTTAGGGTAGGCAGTGGTCACAAAAAAACAGATTCTGAGCAGCAGAGAGAACTTGAGAGTTGATGGGAACCGCTGAATTTATACCCATAAACCTCCATTGCCCTGAGCCAGGCTCTATTTCTAAACAAAAAGGAGCTTAAAAAGGGAGAGCTGATGCAGCCATGAAGCACTAGTGAGCTCGAAGGCCAGAGGACCCAGCAGTCGGCATCGCAGGGTTCTATGTTTTAAAGGTGTATGAAAATCCAGTAAAGAAGCCGGGCGGTGGTGGCGCATGCCTTTAATCCCAGCACTTGGGAGGCAGAGGCAGGAGGATCTCTGTGAGTTCGAGACCAGCCTGGTCTACAGAGCTAGTTCCAGGACAGGCTCCAAAACCACAGAGAAACCCTGTCTCGAAAAACCAAAAAAAAAAAAAAAAAAAAAAAAAAGAAAATCCAGTAAAGAGCCATTTCCATCCAATGCTAAAAGCTACACCATGAGCAGGTCTAGAGCTCGTCCTTGGTGGAGGCAGGGATCTGTGCTCAGTCTTTGGCTGGGTATTTGAATATTAAAATGAAATTTTAATCATTGCAGTTAAGACCAGAGTTCTGATGTGAAGTTCCCCCGTTACCCCTGAATGATCTGGCAATGACTTTTAAAACCAACTGGAGCAGAATAAGACAGTCTGATTTTAATGCCTACCCAAAAATGAGAGTTAGCAGATTGGAAATTGGAGGTCTGGACGTCTCTTACACCATTAGCCCTTCTCATTTAATTCACGTCTTGCTCTTTCTCCTTTCTGATTTATGAACTACATCAACAAACGTGTAACATATTATAAACAAGCTCTTAAAATAGAACCAGGACCACTGGGGTTTAGGTCTTGCATTTCCTGGATGTCCCCCACCTTTCTGCCTAAGTAAAGGGTGTGTATAAGGGCTTTGCTGCAGTTCTGGGAGCCAGTTTATCTCCGCTGTAGCCAAGTGTTTGTCCTGGAAATCTCTGAATGAAGAGTCAGGGGTCACTTGGGGGTCACTCACATGTACCAGGAAGTGAAGCAAAACTAATCCAGATTTACTCCTGGAAGAATCTGTTTGCCTAAGTATTTAAAAACAGATTAGGGCTAAGCTGACACTAGGTCACCAGGCGCAATGTAAACACTGTGCAGAGGCCTTTCTTCTGGGCCTCGGAAGCAGAAATGTAATGAGTTTTCTTTCTGGAGGGTTGGGGGAAGGCCCTTGATTCCTTCATGCGGCTGCTAGCTGTGTGCTCTGATTATTGCAGGGAGAGGCTCTGGGTTTTAGGAGTCATTGTGAGTCAGTATCTTACTGAATCTGAGATAATTAGTCTCTGTGTGTGGGGTTTGCTTGCTCTCTTCATCATCCTCCTGAAAAAGCTGAGCTCGGTCCTCAGGCACACTCCACAGGCTGCTGGGAAAATTCTAAAGGCTACTCATGAAATAGTAGATCCTCTTTAAACACACGTGCACAAGCACATGCACACACACACACACACACACACACAGATGTGCACATACACTGCTCCTTTTCCTAGCAATGAGCTCAGTCAGGAGGACTGTGGAGTTCAATGTCTCATCCTTCCTCTCTGTTGTTTTGTTTTGGAGAAGCCAGCAATGTCTAACCTTGCTATCCCAGAGCATAACGGTAGCTCACCAGAGCCTCTCACTGTGTACCCATGACTGGCCTGGAACTCACAGGCCCACCTGCCTCAGCCTCCCAAGTGCTGGGATGAAAGGCGTGTACCACCATGCCCAACAAGCCTGCCTTGATCAATATAAACACCGCCTCCTAGGAGGTTTGCTTTCCTCCTTTTCTCCTCCACTCTGCCCCTCCTCCTCAGCTCTGCAGTGCTCCCCAAATGATAGACCCTGGGAGCGGGAGCCAAGCCCCTGAACCTCCTAGACCCCGGCTGTGCTGGAGGCTGTGGACCAGGCATCATGGTGCCCATCTCATTGTCATTGCTCTCCACACTGAAGAGCCTTCATTTCACTTGCCCTCTGTCCCTAGCTTTGCTCCAGCCTTAGAGGCTGCCTACCTTCTCTCCCTGAGGTTGGGCCCTGGAACACTTTTCCCCAGAAGTCAGCATTCTGCCCCCTTCCCCTTAAACCTTCCACAAGACTCCAAAGAGATGGCATATTCCTATGTGAACCTTCAGTGTCTCCTTCGTCTGAAGAGTGGGTCTCACTCTCACACATGTCCTCATCTGGGGGTGTGGGTGAGTTAACAGCAGAGAACACCAGTCCCCTCAGATGACTGCTGCCCCACCTCTGTCTCTGGTCACTTGCCAGCCTTAGAGCATAGGGACAACTCACTTTTCTTTTAGGTCAGTACAAGCAAGTCTTGCTGAGGGCGGGGAAGTCCTCTTCCTTTCTTGCTCAAAGAAAGCCCAAGCCTTTGAGCTATGGAGCCTCTGTTTACGTGCACTGATGCAGGCCTCCAGGCCATGAGCAGTGGGTAGGCTGTTCTTTCATCTCAGGGGTTCTGACTCTGGAACCTCTGGAACCGTAGGGAACGCTGCAAGCAGCAAGGATACCACTTCAAGAAACCAGTCCCAAAAGGAGACTTTCCTGTTCCCTTTTCAGGCCTCCTAACCATGGTGGCTGCCAGAGCAGGAGTTCCAGCCTCTCTGTTCCAATGCCCAGTCCTGAGTATGCTTCTCTTCTGACTCTTGTAGGGAAGAAAAGGAACGATGGATCCGGGCCAAGTATGAACAGAAACTCTTCCTGGCCCCACTGCCATGTACAGAGTTCTCCTTGGGCCAGCAACTGCTGCGTGCCACCGCGGAGGAAGACCTGCGGACCGTCATCCTGCTCCTGGCACATGGGTCCCGGGATGAGGTGAATGAGACCTGCGGGGAAGGCGATGGACGCACAGCATTGCACCTGGCCTGCCGCAAGGGCAGTGTGGTCCTGGCTCAGCTGCTAATCTGGGTAGGTCGAGCCACTGTGGGGTCAGTATGCATTGTGCCACTGGCATCTCCTTCCTGTACAAGGCTGCCGTGCCTGAGAGCTGACCCTCATAGGATTGGAGCCTTACATCTGGGCTTACCTGCAGGAGGGCATGGAAGAGCAGGGGAAGCTGGGTGCAGGGCGGAAAGGAAACTGGCGCATTTGCTCAGAGCTCATTTCTGAAGTGTCTTTCTGGCGGCCCTCGGGTCAGGCATTCTGTAGGGAGAGATACGGGACTTGTTTCTCAATGTCTTGCAGGCAAGGACAGGGGCATGAATAACTTGAATGGCTTCTAGGCAGCCCCTTGCCAAACCTTGGAATTTTTACTCTCTGTTATGAGAGAGTGAAGGCACTGGCCCTAGGCACCGAGGTCTGATATGTGGGAGCTGTCACCAAGTCTCTCTCGCACTGCTTTAATGACTTTCTTCTCAGGAAAAACAAAATTTTAATTCACTTAAATTTGAATTTGAACTTTTTAAGAAACTGAAATTGTAACATGGTTGTTGAGAGAGGCCCTGCCTGTCCTGCCTGTGTGTACTGAGCTGGGATGCCCTAGTGCCATGTTCCCAGGCAGCTTCCTAAACACCTCTTAGGGACATCTGCCACTCAGACCCTGGGGCCTCTCCTCTACGTGTGTGTGTGTGTGTGTGTGTGTGTGTGTGTGTGTGTGTGCGCGTGCATGCGTGAGAGAGAGAGAGAGAGAGAGAGAGAGAGAGAGAGGGGAAGGAAAGCGGGAGGACGGGAGGGAGGACGGGAGTGCACACACCAGGAGAGCATCTCAAGTGTTCTTCCACACATTATCCACTTCAGGTTTTCTTGTTGCTGTTCATTTGTTGAGACAGGTTTGTTTGAATCTCCAACTCAGAGCACGCCTAAGGCTATGTAAGACCTGGTAGCCACATTTGCCATGAGACACCTCTCACACCCTCCTCAAACCAGGAGTGCTTTGCTCACATTAAATCTGGCTTTATTAATTGGGTTTGATTGGTTTGTTACATCGGCGACAGATTCCCATTAACCAGGGAGGTTATCTGTCTCATTGCCTGAATCTGGACAAGTAGACAAGGCTGGCCAGCATGCCCCAGGGGCCACTGCTCCACCTTCCCAGGGACCAGGATTACAAGCTTGCACCACCACACTCAGATTTTTGTATTCAATATCGTTTAAGGGATCGTGTTCAATCCCTCTAAATTATGAGATTAGCTATTTTGCTGACTGAGATATCTTACCCCAGTTTCTTCCTGTTTTTAATCCACATTTTGGAGTGCAGTGGGAGAATGAGAAGATGCAGGTTAAGTCAGGGTAATTGGGCATTCGTCCTCGCTGTGCATTGAATGGCGGTTGTGTTTGGTGTGCTTGCACTGTGGCAGCAACACTGCAGAGCCCAGATACAGTGCTGTCGCAGCCCTGGAAGCTACAGACAGACTTCAGAACACCCGGAGGGCTCCTTTCCCACAAGGCTTTGCTCTTCAGCTAGCAGCTAGGACCTTGCTGTGGTCCCGTGTGGTTGGTCTCTTGTGTAAGCATGCATACCGGTGTCTCATTCCTCTCTCAGCTCAGCAGATGGAGCCCCAGTCTTAAAGTACTGGAGGCTCTTTAAGACTTAAGCTTGGTAATTTGGGAGGCATAGCCCACCCGCACACATCTCCTTCTCACGTTGTCCAGAAGCTCTTTATTGCAGTGTTACATGTTCCTTGCATGTCAGAAACCCCGCCATACACTGATTTACTTGAACATATGTGAACCTATCTTTATCATGAGCAAAAAAACTTAAGAGTTTGTGTGTGCGCGTGTGCTATGTTTATGAGTTGTTGCTTTTTAACTTTTTAAAGATTTATTTATTTATTTATTTTAATTCACGTGTATATACGTATCTGCCAGTGCCCTGAGGGCCAGAAATGGGTGTCAAATTCCCTGGAGCTGCAGTTACAGATGGAAGTGAGCCATCCAGTCTGGGTGCTAGGATCCAAATTCACATCCTCCAGAATAGCAGTAAATGCACTTACCTGCTGAACCATCCCTTCAGCAGTGACTTTATTTTATTTTTAGGTGTGTCTAGGCACCTATAGGGGCCAAAAATGGGTACCAAAAATGAGTTACAGACAGTTGTGAACCACCCAACACGGGTACCAGGAATTCAACTCGAGTCCCCTATGGTGACTCTTAACCATCGCGCCATCTCTGCAGCCCGTTATTTTATTTTTGCAGACTGGGGACAGAACCCACAGCTCTGTGAACTCTAGGCAAGACTGCAGCGCTGAGCTGCACTCTTAAGTCTCCATGCAGTTTCGTAGACTACATGGCTAAGTGAACTGGCTAGGCTAATCTTCTGGCTTCCCTGGGCTACTGAGAAGGACTCGGCAAAGATAAACCTCTCCTCACTAGCTCTGCCAGTGACCCCTTTGGAACAAAATGTGCTGTAGCCGAGGATGGAGTAACTGAATTAGGCTCGTGTGTTTAGGTGTTACGTAGGTATTAGGAGTCACGCTTCGGAGTAAGTTTTGATAGTGTAGGAAGATGTTCAAAGTCCAGTTCAGTAAGAGAAAGAAAGCACAAATGATTAGAAAGGGCTGAGAGTATAGCTTAGTGGTATATTCTCAGTTAGTATGTGCCAAGCCCTGGACCCCACCTCCAGTACTAAAGAATGGGAAGCGCACATAAAGAAATAACAAACTATTGGCAGGAATTTTCCTCTCTTGTGTTCGCATGTGTCTCTTACGTGTTTTCTGTGATGAAACTGAGATGCCTCTGAGATCTTTTTAAAAATATTCATCTTTAGTGTGTACGTGCACACGCACACACATATATACACGTGGCATAGCAGTCCTGCAGAGACCAGAGGGCAGCTTGCAGAAGTTGATTCCCTTCCTCAACAATGTAAGTTCTGTGGATCAAACTCAGATCTCAGTCTTGACAAGGACTCTTACCCCCTGAGCCATTCTTCTGCCCTTGCCCATGTATATACAACTGGAAAGGTAAAACAAAGAGCAAGGTTAAAGCCCTCTTTGCCCTGTTTGTGTGATATAAATAGGGGGTGGGGTGCTTCCCCTAACAGGGCAGATACAGATCCTTATCTAAACAACATGTGGATATTCAGTTTTCGGTTCCTCTCGGTCCCAGATGTCTCCATCGCAGCTCAGTCACGTGTCGGAGCTGACGGTGTGACCTACCCCTGCCTGCCCTCAGATCCCCACGGACACTAACTCGTTCTCTGTTGCCTCTACAGTACGGGGTGGACGTCATGGCTCGAGACGCCCACGGGAACACAGCACTGGCCTATGCCCGGCAGGCCTCCAGCCAGGAGTGCATTGATGTGCTGCTCCAGTATGGCTGCCCCGATGAGCGCTTTGTGCTCATGGCTACCCCCAACCTGTCCCGGAAGAACAACAGCAGGAACAACAGTAGCGGGAGGGCGCCCAGCATCATCTGAGCTCAGCCTACACTGCGCCTGGGATCCCATGCCCGCCTGCTCCGGAAGTCACAGCATGTGAGTTCCTCAGTCCCTCCCTCTTCCTGGTGGTCACTTCCACCCACCTGCCACTCACACACCCCACATGAAGTCTCCAAACCTGGACATCCTCAAGGGGAGAAGAGGAGGATGGAGGCCACAGAACCGAACCCTTTTCCCACACTCCGGAAGCAATGTAGGAGGGACTGACAACCTCCCGACTTTGAGGATAGCACACGACGAGGGACCCCTGTTCCACTGACCTGGAACCCGGGGGAGGGGTAGCAAGGAGAAGGGGCAGCTTCCCCTAACTGGCAGTTAAGCACATCAGTACATTTCACCTCGACCAAAAGGAGGCTTGGATTTCACATCTTCTCTGGGGAGCTTGACGGCATAAATCAGAAGCCAGCACAGTTTGTCAGGTCTGAAGCCCCTATGATGGTAGGTGTCAAATCAGTTGTAGCTAATCTGTCCAGGGAGAATACTGGCTTCATTACACTTGTATAGTCGAGTTCCTCCAGCATTACCGCTGTTTAATAGGACGTGATTAGTCATCACCGGGAAGAAGGCGTATTAGCCGAGGAGGTAGTTACACGGCACGCTCCGGTGATTGCCACAATGTGATTGCTGTGCGCTTAGAAGCATCATATTATCCCAGACATGTCTCTCCAGCCCTTGGAGCCCTCCTTTCTAAATTCACTGTCATAATTTAGTATCTGTTTAATTTTTCAGTCCAAAGAGAGGAAATCAGTTGCTGGGTATTATTTGACTGCAATCTCCTTCCTTGGTGCAAAAACAAAATGGAAAATAAATAAATAAATAAGAATAACTGGGAAATTCGAAAAGAAATCATGAATGCAGCTGAAAATAGCTTTTCGAGTATGCTCCAAAACTAAGTAAATACACAAAATGCTATGTTTTTTTTCTAAGAGAGATTTTCTGTCCTTTGGCCACAGTGGATGTATCTGGCCTCAGTCACTCCCATTCCACAAGGTCTGAGTTGCCCAGGTTTCTGTCGTAGAGAAGATGTGTGGAAATCTATTTGAATAAAAGAAGTTCATAAACATGCATTGATTTTTGTGCGGACACATGGCACCTCTGTCAGTTTCTAAGTTGAGCTGGACGGGCACCAATAATGTGCAGCTAGTTGAGATCCGAGGGTGACAGATCAGTGCAATGGGAAGTGCCCCCAGCAGCAAGCACTTCCGTGAGTGTGGCGCGCAGCTCTTGGAAAGGCGCTTATCAGAACAAGATGGTGGGACGATTCGCTTATTAAAGCCAGGAAGCGAAGGGGGACGAGTGGGAAGGAGCCTGTGAGTCCACATCCCGAAGGCAGGATGGAGAGCCAAGGCTACTCTTCCCAACCAAAAGCGAGGGGCTGTGGCGAGAAGGGGTGCTTGCCGGCACCCTGTGAGCAGCTGCCCACCATTCCGGCACAGCTGGCTCCTAAGAGCGTGCAGACTCTGTGTGCTCCGTCCCGTCTGTTTCTAACGTGTGACTGATTTGCCATCGTGGGCCTCAGGGTTCATCAGACACCACCAGCCACCTTCAGCACGGTGGTAAGAACACCAAACTGTGACACTATTTAGTTTAAAAAAAAAAAAAAAATGAGGGGCACCCTTGCCAGAGAGCCCCCGTGGCAGTGTGGCGGGAAGAAGGCCGTCACACCGGAAGACTGGGCAAAGCCACCCCCTGGCATCCTGTGGAGAAGCTCCTTGTTCTCGTATATTGAACTTTATATTTTGTAAGAGTTTTTCCTCTTCTTTCACTTTTTAAAAAAAAAAATTAAAGTAGACGGGAACGAAAGTAAAGCTTTAGACAGCATTTCCATGTGGGTGAGTGTCTCGTGGAGATCTCCAGTCTCAGCGTGGCTGGGACTGACCAGGATCCAAAAATGTCACAGGTGCAAAAGCCACAGGCCTGAGACTCCTGAGCTCAGTTCCACAAGCCCTGTGTTTGGTTTTTCATCCTGCTCCTCATCACTGTGTCGTTTCTTTCAATGTGAATAGAGAAAGCAAGCTGTCATTGCCTATTTTTGAAGAATGCATTAGCACCCAACCCTGCAATCCGCATTCGCCTCCACGTAGCCTTTACCATAGACTTCTATAGAGAACACAGATAGAGTATAAATGAGAGTCTTAAATTATTTCATTGTAGTTAATTCCCACTATAGGAGTGCTTTTATCATAGGGGAGCCTGCTTCAGAAGGGAAATGGAGTCCTTCCTGAGGCTTCTCTTCGGGGTGTATATGAGTGTGTACATATTATTATGTTTATAATATGATATTTTCCCCATTGGTTCCTTGTTTCACATCACCCTCCACTGTCCAAATGCTCAGTTGCTCGCTCTGGTTGCCCCTCCCCCTCCCTCCCTCCCTCGGTCACTCTGACATCATCAGGTCTTCCTCAGAACACACGGCCCCTCCCCTGCCAGTTTTAGCTGTGCTGAACTGTCCAAGGGGCAGCCCCCTTTTCCCAAGCCTGAGTTCTGACCACAGGTAGAATGGTGGTAGTGGAGGGTTCTCTGCAGATGAAGGAGAGAAGCGGCCTAACCTGTGCCTGTAGTTCACCTTCAGACCCAGGGCCTCCCCTCAGTGAGAACCTTCTTTTTCCCATTTACAAGCCAACCACCAAGGCTGCATGAAACCAGGAGCAGGGTCGTGGGGAAGGGAGCTGGGGTTTCTGGAGAGCTCCGACACTAGGCACTTGATAAATGCAAGTCACTTTTTAAAGGAGCATGTCAGAATAAGGTAGTGGGACAGTGGCCCAGAGAAGCGGGGGGGGGGGGGGAACAGGTGAGTTCTCATTTTGGAACACAGCGTCAGAGCTGAGCCTCCCTGAGGAGCCCACGGCAAGTCCCTGCAACCTTTGTGTGTGTTCAGGGTGAATTTCTCTTGATGAGAAGTAGCCAGCTGGGGCGGGCAGCAGACTGGCCTGTGAGTTGCCCATCAACTGTCCCGGGGGCAGTCTAGCCTGTGACTACCCCTGCTAACCCCTAATGCCCTTCCCCAGGCCTGTGCACGATGTCAGGGCTGGGAAGTGAAGCCCTCCTTATACTCGCCACTGCTGAGAAATCCCCTCCAAATTTTTTTTGTCTTGTTTTCCGGAGAAAAGCCAAGCGCTACTCTCCTAAGGCCCCCGACTGTCACTCAACCTCCAGATCACCTCTGCTGTGGGTCCTCCACTCTCCTCCCTGCAGGTCCCATGAGGCTGCTGGGACATGCACACCATCAGTGCCCCGTTCCCGTTAACTTTGAGGATCCTAGCACCTCAGGCCTTGGGCTTCACTGCCCAATAATCCCCAGAGGAACTTGCTCAGAGCACTGCGTGGCATCCTTCTCTGTCAAGACCTGTGGTTGGTGGGTTGTGACTGAACCTGGTGCCAAGGTTGCCACCATCTTGCCCTGAACTCAGGCTGTCTCACGGCTGAGATGGGCGCTCTCTACCCCTCCTGGGGACACGGCCCACAGCTGCATGGCTAGGAGGCGTGTGATCAGGGCCTCCGAGCTACCAGCAGGGCAGAGGGTTTCAGAAGCAAGCCCAGGCCTTTTGCTGGGCCTCAGCTCCTCTGTCTCCACTGGTCACACCCTATAAAGTCCTTGAGGCTTTGCTAGACCTCTGCCAGGGTTGTATTTTGACTTTGAAACAAACAAATTGAAAGGCAGTCAGGAAGGAATTTGTGCATCTACAGAGTTTCTCCCCCACTGCTCCTGTTGTGAAGGCACAGCTGGAGGTGATTCTGCTCTCGTACTCTCTAGAAAGCTGTCGGAGGCCATGGGTGTCTCACCAGTGTGCAGCCTCCTCCACTGTGTGTGTCTCTGCCAGGCCTGGCTACCACACAGCGGGACCAGGAGACCCACGTGACCCAATTCTCTGTGCCTGGCCTGTTTGGGGGCCTTAAAAGCCACACTGAGGAAGATGGGTTTTTAGCCAAAATTTAACATTTCTCCTTGAGAGGTGGGAGAGGGAGGGGGAGAGGCCCAGCCACTCTCTGCTGGTAGCACATCCAGGCAGCACTAGTCCTCAGACTTAGTCCCACCCTAGAGCTAAGAAGCAGCCACCTCAGCTCAGAGAAGCCAGTGCCACAAGTCAGGGCTCACCTCTCTTCATGGAGAAAGAAACGGCTGACCATCTTGGTGTTTCAAGATGCAGTCTCTTGCTGCTCGGGAGCTCCGGCCCATGCTTTTTCAAATGCTCAGATTTCTGTTTAGTCTCTGTGCCTGCTGCTCCTTAAACAGCGGTTTGCCCCTGGGTCCGAGTTGAAGAGAGAGCAGTTCACCATTTCACCGTAGATGACTCTAGACGGCCCACAAAGCTTTGCGTCCTGCAGTTTCAGCAGGCCCAGGTCAGGCGCGCACATGCCATCAGCCCGTGACTCCTTGCCCAAGGCAGTGTGCAGTGAGGGTCCATGGAATAGCCGGCCGCCTGTTCCTCATCTCAAGAGACCACTTTTCCTATAGAAGAGCAGTATTTAGTTTGGGGTTTGCTCCTGTCTGGTCAAAGCATTCTTCACTGAGGTCTCTCCCGTAGTGAGCCTCAGGTGAGTGTGGGCACCCAGCACTGGCAGTCCACTAGGGTCCAAGCTAGTGGCCTTGGTGAGCAGGAGAGAAGTCAGCTCAGGGCTCGTCTTTGTTCTGCTGGGCACATGGCATCTGCAGGGGACCCCCCCAGGGGTCATGAATCAAGCCATATGATGGACTCTCCCGCCATAAGGGAGAACTGATCTGGAATTCTGTGTTCAGGGAATCACATAGTCTTCGTCTTGTTTCAGGTGGAATGAAGGAACCAAGAGGTGTAAATGGGTGGGGGGTGGGACTAGGCCCAGAGGAGAGCCCCATGACACACTGCTGCTAGGAACAACCCTAAGATCACTTCATACCCCAGTGTCCAGGTGCAGGACTGCATCCACACTAGCCCACGCTAACGTCGATGTTAGAGAGGGCTCTCAGCTGCTTGCAAAAAGACAAACTTAGCCAACTGCTGGTGGGTCTCGTGGACTCACTGAGGGCATTGAGTAGAAAGACCCATGTGGCCCAAAACAGAATTGTCAACAGCCCTCTTATCCACAGCTGAGGGCTCACAAAATACCTGACCCACTTGGCTCATCGGGATGGGCAGAGAAGGGACCGAGGACGCTGTGCGGTCCAAATGTGGCTTCTGGTTCTTTCTCTCATGTGCACATTGCTCACCTACCAGGTCCTGCCATTTTCTTACCAGGGGTGTACTGAGGATACCCAGGGCAGTTGAGTGGAGACCAGGTTATTGTATAATGGACAGGCAAAAGATACCTTTGAAACGTCCCTGTGACCAGAAGGGAAAGACAGCTGCACCTCCCTGTTGAAAATAACCCTTCTCTTATATGTAAAAACACCCTTTTCCCTCCCCCACACTGTGGAATTTTTTGTGTTTGATTTTGAGGGGGCGGTGGTAGTGTTCTTCTAAAACCTATCAGTTCTCAGATGAGAACTGGTCCTCCGGCCCTAAGCCTGGGGAACTGAGCTCCAGGAAGGCACAGAAGGTGGCTGGCCTCTTCCAACGGCAGAGGACAGAGCTCCCAGCATCCTCTCTCTTGCCCTCTTCCCATTCTTTCCCCTAGTCCATCCTGAGTCCTCATCTTGCCACAGCTTCTTTGCAAAGAGAAAACCCAGGCAAGGCAGGGCACATTTCTGGGTGGGGGCAAAGAAGGCTACATAGAAGCACAGTGGGGGCTTCTCCAGAGGTGGGTGTCTGCCCGGGGCATTTTGGTATTACCTCATTCCATAACTTTATGTTTCCCAGTGACTGATGCTTTATTTATGCTTGTTTGTCCTGTAATTAAACCATCCACAGACATTTTGCTTTGCTTGTTCGGGTTAAATATGCTGGTTTGTATTTTCCTGCCTTGGGATTTTGTGTCAGGTGTACAGTATTCTGAGGGGAAAGAAAAGGAAAAGCGTGTAAAGTAACAGAGAGAGGTGGCTATAGTGTAGAGACCTCTTTCTAATAAAGAAATGAAAATATGTATATGCGGCTTCTGTTGTGTGTCTTCTTGGTAGCATGAGGGGCTTCAACTAACTGCTATGGGGACGCTTGTCCTGGAGACAGGCCACCATGTGTGAGGGAACCAACCCCTCAGCCTGCAGCCAGAGACCCAGGAAGCTGGACAGATTTCTCCTCCATGTCTCCAATCACAGGGGTGGGAAGCCCGATGCTTTGTGTCTCACTATTGCCCTGCCCACCTTCCCCGCGTGACCTACAGGGAAGCCGTGGGCAACTAGAAGATGGATCTCGCTCAAACATGCGCTGTCAGTGTGCCGACTGTCAAAAGTATCATTACAGCTTTCTCACACAAAATGCATTATACAATCACTCCCATAGTACAAAAGGAGGTACCACCCACCCCAGACACACCCCAGATACACCCACAGCATACACACCTACCCTGGACACACCCACCCCTGATACACCCACGGCATACACACCCACAGTAGACACACCCACCCCGACACACCCACAACCCTCAGCAGTGTTCCTAAGAAATACCCACAGGTGCTTCTGTGAGAACCCTGCCTTTGGACCCTTTCCCATGGCACAATTGAATGGCCTGCAGTGCACAGGGTGCCACGTGGAGACTCCACACCTAGGGCAGCTTGTCACTCAGCAGAAGTGGCCACACACCCAGGCAGCATGTCCTCTGGAAGATAAAGACTGTTAGGAGGCTGTTAGGAGATGTTCCAACACACTGGGGTTTTCTTCCATGAGAGATTTCCAAAGCAGCATGGATAAACAGCCTGGACAGTTGGGTTGCTCTGGGTCTGGTCACCCTAAACATTTGGTACTGTGACCCCCAGTGTCTAGAATGCTGTTTTTCAGAATGCACTCGAGATGGAAGGATGACGGGGGGGGGGTGGTCACAATGGAAATAATCCCTCGTGGCTCTGATTACACCACTGGTCACTCAGGCCCACACAGAGGGCCGGAGTGTGTGGTTGGTCATCTGTTGAGAGTGAGAGAAGCCGCAGCCCGTGGTCTCCACCGTGCCGTTTTTGTTCAGACAATATGCAGTCAGAACAGAACACTTCCAGGGAAGCCATGAGAGCAGACACCAGCTCTCCTCCCACCTGTCTGTCCCCAGTGGCTTTGTCCCCAACATCTCCAGAGTTGTAGGGCCACCTCAGAGGGGTCTCCTTCCCAGGAGGACCCAGCTTCTTCAGGACCCCCAGAAGAGGGCTCTGAACCCCCTTACCAGGACAGTGCTCTGGGAAGCACTCTTGGGTCGGAAACAAAACTTTGTATTTAGATCCTGTTTCTCGTTCTAGGGGTCAGATCCCGAGCCTCACACATGCTGGGCAAGCGCTCTACTACTGAGTCACAGCCCAGTCTGTCTGTTCAGACCTGCATTCTGTAGGGTGTGTGCAGATACTGAAGGGTAACTTGGAGGAAGTCGCGCTCTCCATCCACCGTGATGAGGCAGGGTCTCTCTTGTTTCTTGCCCCGAGTGCACAGAGGCCTGCCCCAGGCTAGCTGAGAGCTACAGAGCGATCGCCCTCTCTCTGTCTCCTGTCTTACAGCAGGAGCCGGCCCTATAGAGGCAGGCCACCATCTCCATCATTTTACATGGATTCCTGGTATCCGGCTTACATAGCAAATGCTTTTACCCACTGAGTCATTGCCCTGGCCCACCAGCCAGCCCCCTCCAAGGTTTTCAGTGTGGTCACTCAGTGCTGGCCAGGGTGACCGGCCCTTGTGCAAACAGCTGTACAAATAGAGACTATGGAGAGAATGAGAGCGCCCCGGCTCTTCCCTCAACCGTAGATCTAGGCAACACACTACTGTCATTGTGGATCCAGACGAGAGCATGCAGAAGAGAGAGCGAATCTACCACATGGGAATCCTAGGAGAGGGGACCTCTGACATCAGCACATGAGATGTCCATCCCTGTGCTCTATACAACAAAACTGGAAAAAAAAAAAAAAAAACTCAGGCCAACAGAAAAGGGGGTGATGATGATGACACTGTTGGCTGGGGCCTGGGAGCCTGGAGTGTAGATGTCGAGTACTTGCCTAGTGTGAACAGGAGACCCTGGATTCAGTCCCAGTGCCGTGCCGCCGCCGCCACCACCACACACATTACTAGATTAAAGAGCTGGGGGCTGAAGATGTCGCCTAGTTGGGAGAATGCTTGCTTAGCATGCATGAGGCCCTGGGTTTGATATAAGTGTTGAGTTCCTTTCATTCCAAGTACTACAGAGTTGGAGGAAAGATGTGAAGTTCAAGGTCATCTTAAGCCACACATCAAGCTTGAAGCCAACCCGAGCTACATGAGAGAGCCTGTCTCCCATTTGCGTGTGTTACCCGAGGGAGTGCTCTAAGCAAAAACGAGGGTGCAGGGTATGTTTAAGACTGTCCTCCATAAACCATTGTTTAATGTATTAGGGATTCAGAATGATAACGGAGCTCTGAGCGGTCCAGAGTTCTGAGCTCCTTCCTTTATCCTTCTCCCCATAGGCACTGAAAGAGTTTGATAGAGGTATAGGCCAAAGCCCTGCGTTCTCCGTGGCAATGAGGAAAACGGGTTCGACTATTAGTAATATATTGTTCACTCATGCTGAGGTTGGTGAACCAATTGGCTAATTGATTAATAAACTCCTTTGTTACGGAAACAAATTGATTAGGAATTAGGAGGCATTAAGGTGAGGGCAAAGCTTGCCGGAGAGCCCCGAGGGCTGTGGCTCCATCTGGCCTCCACAGCAGCCTCAGCATGTGGGTGGAACCCTTCAGGCCCTATGGGCCTGCCTGTGACCTCCTTAATCCCTGGACCTGGATCCAAGTGCATGGACATGATTCCCTACTCCCAGCTCCTGGTCTCCCACAGACCCCAGGCTGGCTCTAAATCCTCTGCCCTGGCCCACCCTTGTCCCTCACAGCCTCCTCTCTGTAGCCAGTACCCCTCGTCCTGAGCACCTGATCTGGTTTCTCCTCATTGGAACTCCTTCACGGCTCCCTGTTATTCTGGGGGTTCTGTCCAAGCCCTAACACTGCAAGCTCCACCTGCCTGCTCCCATGCTGGGCGTGCTGGGGTGTCACTGTGGCACGCCCTCACACACCCTCTCTCTGCAGCTCAGGACCCTTTGTCCACATTTCCCTTACCCTGGAAGACCCCACTGTTGCTGGCCAGTCCCTTTCCTTTAGGGGGGTCACAGATAAAATGACTCTTCCTCAAAGATCACATTTAGTGGCCTGACCTCCCCAGAGTTCTAGAGCTACCATTGCAGACCCTCACAAGGTCTCAAGTCTTCTGCGGCATCCCCTGTCAGCTCCAGGAAGCCAGTCTGTCAGCGGCATCCTGAGAGCCAGGGCCCAGCCTGTGTTTCCAAGTAAATGGGGATAGGAATGAGGCCAGACATGGCCTCTGCCTCCTTTGCAACATGTGCGTGGTGAGTGTCCAATTAGAGACACACCTCCATGGCGGGCATTTCTGGAAACAGACCTTCAGTGCGGCTGTGGCGGGGCTGGAGGTGGCCCTTCAAGATGATGGCAAGAGCCTTCTGCCCTACATCCAGGAACGCCCTCCTGCCCTTCTCACTACCCTCCTACCCCAGTGACCTTCAGCACTTCAGCCCCGCTTCAACTAGAAGAAGCCCCAAGCGCCAAGACACCATCGTTGATATACAAGACTCTCGGGTCTCACCTACCCATCCACGGGGTGTCTGGCCCCCACAGGGTCCCAGTGGTTCCCTCTCCTGCCCCGCCTGCCCTGTGGCCTCCCAGATCTCACTGCACAGCTGCCCCTAGGGGAAAGCTTTACCCTCTTATCCAACAAGAGTGGAAAGAGTTACACTCAGCCCCGTCTCCAGCACGTTCCAAGCAGCCGCTAAGCCACAATTTATCACCACTAAAGTCCGGTAAGGCGCCTAATTGGCCCATAAATGTGGTCCAGTAACCGCACCTGACACCCAAAGACACTGCAGGCAATTAGCACTTATTTATTTGCATATGGTATTGATCGATCTTGGCAACTAGCTTGCAAGATCTGTTTATTTTAAACACTGGAGGGGGAAAGAAAACCCTCATTTAACAGCACTAGAAAGGAACTTCCATCACACACACAAGCGTGCACACTGGCAGGCACAATGGGACTACCCAAGGAAGCCAGTGCCTTGATTTGTGAACAGGGCCCTCCCATATCTTGCCTTCCAACTTCATGACTGCCCAGGTCCTGGCAATGGCCCTGTCTGTTCTCAGGCTGGAGACGTAGCTGGAAAGACAGTGTGATGTGTGCTGGGAGAATACAATGCCTTGACAAGCTGCCTCTCAGCCCATAACTCCTTGTCCCAGCTGCAGAGCATTCCAGAAAGCCAGGCCATCAGCCTCTCTTCTCACCTGAGTGATTGACTTGGAGGCTTTTTCTCTTCCAGTGCTTGAGATGAAGCTGAGGGCTTCGCACATGCCAGGCAAGTGCTCTCTACCACTGAGTCACACCTCTGGCCTTTGGAATAGAAAATTACATTATTTCTTTTTAACAACAAAACACTGTGCTTATTACTAAAGGCAAGCTTCCCTTCAAATTTCTATTTTGAGGATATTTTAACTTTTATTTACATTCTATATATGCATCCTGTGTGTAAGTATGGGTGTGGGGGTGTATCCTACCATATAGGTACCAGAATTCAAACTCAGTTTGTTGGTTTTGGAGACAAGAACCCTTCTCCTTCTTTTCTGCCTCAGAGGGCCCTTGAAAATGTTTAAGCCTATAGAGGAGCTGGATGATAGAATATCTATCCAAGAAACACCCAAAGGTGCCTGTGGTCGTTTGATAGTAAGTGGCCCCAATCAGCTCACAGGGAGTGGCACTATTAGATGTGACTTCATTGGAACAGGTGTGGCCTTGTTGGAGGAAGTGTGCCACTGTGGGGGCGGGCTTTGAGGGCTTCAATACTCAAGCTACTCCCAGTGTCACAGTCCACTTCCTGTTGCCTACCAATCAAGATGTAGCCAACACCATGTCTGACTGCACACTGCCATGTTCCCTGCCATGATGATAATGGATTGAATCTCTGAAATTGTGAGTCATCCCAATTAAATGTTTTCCTTATAAGAACTGCTGTGGTCATGGTTTCTCTTAGCAGCAATAGACACCCTAACTAAGACAGTGCCACATCTGCATTGTTCTCTCTCTCTCTCTCTCTCTCTCTCTCTCTCTCTCTCTCTCTCCATTCCCCTTTTCATCTATCTATCATCTATCTATCTATCTATCTATCTATCTATCTATCTATCATCTATCATCTATCTATCTATCTCTCGATGAGCAACAGAGAAAAGAGAGGGGCTGGAGAGATGGCTCAGCTGTTAAGAACCCTGGCCACTATTACAGAGGACCTCGGTTCTGTTCTCAGCAACCACACAGTGGCTCACAACCATCCGTAACTCTAGTTCAAGGGAGAATCCGATGCCGTCTTCTGGCCTCCGTGGACATAGCATGCACGTACACAGACACACATGCAGGGAAACACTCTTACATAAAAAACTAACCTTTTAAAAAGAAAAGCCCATTCTGCGACACTGAAATGCGAATGACCAACTTTCCTCCACTAACAAATGACTGAGCTTCAGGACTGTCTCCCTAGCGACACCCACAGTTTCCACCCCTGTGACGTAGTCTGTGGTCAATGTGCAAACTGCATCAGTTGTCAGAATAACGCCCTTTCACGGCTGAATTTTCCTTTCTTGTTTTTGTTTTTTGTTTTTATTTTTTACTGTTTTAAGGTTTTTCAAGACACGGTTTCTCTGTAGCTTTGGAGCCTTTCCTGGAACCAGCTTTTGAAAACCAGGCTGGCTTCGAACTCACAGAGATCCGCCTGCCTCTGCCTCCTGAGTGCTGGGATTAAAAGAGTCTGCCACCACTGCCTGGCCACGGCTGATTTTTCTTATCTAGGAGCTAATCAGTAATTACACTGAGCCCTAAACTGTCATCATTGCTTAATCTTTAAACCTAATACAAGCACCTCTTTGAAAGTTTTGATTATTTGTATATACCTGCATGTTTCTTGTGAATATACACACCAGAAGAATTGTGAGCCATCTGCCAGGTGCTGGGATGTAAACCCTGATCTTCAAGAACAGCAAGTGCTCTTACCCACTGAACCATCTCTCTGGCCCCCACAATCAATTTTTCACATGGAAATGACAACAACACTAACTGAATACTCATCTGCAGGGAAAGGTTCTGACTTTCACAATGGTTCTGTCAAAGGCAGCCTCACCCACTATTCTTCTGGGCTTTCTGTCTTGTTCTTCTCAGTGCTGAAACTCAGGTGGTCACTGTTTCCATGTCGTGAGGTACTGCGAGCTTTGTTCCATGCTCCCCTGTCCTCTTAACCTGCTAGTGTTTCTTTTTTAAGAGCTACTTTGTTTTTGAAATTGTGTGTGCACACACACGCATGCATGTGCATGCAGAGGCCAGAAGGGGGCGACAGATCCCCTGAAGATGGAGATGTGACTAGCCTGATGGATGCTGGAAACTGAACTCTAGTCCTCTGTAAAAGCAGTGTATTCTCTGGACTGCTGAGCCATCTCTGCACCCACCTTTGTTTTCCAATCCACATTCTTTCTTACTCTGTGTCCTCAAGTAAACCAGTCTCTCTCTCTCTCTCTCTCTCTCTCTCTCTCTCTCTCTCTCTCTCTCTCTCCATTAGTGGGGTTTGAACACAGGGCTTTGTTCATGCTAAGTTCCTCCACTGAATCGCAGCCTGGCTTGTGCTTACTCAATAGGTCTCTGCTTACCTGGCTCTTGCCTGCACTGCCAAGCCTACCATGTTCTTCTTTGCCAAGACTATGCAAAATCGGTTTCCCTAGGGCACTTTTGTCATGTCAGGGTACTTTATTACTTCCTGCAGTCCTTATCCATTTATTTTTTTTTCCTAAATAACTATAATTGTACCAAGAGACACAGTAAGTAGTGTTTTGGTTACTTTTCTATTGCTGTCATAAAACATCATACCCAAGGCAACTTATAAAAGAAAGTGTCTAATTTGGGGCTCACAGTTCGAGAGGGTCAGAGTTCAGGACCATAATGACGGCAAGTATGACAGCAGGCAGGCAAAGCGTGACACCGAGGCAGTAGCTGAGAGCTCGCGTCTGGAGAAAATAACTGTGGCGCAGAGATACGCTCGCTGGGAACGGCAGAAGCTGTTTGAAAGCTCACTACACCTCCCAGTAGTGTCTCTGTCACTGTTCTAGTGCTGTCGTAGACACCAGTCTTGGCCTCTCTCCTGGGATTAAAGGTGTGGGACACCACATCTGGCCCAGAAGCAGGTTTTAGTGTGTAACGCATAAATTATAGACTAGGATTTTTCATTAAGAAGGGTCACGTGACCTGGCATGTGTACTGGTACAGGAAGATATCCACCACACACTGTTGAATAGAAAACTCAAGCTGCAGAAAAGCCTGGCCATCTAGAGCCCATGATCCCCACGTCACAGGCTGCGTACTCAACAGACAGCACATTCTGGGGTCCTTCTCTGGCCCCTTGGCACCATTCTCTTTTGGCTTGCGGCACCCACCCTATTCTGGGCCCCAGGACTCAGTTCCCCGACTGTCCCTCCTACCCACAGGATTTGCTGGGTAAACTCAGCTAGTGCAAGGGATTTCCGCACTCGCCTTTGGTTCCTGATTGTTTCTTGCCTTGGACCTCTGCTGTGTTCCACACTCCCGCATCCACAAGAAGCAGGCTTTGCCATGCATTTAGCAATGCTTCCTGTGCAAACAACAGAATACAGACTCCATCTTTAAAGATTTAAGTATATCACATAACAGGGTGTTCCAGAGGCAGTAGCCCGCCCAGAGCTGGCCCACGATTCACTAGTGCTAAGTTTTAAAAAAACTTCCTGTCGCCTGGCGGTGGTGGTGCACGCCTTTAATCCCAGCACTCGGGAGGCAGAGGCAGGCGGATCTCTGGGAGTTCGAGGCCAGCCTGATTTACAAGAGCTAGTTCCAGGACAGGCACCAAAGCTACAGAGAAACCCTGTCTCGGAAAAAAAAAAAAAAAAAAAAAAAAAAAAAAAAAAAAAAAAAAAAAAAAAAAAAAAAAACACCTTCCTGTCACTGCTCTGTGATTAACAAGCAGTTTTGTCACCTCGAAGTCTAAAGGGGACTGCCCCACCTCCAGAATGTGAGTTCATACCCTAGATACGAACCATGTGATAACAGCACAGCCTTGGCCGAACCTTTATTCCTATGAAAGGAGTCAGGACAGGGCCAGCAAGGTGGTTCAGCAGGTAAAGGTATTTGCCACCAAGCCTAACCTCCACCCTTCACCTCTGAACCCTCTTGAATCTCCAGAGCCCACACAGTGAAAGGAGAGAACCAAGTCCCCAAAATTGTTCTCTGACCTCTACATACAGTATGCTGTGTGCGTGTGTCATGCATATGCGTGTGTGTGCATTTTGATATAGATAACTATATTTATATAGACTATATAAACTAAAAACATCCACAGGTTTTCTACCTCTCTCAAGCATACTTTAACCCTGTGACTTGGCCACGTGAACAAATTTACCTGCAAGAAAGTCTATAGAAGCGAGCATGGATCTCTTCTAGCCTTTGTGCTATGGGTGGAAAGGAAAGAGAAGGCCGGGAGTAGGTGTTGGGGTACCCAGGCCTCAAAGTACTGGTGTCTAATGCCGTCTCATGGGTAACTCACCCAAGCAGAAATCCATTATTCCTCTAAGTGTAACCTGCTGTCCCAGAAATCCGCTTCTACAGATTGCTCATTCCCAGCTGCAGCTGCCCACTGCATTCACCGTGGAGCCTTTGAAAGAATCAAATTCAGGCTCCATTCACAATATTCCCATTCTGTGGCATTGAGAGGGTCCTTGGCAACTCTCATGGCTCTCGCTGTGTGGTCAAGGGGAACAGAACCCTTCACGGGCATCCTCATTAAGTTTCAGATAGGATGCAGAAATGGGAAGAAAACCACCCCCCGACGGGAACTCAGATGCAGCATGTCATGTGACAGATGTTAGGCATCCCGGGCCCTGCCACCCCAGGCCCTGCCACCCCGGGCCCTGCCACTCTGGGGCCAGCCACCCCGGGCCCTGCCACCCCAGGCCCTGCCACCCCGGGCCCTGCCACCCTGGGCCCTGCCATCCCGGGCCCTGCCACCCCGGCCCTGCCACTTCGAGCCCTGCCACACCCAGGAGCCAGCCTCAAGACTCCAAGTGCCTTCAGACCCAGCATTTCCCACCACTATGGTGTGACTCTTATTCTCAGGGACTAAGGCACAGCAGACTGAGGAAGAGATGAAGAAGAGGCAAAAAGTTGCAGGGTCCCCAGGCTCTGCTAGACACACCAGTAACCTTAAAGCGTTTTGTTTTATTTTGTTTTGGGTTTTTGTTTTGTTTGTTTGTTTGTTTTGTCTTTTGGTTTTTTTGTTTTGTTTTGTTTTGTTTTTTGCCTGCAAAGAAGGTGGGTTGTGTGATCACACTCTCAGCTGAAGCCTGTCTCACAGCAAAGCGATTTTAATCACGGAAGGGTAGATCCTGGTGATGTGGGAATGTCCTTCTGTATATGTGTTGTTTTTATTGGCTAATGATGAAAGCTGTTTCAGCCAATGTAAAGCCAGGCAGGAAATCCCAACAGAGATAAGAGAGAGAGAGAGAGAGAGAGAGAGAGAGAGAGAGAGAGAGAGAGAGAGAGAGAGAGAGAGTAGGCGGAGTCAGGAGACTGTGTAGCTGCCAAAGAAGGACACCAGAAACTTACCTGTAGGCCACAGCCTCGTGGTGATACACAGATTAATAGAAATGGGCTAATTTAAGATAAAGAGGTTATCTTAATAATAAGATAGTAATAATAATAATAATAATAATAATAATAATAATAATAATAATAGCTAGATTACTAGCTCCTAGTAAGAGCTAGCTAGGAATAGGCCTAAGCTATTGACCAGTGTGTGTGTTGTAATTAATATAGTCTCTGTGTGATTATTCGGGTCTTGGGAGCCAGGAAACAAATGGTCTCCTTTTACATCACACCCTTTCCAAGCTCAGGAGATACCACATTGCCATGCCCGATCTCCTCATGCCATGCCCGCATCTCCTCAGGAACGCTGGTTGGCTGCCCATCATTTGCTCACTCAACAAACCAAACCATGAAAGAGAAAAAGAAAAGACTGCTACCACGCTTGCTCCTGCTGTTCCCTCAGCTGCCCCGCACACCTGGCATTTCCCTCCCGTGTGACAGTCAAGGGAGGTCATGGACATCCTACTCTGGATCAGAGCTTTCTAGAAGACCCTAGCCCTCACTCCCACTCTCTTCCCCTCCTTCCGCCAACACGGATCCTCTGGGGAGCCCCACACAGTTGGCCCCAGGCACAGGGCTGTGGATGCCATCTTGTGAGAACAAGGGCCTCACAGAAGGTCGGTGCATGGGAAGGGTGGAAGCAGCAATAGGGCACCCTGTAGCTCACTACTGGGCACTAACACCCAGAGGAAGCTCCTTCACAGCCAGACTGCAGATGCTCTTGGTAGAAGAGCAAGAGGGGGGGCACCTAATACCTTGTGTGGGTCCTCAAGAGGAATCCTCGGGGAGCAGAGTTATTTCCTACAGGCCTGGCCTAGGCTGGAAATCTCTGCGACACACAGCGGCAGGAAACTGGCCCAGGCAGACAATCCGCCAGCACAACGCACCTGACAGCTGCCCACACGACACAGGCCCTTCCATGGGATCTGGTGATGGAGAGAATGACCAAGAAGGTATGAACGACACCAAGTCAGGATGGAGAAGGATATAATTTTGCTAGTGTGAAATAGAGCATGTGGCTAACATATCACACGTTTCTTCATATAAACCAACACAGGGAAACAGAATCCCGCGGCCTGCACTGTGCACGGTGCCTGGTGTCACTATGGCTTCTTGGAAAGCGGAGGTCCTGTGAGGCTTTGGTTACCTGAGCAGTCACGATCTGGGGGCAGAAAGGATCCGGCGAGCCTCCCTGGTGCTGGGACAGCTGACATCAGAATAGCCTGAGAGTCAGCCACGAGTTGGGCATTTATACCACGGAAGCTGGTAAACACACAAGGCATGGTGGTGCGTGCCTGAAATCCCAGCACCTGGGAGGTAGAGTCAGGAGGATCAGGAGTTCAAGGTCATTGTCTGCTAACATACAGAAGCCCTCTAAATGAGTCTCCTTAGCGATGTATTGAGTTCCACTTCAAACGTGAGCTATGACAACAGGTTGGGTAGCCAGTGGGCTTGTCCAGGACTCTGGGCCTCAGGAGCAAGAGCGTTTGCCGTCAGGCGCAGGTAAACAGGTGAAAGCAGACCTGTTATGACTGCAGCAGGTATTCCTCTAGTGGGCTGCTCTCCCTTCACAGGTCTGTGACACAGCGGTGCTCTCACGTTCAGCGGGTGCCAGTGAAGATGAAGCAGACCTGACCAGCACAAACCTGTATGCTGGCTCTAGAGCGGACCTCCTGGAGAGACTCATGTCCTGGTCTCCCAGGGAAAGCTGGGTGAGGCCTTGACAGGTCAGGAAACCGCCTGAGGCAAGACAACTTTATAAAGGCAAAATTTGGACTTTAGCCAAGGTCTAAACACACTCTGGGGTATTATTAGCTGCTTCTAGGAGAGCATCAAGCCTTTATGTCTGTGTATACAGTCGTGAATTTAAACCAGAGGTGGCTAGAAACTGAAACCAGAAAGAAGACCCGCGTGTTTACCAGTTATTCTAAGGTATGACCCAAGGAGGTTAACTGATACAGAGAAACCGTTTGTTTGGGATTGTTGTTTCAAAGGCTTCAGTCTGTGAAGTGTCCCCGTTGCCTTGGGTTTCTGGTGAGCCAATATGTCATGACAGCAGCGTGTGGCAGAACAGAGCCTCTCATCTCAGGGACAGGAAGCAGAAGAGAAGAAACAGCTGAGGTTCCGCGAGTGAGTCCCTTCCTTAGATTAGATCACTCCCGTGAGGCTGAACCTTTTTATTCCCCCCAAGACAGGGTTTTTTTTGTGTAGCCCTGGCTGTTCTGGAACTCACTTTGTAGACTAGGCTGGCCTCGAACTCAGAGATCCGCCTGCCTCTGCCTCCCTCGTGCAGGGAGTAAAGGCCTGCGCCACCATTGCCCAGCTGCAGCTGCACGTCTTGCTGTCTCCACTGCTCAATAGCACAACTCTGGGGCCCAAGCCTCAAACACCCAGGGCTTCTGGGGCTTTCATGCAAACTATAGCAACATCAGAGACAGAAGAATTCAAAGATGCACACTATGGCCATGCCATACGACAAGAATGAAAAAGAGGAGCTGGAGAGATGGCTCAGTGGTTAGGAGTGCTGGTTGCTCTTCCAGGGGCCCCGGGGTTCAATTCCCAGCACCTGCATGGCAGCTCACAGCTGTCTGTAGCTCCAGTTCCAGAAGATCTGACACCCTCACACAGGCATGCATGCAGACAAAACACCAACGCACATACAGTGGAAATGTAGAAATTATTTAAAAAAGAATGAAAAAGAAACAAGTCTTCGGGCTTCTAGTGCCATGGCAAAATACCACAGACAAGGAAATTTAAGGACAAAATGTTTATTGGGGCCTCACGGTTTCAGAGGGTGAGAGTCCATGACCATTATGGCGGGGAGCGTGGCAACAGGCAAGCAGGCAAGACTCTAGAGCAGTGGCAGAGAGCTGATATCCAGAGCCCCAGCACAAGGCAGAGAGAGCTAACTGGGAATGGGGTCGACTTTTGAAACTTCAAAGCCCACCCCCAATGACTCACCTTCTCCATCAAGGCCACACCTCCTAATCCTTCCCAAACAGTGCCACCAAGTGGAGGCCATATTCAAGCATAGGAGCCCATGGAGGCTGGTTTCACTCAAACAGCAAAGAACAGACATTGGAATAAAAGGCTGCAATGCAGCACCCTGCCACTGCGTTATGATCATAGGTGGCTAAGCAACTGGAACTGTTTATGCACAAAGTCCTCTATAATAACTGATGTTTCTCTTTTTTTGCATTTTTGTTTAACGTTTATAGGTACTTCTACTGCATGTATGTCTGTGCGTCACACGTGTGCAATGCCAGAGGAAGCCAGAAGGTGGTATCTGATCCCCTGGGACTGGAGCTAGCGATGGTTGTGAGCCACCATATGGATGCTGGAACTCAAACCCGTGTCTTCTACAAGAGCGGCTGCTGAGCCGTCTCTCCAACTCTGTTTCTTAACCACCTAGAGATTAACCTAAGAAAGTCTAGTGAAGCCTAAACAAGGGAACTCCTAAATCTTGCTGGGCAAGCGCTTGACCGCTAGGCAATATTCTCCATCTCTCCTCCAAAATTCTAAAGTGGGTGCACACGCGGGGGTGGGAGTGCACACGCCTGTGAAGGTCAGAGGTGTTGATTATTCTGCCTAGCTAGCAGCTCTAGGAGCCCAGCTCCACACCTCACCACCTCCAGAGCTAGGGTTGAACATCTATGCTTCCAGGCCTGGCATCTTACATAGATGCTGAGAATCTGAACTTGGGTACGAATGGCAGGCACTTTATGGAAAGAGCCGCCTCTCCAGACCCCAACTCTAAAGGCTTTATGCTATTTTTTATTTGTGTGTGCACATGGGTGTATCCATTTGTGCAAGTGCCCTTGGAGGCCAGAAGAGGGCATTAGTGCCCATGAGCCGGAGTCACAGGCCGTCATGAGCCTCCCGAAGAGGGTGCTGGGAACTGAACTCAGGACCTCAGCAGGAGTAGCAAATGCTCTTCACCTCTGAGCATAGCTCAAGACTCCCAAATCTTTTTTTCTTAAACTGAGCAATTTAAAAGGTGTTTATTTACGAAACAAACAAAAGCTTGATTGGAGGTTTTCACGTGAATTTCAATCTTCCAGTCTCCCAATGAGTCTCCCTGTCTTAATTCTCTATAATTTGTCTTTAACATTGAAGCCAAAAATGCTCTAACCTTTACGTGTGTTTGTGTGACCTAGTTTAATACTCTTTCTTGCTGGTCTGTAAAATTCAAGGGCCCCCAAATCTTACATGTTAAAGGAAGCATAGCAAAGCCCTGGAGAGCAGGAAAGATGGGTCAGGACTCTGACTGACAAAACCCAGTGTATAATAATGATACCATCACCCATAGCTTATAAATTCAAGGCAGACAAAAGTCCAAATGGGCTTTAAAATTAACTCAGAGACTGTTCCAAAACTTTTTTAGAAAATAAAATTATCCAAGAAAACCTGAGAATGGAGACCAGTGAGAAAGAACTTAGGTAGCAGATGGCCCACTGATGGCGGACACTCAAGCTGTGGGGCTGACATGGAAGGAAAGGAACAGAAAGCTCAGTCCCTGATACATAGTAACAGCTCTTCCATCAAGGATGAATTTGATGAATATTCAATGAATGGGGCGGGGCATTAGGCCAACTATTGGGGAACATGTTTATTCCCTCACTGCTGTCCCAGCTAAATTTTTTTCTTTTTCTTTTGGGTTTTCGAGACAAGGTCTTTCTATATAGCCACGCTGTCCTGGAACTCCAAGTGCAGAACAGGCTGGGCTCAAACTCAGATCCGCCTGCCCCTGCCTCTGCCTCCGCATCTACCTCTGCCTCTGCCTGTTGGGATTAAAGGAGTACCCCACCTGACTGGCTCCTAGTTAGTTTTAGCCTTCAATTTAGCACAGCCTAGAGTCACCTGAGAAGTTGGTCTCAACTGAGGGATTGCTCGGGTCAGGTTGGCCTGCAGGCGCGTCTGTGGATACTGTCTTATTGATTGTAAGAGGGCCAAGCCCACTGCGGGTGGCGCCATTCCTAGGCAGGTGGTCCTGGGCGATATGAGAAAAGCAAGTAAGCACAGGCCTGCTTTCCTCACCCAAATGGCGTTTTTTTTTTTTGTTTTTGTTTTTTTTTTTTTGTTTTTTTAGTTCAGTGTTTTCAACACAGCAGCAGAGAAGAAACCAGAACAATTTGTATAGAATAAAATTTTAAAAAACTCCAACAAATCAAAATACAATGTAAAACAAAAGGAAGAAAGATATTAGGAAACCAGGGATATTTTTATAATAATGAACAGAAAAAAGCTTGCCTCATCAAGACATAAAAATCAGAAGCTTAGAAAAATGGACAGACTCGACTCCATAAAAATTATACAATAAAATGCATCGCTTGTCTTCTCGCACTGGCTCTTTCCCCCTCAGTGCTTTAATCAAGAGATCAAGCCTAGCATCACCAGCGGGACATGGGAAGGCCGAAGCAGAGTGAGCAGTACTGTGTGGTCAGAGGGCATTTCCAGGAACACGGGTGGGCGGCGGCGCCTGGCTCTGTGGCGGAGTACACAAGAGTCCCACCCCAAAACCCACAAAGCAAACACGTGAACATTGATGCACAGCCTTCAGGAAGTCAATATCACGAAAGGGGCATTGTTCCAGAATCAGCCTGAAATTCATAATCATCAAGAGATTATTTATGAACCTTGATTAAATGCCGGGGTTTTATTCCGAAGCTATAAGAATTTGAGATAAGTGAGGGAAGTCTACAATATAACCTGAATATGAGATCTGTTTCGGAATTACTGTTTATTCTCTTAGATAGACAACAGTCAGGGAATAATAGAGTCTACTGGCTTTATCTTCGAAATATATACACACAGGCCTGCTAGATGGCTCAGTGGGTCCAGGCCCCTCTGCTGAAGCCTGGTGACCCGAATGATCCCCCACATAAAGGCAGAAGGAGTTAACCTCTGATCTCCACATACATGTTGTGGCACACTCACCCACGTGTGCACACATGCAAATAATAAAAAAGATAGACACATGTAGACATACGACGAATAATGAGACCGGGTATTAATAGCTGAAGACTGGGGGGCGGGAGCAGTGACTCAGAGGTGAAGAGCACTGGCTGCTCTTTCCAGAGGTCCTGAGTTCAATTCCCAGCGACCACATGGTGGCTCACAGCCATCTGTAATGAGATCTGATGCCCTCTTCTGACCTGCGGACAGAACACTGTATACATAATAAATAAATATGTCTAAAAAAAATAAATAATAGCCGAGGAATGCAGGCACAGCACAAAGCGTTTGTTTGCTGTGGCTTTAACTTTTCTGGGCTCTTGAAATGTTTCTCCGTAAGAGATGGGTGTAGGTTGGGTCAAGCAGGAGCTTATACCAGTCAATGGAGCACATACCAGTGTAGGCTGTGCTTGTGACTGGTGAGCTAGTTCTGCAGCCCACTTCTGAGCCACAAATCACCAACACCCGGCAGTGACTGCCCCCTAACCCCAGGGGTAATTGTTGCTTTCAGTGTAGCAACTTCCCTTACCGGGCCCCCTGGGGTTCGATCCCCTGCACCACAGAAACTGGGCAAGGTGACACCAGGCTGTTGCCTCAGCACCTAGGATCAGAAGTTCAAGGTCATTTTCGGCTCTGGAGGGAGTGTGGTTGACCCTACCCTGCCCAGCCCCACTCAAAAAGTCAAGTTGCTTTCAGGCTTGCTTGCTTCTGAACTTTCTAAACTGAAATCAGCTTTTCTCTAAGACTTTCTGGAATGTACCACGATTAATCCCGTCTCCTCTCAGCGGCTCCCGTTTTCCTACCCCCAGGCTGCCATTAAACTCCTCACCCACTTGGGCTGTGCTGAAAAGCTTCCCAGGCTGTGCCTTCCACCTTTCCTTCTGGTGTTGCCCAGAAGAACGGGAGAACACAGATCCTCCTCTGTACCCTAAAGGTGAGTGTCTGCTCACGAGAAGCCTCCTCAGGGGGTGCCTGCTGCCAAGCCTGATAACCTGGGTCGAACTCTGGAACCCACGCGGTGGGAAGAGACAACCAACTCCATGCAATAAGGAAATAATTACACAGAAATTAATTAATTAAAAGTAAAAAAAAGAAGCACTTTAACTTACAAGTTTAATAGTTAGAAAGGATGTGATTTTGACGCACTGTAAATAGGAACCCTGCGAAATAAAACAATTAGGTCTTTTAGGTTTTTTATTTTTTGAAATTCTGTTTCACTGCACTCCGTGTGTTCCTTCCAGTTTATAAGGAAACGAAGCAGGTAATTTCGTCCAATATGTAAAGCACGATTAAATCTAATGGCTAATAGATAATAAATATGTATCTTTATATATACATGTATGTGCATAACACACACACACACACGAGGCAAAGGGTCCTGAACATGTTAGCTAAGTGTTTCCCTACTGAGTTATGTTCCCAGAACCCCTTATTTAAATTATCATTGAAGCTGACCTTAAACTCCAGATCCTTTTGCCTCTACTTTCTCAGTGGCCTTGAACTTGCTACAAAGTTGCTGGGATGACAGGGAGACGCTGCCATCCCCAGCTCCATAAATACACGTTTGCCTCCTCTTGCACAGTTAGATCTTACTGCTCTTCAAGTTGTAACTGTTTTAAAAACTGTCCAGTGGCTGGGCAGTGGTGGCGCACACCTTTAATCCTAGCACCTGGGAGGCAGAGGCAGGTGGATCTCTGTGAGTTTGAGGCCAGCCTGTCTACAAGAGCTAGTTCCACGCCCCCAAAAAAGCGACGGAGAAACCTTTTCTTGAAAGAAAAAAAAAATCTGTCCAGTGAAGTGCAAAATCCCTGGCAGCAAAGGTTTGGATGCGAGAGGTCTCCACAGGCTCAAGCATCAAAGGATAGTTCCAACTAGTGGTGGTTTTTAAAGATTTAGTGTGTGTGTGTGGTGGGAGGGAGGCAGGATAGGGAGAGGGGGAGAGAGAAGGAGAGAAAGAGAGGTGGGCAGGAGGAGAGAGAGGATATGTAGGTACCTACAGAGGCCAGACGATTGTACTGGACCTCATGGATCTAGACAGTTGTGAGCAGTTGGATGTGGGTGCTTGGAACAGAACCTGGATCCTCTGCAAGAGCAGCAAGTGCTCCTAACTGCTAAGCCATCTCTCTAGCTGAAGGGCTGTCATTTTCTGATGTGCTGGGAGCTTTGACTGGTGGGCCCAGCTGAAGGAAATAGGTCATCCAACCCCTATGGCTGTCCTTCAGTGGTCGCCACCTTGACTAATAACACCCCATCCTGCAGAGAAGTTCCTTAAGCCAGAAGGTAAACAATTCAAAATAGCTTCAGGAAGTTGCTAAAACTGACCAGACTCACTAGATTCCTCCCCGCCAGACGATATAAACAATAAAGACTGTTTGTCCATTAGGGATTTTCCTCAGATCCCAGCCCCAACCCCCCACTCCCACTCCCCCATCCCCCTCACTCCGCTCTGCTCTGCTGTTGCTGCTGCTGCATCTGCGTCACCAACCTCACAGCAACCAAACAAGTTGTGCCCAGATGTAAGACTTGAAACTCCAAGTCAAGAGGAATCTTTCCCTTTAAGACATTCACAGTGGTGGTGGTGGTGGTGGTGGTGGTGGTGGTGGTGGTGGTGGTGGTGGTGGTGGCAGCAGCGGTGGTGGTGAAAGCAGGCTCTGTGAGTTCGAGGCCAGCCTGTCCTAAATCAATCAGGATAGTTCTCCTCTCTTGGAAAACAGGGAAAAGAAAGAAAGGAAGAAAAGAAGAAAGAAAGAAAGAAAGAAAGAAAGAAAGAAAGAAAGAAAGAACCCACAAAAACAAAAACAAACAAGCAAACAACCTGCATAGCAAGTTCAAAGCCAACCTAAGCTACATGAGACCCTGTCTCAAAAAGTAAGCAAATGAAAAGAATCTCATTGAAACCAAATAATAATAATAATAATAATAATAATAAGAAGAAGAAGAAGAAGAAGAAGAAGAAGAAGAAGAAGAAGCAGCCAATTAGGACCTCCCATCATCATTGTCATCATCATTGTCATCATCGTCATCATCATTGTCATCATCATCGTCATCATCATCAGGCATTTAGTGCTGCTCCAGCCTTGGCCAGAGAAACTTCTGTCTACAGTGGTTAATGCAGACTTAGAACTGGTAAAAGTGCTGAGAATAAGGGTCCGTTGCCTGCTCAGTTCTAAACGGGACATCTCTGTCCCTCTTCCAAGGCTCAGGGAACTTTATGAGAGAGGGTTGGAAGAGTCTAAGAGCTGGAGGATGGGGAGAGCCGTGAACCGCTGTCTTCTGGATATACACGGCCATGGGACTACACTCATGAACTCATTCACAGCGGCTACCCACATAGGATGGGACCCGTCAACTTCCCATGATGGGTGAGGGAGGGGCTGTGAGACCCCACCCCTCCTTAGGAGCTGCTGGCAGTTACTAGTTGTATTGTCTAGGGGGAGGGTCGTTTTCTTCAGTAGCGTAGCCAATGATAGTTGCCTGTGTTGCAGTGACCCACCCACGCCTTGCTCACGCCAGCCACCGTGACCAAATTCAGTCGGTAAACAACACAAAGGCATAAAGTAGGAAGGGGCCTCGCTCAGCAGGAATGGTAGAGAGAGGAGAGAGCGGCGGGAAGTGCAGAGGACCCAAATACATGTACAGAATTGTGAAAGAATTCTAAAACAATTAAAAACCATTCATTGATCACCCGGCTATAGTTCTCTGCAACGGAAAATGCGCCTAGTATGAATTTATAATTTATCTTGACTTCCTATGCCCTCATTTCTCTAAATACTGAAATTGTTTTTAATGACTGGTCTAATGATAACTTCATCAGCTCTTCCGTGTCATCGAAAACTGCTCACCTTGCTGATTTATGAGGCTACGGCCACCATCCACTCTTCCACCCTTGACATTGGTGTCCTACTGTGTCCGTGTGTGACAGGCTGGACTTTCTACGTCCATTGTGATGTGTCAAAGAAAAGGCTTCCTATGGAGAAGGAAAAGGAGGGCAAAGAGACTTGCGACTAGGAAGGGGTTAGAGAAATAGAGGAGGGACAGACACCTTGAAAGCCATCATTTCTGGAGATTCCTCAGAAAGACATTGCGTCCAACGGTGTTGGTACCCACTGCATGGAACACCTACCCACTAAGATTGGAGGGTAACATATTCTCTGGTTCACATGTTTCCAGCTTGGTCTCTAGCTCCTTGGACTGCTTTGGAATGTTCTGGAAGGGTTAGAAGGCAGTGCCTTATTGGAGGAAGTTGGTCAGGGGTGTGTCTTTGGAGAGCTAGATCTTGTCCACTCACTGCCTTTGCCCGTCCTTTCTTTGCTTGCTGTCTCTCTCCTCAGGCGAGTAGCTTCGGTCAAGTGTTCGATCACTCCTGTGACTCTCCTGGATCCACAGTCAGCAGAGCCCAGGACTGCGAAATGACCTCTGAACCTGTGAGCCAAGATAGAAACCAAAACCAAAACCAAAGTAAAACAAAACCCGTCCCCTGAAGGCACTTTTCTCAGTTATGGCTCATGGTGACAAAAAATAACGTCACATAATACAGAAAGGTAGAGTCGCCATGTGGCCGGAGATGCAAGTGTTTGACTTCGCAGTATAGTGCCAAATTATTTTCTCATGTAATTGGGCAAACCTGCACACACGCTTCTCCCCTGTGTGTGAGAGGGGGTTTAAGGGTCTGCATCATTGATGAAGTCTACCAGTATTGCCAGACTTCTAAATCCTTGCCAGTTTGAAACACGTAAAATATCGCATTGCAAACTTTGCTTGGATTTCTCTGGTTATAAAGGATATAAAATTATGCACTAATTAATATTCTTATCGGCCATGTTTCCTCCTCTGTTAACACCTCTGTTAACTGACATTCTTAATGTTAGTTTCTTACAACAGTTTCTTCTAGTTTGAAGCTTAAAAAAAATGTTGTCAGAGGCCAGGCTTGATGGCTCACACCTGTAATCCTACCCCTCTAAGGCTGACACAGGAGGATTCTGGACTGTTCGGGACCAGCCTGGGCTATATAGCAACCTTGAGGTCAACCCCTCCCAAAAGAGAGTAGTCTCATAAATGACGTTTAAAGTCCTTTGCCTAGAGCCAGACATGGTGGCAAATGCCCTTGGTCCCACACTCAGGAAGCCGAGGCAGGTTGATCTCTGTGAGTTCAAGGCCAATCTTGTCTACATAGAGAGTTCTAGAACAGCCAGAGCTGTATAATAGAGAGGCCCTTAAAAAGACAAAAAGAAAGAAAGAGAAAGAAAGGAGGAAAAGAAGGAAGAAAGAAGTTAAGAAAGAAATCCTTTACCCTGGAAAATATACTCATCCACATCATCCACATTTTCTTTTTTTCTTTTTTTCTTTCTTTTTTTTTTTTTTTTTTTTTTTGGTTTTTCGAGACAGGGTTTCTCTGTGTTTTTTTAAAATTATTTATTTATTATGTATACAATATTCTATATGTGTGTATGTCTGAAGGCCAGAAGAGGGCGCCAGATCTCATTACAGATGGTTGTGAGCCACCATGTGGTTGCTGGGAATTGAACTCAGGACCTTTGGAAGAGCAGGCAATGCTCTTAACCACTGAGCCATCTCTCCAGCCCTCTCTGTGGTTTTGGAGCCTGTCCTGGAACTAGCTCTTGTAGATCAGGCTGGTCTCGAACTCACAGAGATCTGCCTGCCTCTGCCTCCCAAGTGCTGGGATTAAAGGTGTGCGCCACCACCACCCGGCTCATCCACATTTTCTTGCAAAGTTATTTTTAAATGTTTATATTAGTATTTGTGATTTATTTGTTAATCATGCATTAATATCTATAATTTACTAATTTCTTTGCCTGCACGTTTGTTTGTAGTGTGTGTGGAAGTGATATGTTTCCTCTCCCTTTCCTCTGTCATAAAGCAGGTGTCCACATCTGTACCTAGGACGTTGTCCTCGGTGTCCCCTCTCACTGCGTTGTTCAGTGTGACTCCCTTATGCTGGTCCTTCTTGCCACTGTCCTCTTCACATGGTCGAAGATAGTTGTAACCCCAATTATTCAAATATCCTGATGACATATTGATTAGAATCATATCAAATTTTTGCAAATTTTTTCGTTCAGATTTATTCTCTGTGTGTTTTGACTGCATCATATATGTCTGTGCGCCATGTGCATGTGTGGTGAATGCAGAGGCCAGAGGGCATCGGGTCCCTTGGAGCTGGAGTCACAGGGTCCTCTGAAGGAGCAGAAAGTGCTCTTAACCACTAAGCCATCTCTCTAGCTGCACAGCCTTGTTTTAAATGCATCTTTCTGTTTTAAAAAATATTTCTTTCATGTTTAAGATTATAATCACATCATTCCCCCTCCCTCCTTTCCCCTCTTCAAACCCTCTCATATACCTCTCTCTTCTCTCTTTCAAATCCATGGCCTCTTTTTAAACTGTTGTTACATGCATATATGGGTGTGTATACACACACATTACTAAATACAACCTACTCAGTCAATATGTTGCTACAAGCATACAATGGACATTTTCAGGGCTGACCACGCTGGCCCTGAAAATTGCGTCTTCATCATTTGTCTTTTACATATTTTCCTGTCTTACAGCTGTGGCGAGGATCTTTAAGTGCAACGGTAAAGCTGCTTTTCCTGCTTTTGCTTTGGATAGCACTATCCACAGCTCTTGCCTAACAAATATACAGCAAGCTGAGACACAAATGTTTGTCCGACTTCTCCCACAGGGGTCCCTCTGTCCTTCCCTCCCTGCTGCCTCTAGGACCTCAAAGATTCTCCGGCTAACGGTTGTTGCCCCGAGGATCTTTATTCTGAGTAGGTGGATTCTCCAGCTGTGTTTGGGCACCCATCTAATGTGCTCTTTAGTGTCTGTGTGTGGCTATGAATTTAGTTCATTTTAATTTGTGCCTTTTGAAGTCTGAACAATTTATTTATTTATTGGCAAATAAAGACTCGCTCAGCTGCCCTAAATCTTTCAGTGACTTCCTGTATCATTTGACGTTAAAGTCACAAGCATTGTCTCCAAGGTCGAGTTCCTGGCTGTCATTGTGAGCCCTGGGTACCATCCTCCTTTTCTGGACTGTACTTCAGGATGGAAAACCCTTCTCCCAGATTTGTGAACTTCCTATACCCTCTCCTCCTGCAATGGCCACACCCCCCACTCCCTCTTACCTCTGCCTTATTGTCCTTCCTGTCACTCGGGTCTTCATGACACATGCCATTTGCTCATCTGTGTATGTTGTCCTCACTCCATACAGGGCCTGCCTCATCCCCAAGACCAGAGCAGTGACTAGCAAGTACGAGATGTCCAGCAAATGCCCCTGGACTAGCGATTTCATTCCTCGCCTCCCGTGAGTCCTCTGTCCATCTCTTTCCCTGAGCATTCCTTCGTTTTTTCTTTATGGTCTTTCTATGAACAAACGCTAGCACATCTGCTAATATCCCCAACAAGTGTTTCCCCAGTTGTTCTTCCGCTTTCATCGCTTTATGAATTCTTAATGAACAGAAGCTTCAGTTTCCAGGTGGACGGCTTTTCATCTCATCTTTTCCGGCGCCCCCACTCTGGCGGATGATGACTAAGCTAATCCTGGGCATGTGTTTGGAGGGGGGTCCTTTTAGATGGCCGCACTCTTTAATCCATCTGTAATTGATATGTGGCCGGCAAAGGAGTGTGAGCTTTTCTGTCCCTTTCCCAATTAGCCAGTTTTCCAAATCACAGATTTCTCCCTCTTCCACAAGCTATCAGAGACGCCGCTTTCGTACAGGTGAGAGGCTACTCCTGAGTATTATCAGGGGTCCGCTGTGTTGGTTGCTGGTTGTTTGATCAATTGAGACATGTCTCACTGTGTATCTCTGGCTCATCTGAACTTTGTTATAAAGACCAGGCTGGCCTCAAACTGAGATCTGCCTGCCTCTGCCTCCTGTACCAGGATTAAAGAGTCGCCATGCCTGACCTACTTAGCCTGACTAGATTTAAATCATAGGTCAACCAATGGCCAGCCTGATATGACGCAGATAAGAACGCGGAAATGCTATTTTGGTTTTTACGACATGTACTTATTGATTTTGTGTGGATGTGCGTGGGAGGGGTGCCCATGGCACAGCACCTGTGTGTGGAAGTCAGAGGTCAACTTGTGAGAGTTGGTTCTCTCCTTCTGCCGTGTGGACTCTGGGAATTGAACTCAGGTCTTTAGGCTTGGCAGCAGGCACCTTGACCTGCTGAGCCATCATGCTGGCTCACAATTGTCATATTATAGGACCCCAAATCATCAAGAACATTAACTTTGGGTCGTTAAATGTAATGCCCCCTCTTAAGATTTTGTTAGGATTCCACTAATTAGTTAAGTGTCGCAAGTCCAGGAGAGTGGCTGTCGCCCTCAGGTCAGCAGTTGTTCTGAGGAAGCAAGCACCGTCCTCTCTAAAAACTCCCGTCTCTGCTTATTCATCCAGGTTCAGTCAAGTCTCAGGGGGCCACTGGGACTCTGACATGCTCATAGTGCCCATCCAAGCACACTTGAGTTCTCTGTGCCTGCAGCCTCCTCAGAGTGCCCAACACAGTTGGAGTCCTCAGCCTGTGAGGCTGAAAGAGGAGGAACAGATCCCAGCCTGAGCTGAGCTGAGAGAGTGGGACCCGGGGGCAAAGGGCTGCTCTGACTAAATCAGGTCTCAGGACACAGAGCCCCCCCCTCCCCAAGCAGAAATCAACCCAGGGAGGAACTCTTCAGAAAGTGAATTCCTGCTGCTGCTGGTTTGGGATCAATAGGGCCCTGGCAGGCTGCAGGCTTGGTAGACTGAATTACCTGCACAGTGCTGATCTCCAAGTTGGACTGGAAGGCCATCCATCTGCTAGCCGTCGGGTGACTAGGGCCTGGGAATATGCATTGTGAGAGGGGAACAATGAGCAATCCCCGTGGCTCATTCATTCCCTTGAGATGCTCTTCCTAAAGTTTAACAGCCTGGCTGGGAAGCTTGGCCAGCCCAGGCTCCTCAAAAGTTCCAGGCTGCCACCAGGGAAGCTCCCTGCTCCTAGGCATGCCAGAGGCCCATAAATACCCAAGGGTCTGAGACTTTGAAGCACTTATAAAATTCCTAGCCCTGGCGGAGGGAGGTGCTCTAGGGAAAGAAGGGCTGTTCCTAAAACGAAACTCGCTGGGGCAGACCTGGCCCCAGCGAACTGCCCCATGTCCAGGGTCAGCTCTAAGCCCAGGCTCTCCAAAGTCTGGCCCTGCCTCAGGGCTTCTCTCTAGTGGAGTGGGATCGCTGAGATCTAATGAGATTGTTCCCATGGTTATCAGGGCATGGCGAGGCTTCTGAGGGAGCCTTGTCTAGAGGGAACTGTGACCCCCTGAGGGCAGTATGCCAGCTGTCAGAGGCACTGAGCCCTAGGTGGCCGATTTGAATGAGTGGAGACTTGACACAGACCTTGCTGTACTGACCCAAAGCTACAGGGATATGGAACCACTTCTACCTGAGTCCTCATGGAAGCTGATGGAGAAGACTTTGCGATTGGTGGTGGTAATGCCTGCTCACCCTTGACCTTATTCAGAGCAAACCTGCTATTTGTTCCCCTTGCCCTTGCTGACGGGGGACATGGAGGGCCTGTCCACGGAACTTAGGGCATACTAGTCCCTAAACATTGGGGATATGGAGGATCTTTCCACAGACTTTAGGCCATACTAGTCCGCAAACACTAGAATTCACCATTTGTTGTCTTTCTCTAGTTACCTGTGGGTCTCTATGCCAGTGGGTGGATGTTTGCCCTGCTGGGGACACTTTGGTCTATCTAAATATACATGACTGGTGTATGTATATTTCTGGCATGCACAGACATTCCTATACCATAAAAATGTGTCCTGTCTCCAAGATTATCAGCTCAGGTAGAAAAGGTCTGCATGTTGTTAGCACTAACATAATTAGAACACAGCCTCCAGGAAAGCTATATGACCACCATCCTCCCAATCCCAGAAGGCAAGGGTGTTACCACAGTGCACCAACCTGGTCTCGGGCTAGCCTCTGCTCTCTAGGAGAACTCTCCTGACTAGCCAAATGCAACTGGACAAGATGAAGTGGGAAGGTAAATCTAGCCTCATTACTACCCATTAAGGAAAGTCCTTTTAAAAATCCCAAATTAACAATTTCTCATTTAAATATGGGCAATTCTCAGTCTCTCTTTTTGGGGGGAAATTTATAGTCTTCAACATAAATTGCATATGAAATATGAAAATTATTTGGAAGGAAATTCTAGCCATAGTCATGGAAAATCTATTTGAACACACCATTATAAGCATTTAAAATGATCCAGCACCCAAAATGTGACTGTAATAATCATTGCATACGTGTATGTGGACATTCGGATCTAAGTGGCACGGTACCCTCGTGGTACAGAAAAATCTAATGATTTGTCTGCCTGTATCTTGCCTGGTTCGGGGATTCTGTGCCTAGAGACAGTGACAGCACAGAGTTTAAATTCCTATCTTCATTTTCACCATGCTTGGGTTCCTGCCAGCTCTCTCAATAACCCACCAGCCAGCTCTGCAGGGAGACAGGAGAGCCCGTGGAATTGTGCAAACATCAGGTGTGATGAGGCTTTTCTGGGATGAGGTCTCTCTCACACACCAGAGTTAGACATTCTCTGAGAGCTGCCAACAGACTAGCACCTTGCCGACTCCAGAGATCCCTAAATGAGTTCAGAGTCTCTATGCAGGATGGGTGAGACAGAATGTGTGGGTACATGTGCTTGTTTTACAAGGAAAGCCTGAGCTGAGGTGATTTTGGTGTATTGAAGAGGTAAGTCACCCACCCACTGCCCTGTCCCCAGGCACTGTGGTCCCCAGCCCCAGCGTTCTTCCACCTACAGGCACCTGAGGCTCTTAGTATGAAAGTATCAGGGACAGGACCTGAGATCTGTTCACCAAGTGAATGAAGAGGACCAGCCAGTTTATCTGTCCACAAGGGACAGATTTGGCGGGGGAGGGGTGCCAGGGAGAAACGTCCCACCAAGTTCTTCAGCAGCAGCGGAGCCAGCCTTCGCGATGATAATGGTAGAAAAACTGCCCATTGCTGACAAACACTCACTGTGTGTCTCTTCTACTCAGTTTTGCTTGCGTCCATCCAGCGGATGCTGATGGGGAAACTTGAGGCTCTGAGAGAGTTAGCTGTCCAAGGATGGAGACTCAGCAGGTGGTCTGAATGCCTGGGTCCCAAGCAGGCTGCCGGGTGGCTCAGCGGGATGGTAACACTTGACTTACACATCGTCATCAGTAACCCTCCAAGACTACAAGACTGCTGAAGGTTGAGCCAGCGCGAGCATTGGTGAGGTGAAGAAAGGAAGGTTCCAGAGCGGTTTGGTAAAGGCCGGCCTCTTTGTGGATGGCTTCTTCAGAGCACTTTCTTTCTGTTCTTGCTGCTTTTCCTGTGAGATCTACTCAGTTTTGTCAAATAAGGACGATGGGCTAGGAAGAGAAGATGAACTTGCAACAGCAGTCCAGCATCTGGTCACCCCCTTCCCCACCAAAAGTCCATTCAGTGCATCTGATTCTGTCTCCTGGGTCCCTCACCTGCCATGAACCTTCATCCCTATCCCTTTTATCCACAGGCCAGTGCTCAGACCCAGGTGTTGGCCTTAGAGCTCAAAGCTTGTGGAAGAAGCATTTAGAAGAACAAGGGTCTGGCCAATTTCCAGCCCCTTCTGTGTCTGTTATTGGAAGCCTAGTCTTGCCTCTAGGCTTGCAAGACACATGAATGAAAAGTTGAGGTGCTGGGCACAGGTGCTGGACACAGGAACATCACTTTTTGGTTTCTCCTTACACCTTGTACTCCCACTGCCTGGCTGGGACCCTTAAGAGGGGCCCAGGAGATTTCTCAGCAGAACCATGATTTTGGAAGCCTGGATAGCAATCTCTTCTCCAAGTCTACAAGTCGGTGCGCCTGGGCTTGGGTCTGTTCCTCCCTTTCTCCTTTTGGGGCTTGGTCCCCAATCGGCTTTGTTATTCAAATCCCCCCTCCCTGCTCCCTTCCCGGGGTCAGGCGGCCACTTCCAAACCCCCGTGGCGTTCAGAGCTCGGCTGGGTCCTGAGCTACCAGGTGCGCCCCCGGAAGCCAAATAGGGGGCAGGCAGAAGAGGAATGAAGAGGAGGTGGGGGTATCCGAGCTGGCTGGGCAGGGCCGCGGGGGACTAGGCGGTCTTAATAGGATCAGAGTGGTGTAATCGCATTTCAGCCATTGTCATTCGAACTGCCCGGAGCCGAGGTGGGGGGCCAGGCCCTTTAAGGCAAAGAGCGGCCACTCTAGAGCGTGACAAAGGCCTCAAGGGATCTAGTGGCGGGAAATAAAGAGATGAAGGCTTGGAGTGGGGAGTAGCGGGGGGGGGGGGCGGGGGGGCAGTAGGGGGGCGTGCCTCCCGGGCACAGCCTACCGAGGCGATTGCCTGCGTCCTGGCCATGTGGGTATCAACTTCAGGGGTCAGGCCCACGAAGACGTCTTCTGGGTCTTTCTCTCCTCTCTCTCTCTCTCTCTCTCTCTCTCTCTCTCTCTCTCTCTCTCTCTCTCTCTCTCTCTCTCTCTCTCTCTCTCTCTCGTCTTTCCCTGGAGGTTGCTGGAGGGGGGCAGACCTCGACGAGGCTGCTGGGGGAGGGTGGGAGCAGACCTTGACGACTGAGCAGGAACCGCCTCTGTGGGGTTCGGTGCAGGAACCGCCTCCGTGGGGTCGGGTGTCCTCCTACAGTTAGGACCTTCCTTAATATTGCGAGGTCAGCGTGGGTGCAGCTCGGAGTTGGCCACGCGGGGGTGGCCGGTTGGAGAGGATAGCTGACCGCATGAATACAGAGAACTGGGGGAAAGCCATAAACCGATGTTCCAGGAAGAGATGCTAGCGGACACGGAGCAGGGACTGAGCAACCCCGAGGCCAAACTGGAGAGGGTGAAAGAGGTGACAGTGGAAGTCCTTCTAAGGACCAGAGAGGTACTCCCTCTATGAAGCTAATACCGCGCTGGGAGAGCACAACCGAGTGGTGCTGGGGCCGTAGGCCCAGGGGGTCTGGGAGAGGTTCAGGGAGAGTTCAGAAGTGCAACCGAGGAGGGATTCCGACAAGAAAGGAGTCCCAAGAAGCTCCGGGGGCATAATGGGCGCTCAGCTCTGGGGACGTGCGGGTCCTGACTGCAAGATCGAACTGTTGACTATAGTACATCTAGGAACGCGAAAGAAGCTGCCGAGGAGGACAGCGAATCATACATCACATACACACGTCCGCGCTCACTTGCTCTGGCGCAAAATACGCACAAGCGCCAGCTCTCACACGCCTGCTCACGGAAGACTGGCTCCATCCAGAGAGATCTGCCTAGACAATCTCAGCATCTTCTAGGACTGCAACACTGTGTGTTGGCCGGAAGCGCCAGCGGCCTGCTGGGCCATGATTGTCGACAGCCCCCATGCCCTTGCCATCACAACCCAGCAGAAGTGGGATCTTCCTCATGCTTGCTGTCCCATCTATTACTACCACAACCTGCACCCAGGTCCTCGGGTTAGGGACCCACAGAGGGAGAAGGCACAGCCTGACCTTTCTCCAAAGCCACAGAGGGCAGAAGTCAGCTTAGCTCTCCCACTTCTAAACTGTTCAAATAGGCAATCAATTTTTATGATGTAATTTATAATTTATGCAGGTTGTCTTCATACATATGGTGTTGCTTTTGTGTGTCGGGGTTTCAGGTGCTTTATTACTCTGACAGTGTGATTTGCATTCATGTTCAGTTACCAAGATCATATTTCTCCTGTTTACACACCATAAGGGCCCAAAATGAAGATTAATGCCACTTCTCTCTGTCCAGGCCATCACTGTCGACCCTGGTTGTGACTCCCTCCAGGATCCCAAAGGCTGACTAGGTTAGATCCTAGCGCTGGTGAAGAAGGCTGTCCTGGCCCCAGCTCCAAGGGTGAGGGGAAGCCACTTGCCCAAGCTGTGTAAACCTGGACAGAGGATCATGGTCTCCAAGGATAGGGAGAGGTGCCTGTGCATAGGAACTTGTCACCACAGGCCACTTGGCCATGTCATAGCCGGTGTCCAGAAGGAGAAAGTGTGGAAGCCAAGTTGATTGGCAGGGCTGCTATGGTCTACAGGCTCTCCAGACAGATTTGAGGAGCTTGGATAGTCATAGAGGGGGAACCAGAGCCATGAGCCTGGGTGTTCCTCCCAATCTTCAGCACACCCGGTGCTCGCCTTGAGTACACCAGGGCCAGCAGGAGCAGCCTTGGAGGCCCTGGGTCAGGCTCACCAGACACAGCTGAAGTGATTAAACCAATTAAGCTCCAGCCACAGAAAGGAGAGGGAGCAAGTGTTGACCCCAGAGAAAGGGCGTCTTGGAAGTCAGAACACACAACCAGAGCAAGACTGGTCGTGAGTGGCCAGTCCATGGGGAGAGGGCCCGAAGATCTTGCTCTCCGCCTATTTAGCTGGAAAAGGCAACCCTGAAGAAACCTTTCCAGGGGACTAAAGACTAGCTGCCTGGGTGACAAGTCTTGAAAATTCCAGCTTCAGGGTAGGGCTGGAGAAGCCTTTCCCACCAACACACACACACATACCACATACACACTACACACATACACACCACACACACACCATACACATACACACCACACACATACACACCACACGCATACACATCACACACACACCCCACACGCATACACACCACACACACACATACCGTACACACCACAAACATACACACCACTCACACACCATAAACATACGTACCACACACATATACGCACACACCACACACACACACACACACCTTTGCCTGGAAGAAATTCCCAGCCTTCTAGGGGAGCCGGAGGGACAGACTGCTTGGATAAAGATCTGGATGTAGGCTTTCAAAGCAACCTCAGTTTTCCAAAGAGTTGGGGATACTCAAGGTCCCTGATAAGGGAAGGATTCTGGGGGATGAGAAAAAGGGCCATGGGGTCAGGTGACTGTTCCCAGGAAAACCCCCTCCTTAGGATATGGATCCGAGGTCAGCCCCCAGGTGTCCCACTGCACCACGGGCTGGGGGCCCAGGCCCGTGCACTGGTCGTAATTATTTGATCTGCAGATGTAAGTGGGATTTATTGTAACAGCAAATATAGTGATGTCAAAACCCAACCTTGGATTAAAGCCGGCAGCCAAAGGGGAAGTGTATTAATTTCCAACAGCATCTCGGGCCAGAGCCTATTAGAACAAGCTATTCTTCAGGCCCCCCCATCAGAATTAATCATTGGGAGTTAATTTGAAGCTCAGACAAGTTGCTGTTAATTTAGTGCGGGGAGGACGGGATGGAATAAAAAGCTGAGGTGCTGGCCGAGCCTCGTGGGTCTCATTAATCAGCCAGCTGAGACGGCCTGGCTTGATTACAATTTGCAAAAAAATTCATTAGGGCCCAGGCGATTGACAATTTTTCTCTCAGCCTGTGATGTGACTCATTAGGCAGCCAAATGAAAGCCATGATGACGGCCATGATGACAGCGGCCATCAAGGGCTGCCTGTTTATCTTCCTGCCCTCGGCCTGTCTCCAGGGCCTCGGGCTCTGGGCTCTGGGGTGCCAGGGCCCCCAGCGGTTGGGGAGGAAAGGGACAGCCCCCTAACAGGGCAAGGGGGCAGGCAGTATCTCAGGACCCTTGCCTGTGCTTCTAAAGGGTGAGACCGTGCTAGGCAGCTTGAATCTCATAGTGGGGTCCCCCCCCCAAGGCGGCTGCCTTTTTCTGGGGGCAAGTTTTGCTTTCTCAAGGGGTTTGTGTGGGTCAAGGCTTCCGCCCCAACCCTGACAGAGGCTTTGAGAGAGAGCTGGGAGGGGCTGTTTACATCTAGTGTGTTGGGAGGACATATGAGGGGGAATCCTGGGATGTGGAGAAGCCCTGAACTCCGGGTACTCAAGGCCTCGCTCTCTCAGACCTGCAGTGCCACCGGGGCTAGGGCGGGAGACCGCAATTCACCTCGCATCTCTCTTAGTCCTGGTACTGGACTCTACATTTTCAGTCACAGCCCCTCCGCGGACACACATGGATTCCCTGGAAGGACTGGCCCAGGTGTTGCGTGTGTAGAAAAGAGGGCTTGGCATCCCTAAGGACCTAGAATTTTCGGCACCCCGCACTGACACCGTAGCCTGTTGGGAATCTGGCTGAAGCAGCTAGTGCCAACAGACACCGGCGGGGGAGGAGGGGTGCAGATCTGAAGAAGCCGCTGGACCTTACACACTAGTTGTGCCTGTGCAGGACACAGCCCCCACTTTTCGTTCGGTTCCTCCTAGCACTGGGTGGGGGACAGCAGAGAACTCCAGAGCTTTGCAAAGACTGCCTTAACCCTAGGAGGAAAGGCCACTCCATTGCATTGTCCTAAAAACCCAAGTCCGAGGCATTTCCCAATAGAGGAAATATTCGGAAAGAAACCGTGACTCTGTGACTTTGGCCCTCCACCCTGCGCCTGAAGTTTGGGCAAAGGCCTCTATGGCCCGACCCCTATGCCGCTTAGAGGTGACCAGAGCAAATGGAATAAATTAATTCAATATTGACCCAGGGCACTAGGACTCTCCCTTCTTGGACTGGAAACCACAGCGTGTGCCTCAGGGCGGCTGTGCTGGGGCTTCCCGCATCCTTCCTTTGGAAAGCTGATGCGGTGGAGCCACTAGCTTCTCTCTGGGCTGCGGGTTTAAGGGTCAGAAGGATCACCGTCACTAGCACGCTCCACACTTCCGGGATACCCGGGTCCTGGGCACCGCAATCTTGGCAGCGCCAGGCCTTGGCGTCTCTCTGGACGCTTCTGGAGTGCGGCCCCGGCTTCGGTCTTAGTACCAAAGTTAGAGGAGGTGGAGTGGAGTGGGGCACGCCCCTCCCGCGCTTTACAGGCCGCCCCTCCAAGGCAGAGAGACGCCCCATCCTTAGGTTTCTGTGCGCTAAGCTACGTTTGAGGGGCTGCGAGGCCCCAGCGCCCTTGGGGTGGGGCACTGGTCAGGGCACGCCCCCTCCGACCCCGCCCGGAGGGGGAAGTGTAGAGCCTTGGAGTTCACAGCCCGCCTCCAAGCCCAGAGTTGCCGGGAAGCCTTACTCTGCTTGCTGGGTTCCGGCTCCTGTCGGAAGATAACGCCTGCAGACTGATTTATGGACCCGAGGCCCTGAGAGCGAGCCCGCACCGCTGCTTTTAGGATAGGAGTTTCTTCTCCCTGGATGCATCGGGTGTGGAGTCCCTGAGTTCGTGCAAACCCACCACCACCACCCCGCTTGCTTTCTCGCCTCCTCTGGCTAAAGTTTGCCAGTCCTCGGGTTTTGATAAGGCCATGCAAGAAGGGGACATGACAGACTTCTAAAGTGAAAACTAGGCTTTCTTAAACCGACAGCTCTACTCTCTAACTAAAAGTCTGTTAGAGTGCTACGTGGCTTACGGCCGGTTAGCCTCTATCCTGGTCCCACGCCACTCAGTTGACCACACCCTGGCAGTTTCCCTGAAGTGCCCAAGTGGTGGGCACTCTTAGGAGGCCCCAAGGACTGAGCTTGTGGTTTTCTTTTCTTGCTTTTTTATTATTCACAAGACTGAGATTGTTTAAATGATATAACTTATATGAAAATAAGCTACATTGAAATAAATTAAACACAACGGAGACGTGCTTCCGACATGGCTCAGAGAGGATAGACAAGCCCAGGGAAGAAAGCCAGGCAAAGGCAAAGGAGCAGAGCAGATTCCTAGATTCCAAGAAGTCTGCTCTGCGCTCAACTCAAAAAGCCAGAATTAAGAACAAAAAAATAAGTTTAAACCCCAGTGTTTGTTCTTGTGTCTCCCATTTACCTTTGGGAAAATATGGGAAGGTGGCCGCCCCGGGGCGGCAGAATACCAAGTGGTGGGTTTGTTTCATCTGGAATGTGTGAGTGGAGACCTTTGGTCCTATCCCTTTCAAAATCCTGCGGCTGAGATCCAGTCTATATAGATATCTATGTACAAAGTAGGGTCGTATAATAAATATTTAGTGTATCTTCTGGTGTGGCCGTAGCCCCCTTTAAGCCCATCTAGTGAATATATTCTCAATTTGCTTGGGATGTCCACATCTGGGAGATGCCTTTGAGTTCTGCTTCAAACAGTGGAATCTGCCACGGGTTCCCTCGGGTGTTAGGGCCTCTCCACGACGGTGTCCATCCTGGCTGGGCCCTCAGGGTCGGGCCTGCTCCAGCTGCTGGTGTTGACTTCGAATAGCGAACCTGCTGACGTGAACGGGGATGGGGACAACGATCTTGGGGTTCCGGGAGGGCTCCCCGGTCTTGGAATTGGCATTGCCTGCCTTGACGCGTTTCCACTTGGCCCGGCGGTTCTGGAACCAGATTTTTACCTGCACCTCGCTGAGTTTGAGGGCGTGCGCGATCTGCGAGCGCTCGGTCAAGGAGAGGTACTTTTTGCAGTGGAATTCTTTCTCCAGCTCCAGCAGCTGTTCGCTGGTGAAGGCAGTCCGCCGCCGCCGGTTCTTGCCCGTGGATGTAGTGCTGCCCGCTGAACCACCGCTCTGCGGGGTCTCCTCCAGTGCGTGGCCGGGATCTTCCTCCTTATGAGCCGTCTGGCCAGGCAAATTGTCATCTGAGCTGTAGTCCACATCGCTCTCCAGAGAGAAGCTCTCCTCCTTGCCCTTCGGGTCATCTTCCACCTTTGACTCGTCTTTCCCTTGCCCTCGGACAGCCCCGACTGAAAGCAAAACCAAACGGCTTTTATTACATTTCGAACACTGCCTTTCCTACCCCTTCCCACTTGGGCACCTCACTCCCACCCCCACCCCCAGCAGATTGTTTTTCTACGACATTAACACATTGTGATTTCCTGGCCTTTGAGGAGTGCGGCGGCGAGGGGGGGGGGCGTGAGAAAAGCTCAAAGGAGAGGAGGAGACAGCAGAGGCGACGGCCCTTTGCCCAGAACCATCACTCAAGGGGCCGACATGCCTCCCGCGCGCCCTCCCAGCCTCTGACAGCTTAAGTAGAAGGATGCAGCTTAGACCCGAGGCCCAAGAGAACAGCCCTTGTTTTCCCAGGGTCCAGGGCTGTTTGAGGACCAAGGAAGACTTCACGATCCTTCCTGCCACCATCTGAACACTGAAATTTAGTGGGTCTCAATTTCACCACAGCAGAGGTAGAATAGCGCCGATGTCAGACAGCAGCTTTCTTGAGACAGATCGTTTGGGTCACCTTAGGAGAAGTTCCCTACCCGACAATCCATACGCGCGCGCGAATGCAAGCACACACACACACACACACACACACACACACACACACACACCTGGACAGTTTCTTAAAAATCTGATTCTCTTGGAAAGCAGAGAACCCAATGAAGACATGTTAAGTCTCGACTCTCTTGGGTACATGCGCAACTGAAAAGAAAAAAAAAAGCAGCCCAACAGGCCTCTGCTTAAGGTTGCAACATATCAAGGACCCTCAGTCATCGCAGTGTGTGTTGGGGGGACAGTTTAGATTGGGCCAAACGCGCCGCCAGATGCGTGGCCCGGAGCAGCTAGCAGGAGATCCCTAAATGCCTCCTTTCCCCAAGACCCTGCTTGTTGCCTGGCTTTAAATGCCCCTTGGGAAGCTCCGCTGAACACCCCCTCGGCTCCTTTAGCTAATCCAGCGGAGGTAGGGCGGGGGCGCGGCCTCGTCCTCGGGGTCCCGGCGGGAACCTGGAGCTGGCCCGCCCCCACTCCCTCCCGTCCCCGCTTTCCGGCTGCGCGCGCCGCCGACTCACCGAGCGACGCCTGCACCGCTTCGGCCGCAGAGAAGGCGAGCAGCGAGCCCTCCTTGGCCAGGAAGGCTTTGCCGTCCTCCGCATCGGCTTGGAGCGCCTCGGCTTTGTCGAAGTTGCCACCACCAGGCAGTGGCTGCGGAGCGAACTTGCGGGCGGCCGCCGCCTCTTGATGCTGGGGCGACGCCGAGAAGCCGCCGGGCAACGTGGCCATGAGCGTGGAGGTGAGCGCCATGCCCTGCGCCAGGCTGGAGCAGAAGCCAGTGGGCAGACTGGGGATCTGGTGGTGAGGGTGCGCGGGGGGCAGAGCCGGCTGTAGCGCAGCCTGGGGCAGCGCGGGAGGTGGTGGTGGCGGCGGCGGCAGCACCACGGGCCGATAGGGCATGAACATGGGGTAGCCGGTGTAGACGAAATGGCCGGGGCTGGGTTGCGGCGGGCTGCCGATCAGCGAGTCTATGCTAAAGGCGGTACTACTCCCCAGCGGGCGCTGCATCATCATCAGCGACGGCGGGAACGCTGCGCTCATAGACGCGTTCGGGAGAGGCCAGGGAGAGACGAAAAGTCCCCGTGCCACGTCGCCGCCTGGAAGCCCTCCGGACGCGGGAAGCACCCGACAGAGGACGAGCGGCACCCGGAGCGTAGACGCCGCCGCCCCTCAGTGCGGGACCTGCAGCATACCCGGCCCGCGCGGGTGTAGCCGCTGAGGGCGGTGAGGCCGTGTGCCCGGGATGGAGAGGGCGCCGGGGGCCTCGCGTTTGCTGGAGCCGCTCCCCGCTGCTAGCTCGTCGGAACGTACGCGTGTTGTGTCTGCGGCTCTCGGCCCGGCTACCAGCGGTGCGTGTGTCCGTCTGTCCGTCCCGCAGTCCGTCGTCTCCCACGGGCCGGCGGGGAGCGCGCGAAGCCGGCGCACTTGTCTCTGGCGGGCGCCGCCAGCACCTTTAAATCGCGCTCCTCTTTCTCATTCACATTTTGCCAGCTGCCCAGCCGAGCTCTTGTCACGTGGTGTTGAGTACCACCTCCCATTGGCTGTGCCGGGAGAGGCAGGGCGAAATTAGGGCTCCACCTCCTTTACCCAGGCTGGCCGCAGGCGGGCTGCGGGCGCCACCGTTGGAGCGTGCAGGCCTGGGAGCCCAAGCCCGTGTTCCTGCACCACGCAGCGCAAACTTGAGAGGAACCCTTGCTACATCCTCTGCTCAGATCCTCGAGTCCCTGGCATCTCCGTAGAGGCCGTCTCAGAGGCGGCTTGGAGCTGGCACCCGCCCTGAATGGGCCGGGAGTGTTTTATTTCCTTTACGGTCTCTATAGCAGAACCCTGTATGATGCTCACTGTAGCCAGGAGTGCTCTGGTTGTGCCAAGGGTCCCGGCAAGGTCTCCTGGGTTTTGCCTCTACAGGTTCGCTCACAGATGTGCGCCAAAGTCCTGTAAGCCCCTGTTCACTACACGGACTCTGTCCAGTTGTTCAGAGCTCTCTGGTGGCGGGGCGGGCAGGCTGCCCCCCCATTCCTAGCTGGGCCCTTCGTGAGCGATCCCTCCTCATTTTTCATGACATTCTTAATCATCGCACCTATTTACCCACTTTGCCAGCGCGCACCAAAATAACAGCCACGATAATTATGATAATAAAGCGAGTCCTTTATCTGCTCCATCTTCAGGGAGGAATGGGGGGGGGTTGCGATGCCTCTGGATTGTATAACGTGAGATTATCCTGATGAAAGCTTTATGATGTTTGCTCAAATAAAAGCTGCGTTTTGTAAATAGGCGCCAATTAAGCACGTTGGAAGCGAAGGGAGCTCTCACCCTGGCTCCGCATAGTTCGATGACTCCAGGGCGCGCCGTTCCCCTTTGCCGACTGCTGGATGGAGCCGAGCCTCTCAAGATCTATACCCCAGTTCTCGACGATGGTAAATCCCCAGGAATTTGGGAGTCAAGAGATTGGCGGGATTGCGGCAAAAGGAAAGTAGACATTTTCTGGTCCTCTTTTCTTACGTTGAAACAAACTTTCAGCTCTTGTGTTCCGTTTAAAATGAGATCGTTTCCTGGCAAGGGCAGGTTCTGCCAAGCGCGCCAGAGCGCACAGGGCTTCCTCGGGTCCCCGGACCTCGGCTTCAAATTCCCTGGTCTAGACATCCTTCCGGAGCTGCTGACAGCACCCGATCAGGGAGCAAAGAAGGGCATTGTTACATAAGCCACTAAAAATCAGTTCACCCCGCGGAGCTGGTGGTTGGGGAGTTGGCCCATGTTGGACGTGTGTACGTATCACAAGCACATTTAATTGGGAGATAAAGATAAATCGATCTTTATGAATTTATCGACCCGATTCTTTGAAGCTCTTCTTTCTGCCTTTTTCTCTCCCTCTTTTTCTCCCCCTCTCGCTCTAACCCCAAGACCCCCCCGGGGACGTCTCAATCCTAGACCATCTCCTTGGGCCAAGAGTCTGGCCAGAGAGCAATTGCCCACCCAGAAAGGTACGAGGCTTTCCGAGGGTGCGTCCTTCGGATCCCTAGGCCAGGAGTAAACTCTCTCCGGGCTGTCAGCGGCCCTCCTCCCCCACCAGTGTCCCCTCCCCTCCTCTCCATCACCCGGACAAAGACATCTCAAACGCCTTTCCCCACTCCAGGGCCGCAGTAATAGATGGTTTCGGCAGCAGGCGGTTTGAAAGGAATTCATTAGGGCACTGCCTGTATTGCGTCCCCTCACTTCACGCCCAGACCTCGAGATGGCTTAGGCAGTGTGAGGGGAAATTAATTCCCTTTGGGATACACGGGAAGGAGGTGTCTTCCAAGCTGTAGCCCCTGTTTGCCCACAAAAGAAGATAAGCCCAAGGCAAAAGGCTAGTTTCTTCATGAGCATAATAAATACTCCCTCCTATTATGAGATAGTTACAGTGACAGATTCTGATGCCATTACCTTGTTGTTAATCGTCCACTGCTCCCCTCCCCAACTTCCAGAATAACGGCTTCCTTGATTTACGTAGCAACAGCCGAGGATCTTTGCGCTTATCTCTGGGACGCCTGTGTAAGCAGCTACTCATGTACCTAGCCCCAAATACCTTCCATTTTGCTCTTTCACTGTGAAATATTGTTGTAGAGCCTTCTGTCGCTTGATTACACCCAGAGATAGGGATTCCTTTGACTATTATGGTGATTACGCTTAAAGTTCAGCCACAAGATTCTGGACCTTTGAATTATAGCCACACTTGAAGTAATTTGATGGCGTATTATTTGTATCCATAAATTGCCACGAAAAGTATTGACTGCGGGGGTTATAATACTAATCTTTTATTAGTGAGTTCAAATAATTTTTCATCAATACGAATTTTATTTACTAGTGTGCTTTTCTCGAATGCTATGCAGTAATATTTTTCTCATCTAATGCTTAACTGCTTAGAAAATGACTGTTCGCATCATAAAAGGCTGCTTGTGTTTTGGCGTGATTAACAAGATTCATTCCAGGACACCTCAGCTACGTGCAGAGCGCGGCGAGCCTGGCGGCTGCGGATAACAAAAGCCTTTGGATTTACGGACAGGAAGCGACAGGTACCCCTATCTGTCTCTGAAATTCCTATCCGCTTCGCTCGGAACTACCTCGAACAGCAGTGTCCAGCGAAACTGGACTCGGCCCAGGCTGCGCGGGAAAACCACCCGGCTCAGATCTTAGCAACTAGGCTGGGAGAGCCCCGCCCCCTCCAATTAGGAAAAGGCAGGGCGCGCGGGGAGAGCTGGGTTCCCCAACTCTAGTTAACTTCTGCGAACTTTTTCTCTCGAAGCGTCCTCCTCAGATGACGATAGCCCAGTCCCAGAGGTACTTTACCGCTGCCAAGCGAGTATCGTCAGGATTGTATAAGTGGCTTAGACGGTCGATAAAAGTGGCGGTAATTAAGTTGGTTCCACGTTTGTGAACTGTCCGGTTCAGCCTTTGCACACAGGTGTGTGAAAGCCAAGCACAAAATACGAACCGCACGAGTAAATGGGTGTTCATATTACCTGGAGGTGGAAGCGTCGTGCGGCTTCGAGGGGTCAACGGGGAGCGCTTCGTTCTCTGTGGATGCCGCGTGGGGAAGCCTGCAGGCCTCACACAGGAGAGGCTGCCCGGCCAGCAGTCCAGACCCAAACTTCAGGATGGTTTCTCGGGCAACCGTGTTTTTTTTATTAAGCAGGATTTTGAGTGGTCCTGACGATTCCGTCATTGCCGCAGAACTTGCTCCTGGACATAGTTGGGAAATAGCTTGGGATGGGTTTTATTTATGGGGGGGCAATTGGGATTCACACCCAGCTAACCCAGAATCGAGCTTCCCCGGCCCAAGACGGACTTACAAAGAGGCGCTTGTGGAAAACTCCCCATCAGACACACCAATTTGCAAGTAGCAGAAAGCATTGAAGCCTCATCTTTTTAAACTATTTTATTCAGCTTTTTTTTTTTTTAATCTGAAAGCCCAAAATAGACTCCATGTGGTTCTAAGTGAAGTCAGCCCTTGGCTGGCTTTGAAATAGCTCCTGCAATTATGTAAAAGAGCCATTCACCAACAGGACGGAATTAAAAGGGATCTTGCCCGCTTCCCTTTCACCGCCAACCTCTCATGTTTGGCTTTTCAAAGCGCTTCCAACACGATGTCTTTCTCCAGGACAAAAGGCAGAACAAAAAAAGTCCCCAAACTTGTAAATTGAACGTCAAGGGAACTTTAAACAATTTAAAGCCCATAAATAATGATAAAGGGGACCTGGCAAAAAAGGCAAGCCCATTCAATTAATAGAGTTTCCCAAGCAAAGATCAAGTGGTGTATAAAATAAAAGTCTTTGCTTTCTTTATTCTGCTCCTTGACCATGCAGAAAGCAGGACAGGGGGGTTTCTAAAGTGCCCCTAAGAAGAAGCACTTCCCGGGACAGTGTGTGCCGCGACATTCTTATGTAGAAACTTTTTTTTTGTCCCTATCCTCAAAGTAGCTGACACAAAACCACTGCAATCTAGAAATGTGAAGGGGAGGGGCTTTTTCCCTCCCCCCCCCATTTTTTCATTTCTGGGAGCTGTAAAAATGTGGTCTCAAAGGCTGAGAGCTGTGACCTTCACACCTGTGCCGCTCGAGTCACCGCAAAGGGACAGGCCAAGCGAGCCACAGGAGCGTGGTGCTGGAGACTAGCCCTCGTGGGATCTGTTGATCATGGCTTCTGGGCGATCTTGCACACGGGGGATGGGGGCACACACAATCTTGCACCCGGCTTCGAGTGCGGAATTGGACGATGCACTCGGACTGCACCGTGCACTTAGAATCCACAGCTTCGCCACGCACTCCACTTGCGGCTGGATTCCCTTGGTGGGGATTCTGGTATATGAGGACTTAAAATGGGGATCCAGTTCTCCCCCCCCCCCCGTTTTCCTAACTGTTGGGACTGGGAATCTGTGACCCGGGGAAACAGCAGCTCACCGCGTTCTCCCTATAGTCCCTGAGCCTACACTCACTGTGCGTCTCTCAGGAAGCACTCAGCTCCCAAAGGGGTGCGCGCGGGGCGAGGCGCGGGGGGGAATGGGGGGCCGCGCGGGGGGGGGGAGATGAAGAAGGCAAATGTTCGCTTGGCCTGGGACTCCCTGCCAGGGAAGAGGCAGCGCTATGCAAAGACCTGACAGTCTTTTGCCCAAGGACTGAGGTTAAGTGGGTGCAGGCCTTCCAGGGAGCCCACAAAGGGCATAGGATGCTGGGGGCGGGGGGGTCGAGGGCACAGTCCAGCAGGGGGGCTCTTCTCACCTGGCTTTCTTTCCGTCTGCTCTCTGGGCCCCACCTTTCGGGACTTCAAAAGTCCCCCCATCCAACCACCCGGAGCCAGGCTTTCATCTCTAGCACAGCAGGCCTTGTTTGCAGGACTTCACAGAGATGCTAATCTGGGGGCCTAGTGAAGGACAGCCTGGAAGCGAAGAGGGCACCAAGGGGTGAGCGGGTACTTGGCCTATGCTGGGGTCCTTGGGGATCACCATCCTGGTAACCCTCCCGCCAAGCTGGGGTCTGCTCTGGTAGGCATGCCGAGAGCTTGGAAGGTGGTGAGAATACAGTGATGGACTTGAGCTGGACACAGTTGGCGTCCACTGCAGGCTCAAGGAAGGACTGGTCTGTTAGCCTGCGGACCCAGAGAGATTCCAGGAAGCTACCTCTGGGACTGAGGGTCGGCCAAGGACCTAGATGTATCTTTTCCAGAGCTTAAAGTCCCCAAGGAAGTAGAGGTTGTCCTTCCGGTACACCCCTCTCCCCTCTGGAGTGCCTTGCCCGAGAGTTCATTAGCAAAACCTCTTGCAAGAGGGCACTGGATCCGCAGTTGACCCCATCAGGGGCACCCTGCCCTTGAACTTCTGCAGACGCAGTAAGCAAGAGCAATTGCTGTTAGGAGGAGCTCTGTCCCTGAGAAATACTGAAAAGCAAAGGTACCATTCACCTCGGGTAAGAAACTGTGACCCAGAAAGGGTGTCGGCAGAGTCACGATGTTGCGAACGGACAGAATGGAGAGAGACTGGTTAAGTGGAAGGGAGAGACGGAAAGGCCTCTCTTCCTCCTAACCAACGCCTAAGCTCAACTAGAAAATTCCAGGTCTGACGGCTCTGACGCTGACCCAAGCAGGTCCCAAAGGACCTGCTGTCACTTCAGCACAGTCCTCAGAGAAGCCAGGCCTGAAAGCACAGCATTCAGGAATCTGAGGCCAGGGAATTGCAGGAAATCAAATTTAAAAAAAAAGGAAAGACAAACAAAGTTTCCCAGAGAACCTGTCACCTTAGGTGATAGCCTTTTCCATGGTGAGAGCAAGGGGGAAGTGTGTGCTAATTAGGGACGTGGCCACGTATTGACCAGGATCAGAAGGAGAGATAAACATTGATCTGCTTTAGATGCTGTGCTTAAAACAGAGTATCCACTCTGAAGAACCAGGGTGAAGAGGTAGCTCACTCGTGCTACCTCTGAGACCTCTGAGGTAGGTTTTTCTACATTGAAAACATCCTGGACAGATCTCGGCTGTTGTATGTGCCTCTAAAGCTACCCAGAATTGGTGCCACAAACAGTGAGGAGAGTGGCTAGTTCCAGATGGCTACAGAACATATATATCCACGGAGGATCAGATTCGGCGACCCCCTCATGTGGCTCAGCTTCCAAAGGCAGGCGAAGGCTATGGTTTCTCCAGGGATCTGAGTCATACCCTTTAGTGAGGCCTGAGCCATGGAGGGCTGAGTACAGTCCAGAGAAGGTGGAGGAGGTTAGAGCACAGGAACTCCAGCCTCTCCTTCTGAGATCTGAAATTGCCCCTTAAATATACATTCCGTTTTTGTTGGCAATGGCAGAGATCATCGGCTTGATGACTTCCTTACTTTGGAAGCATAGACTCTTGGAGTTCCCTCTGGTTGAGCAAATGGAGAGGATTTCATCTTTCCTGTGCCACTGCAGCCATCCCAGGGCTCTAGGGGTGATGTCTCCAGTTCCCAGAGTTCAGGGATAGAAGAAGCCAGAATGAGACCAGAGTCCAGATCCTACCACCCCAGGGATTGTTCAGCTAAGGATCAACTTGCTTGAGTGGCAGAAGAGCAAATGAGAACTGGAAGGCATGAGGAGGGAGTTCTCTGGTCACAGCAAGAAGAAGGCAGACAGCTTCAGAACAGGGTCGTCGCGGCCCTCCTCCCCCGCTCCACATTCCCAGGAGCCCATGTAGGGGATACTGAGGCAGGTCACACTCAGGCACCTACTAAAATGCAGGGCACATAGCTCCTTCTGGGGGGCTGGGGTGGTGTTGGAGGCCTGGTCTAACCAGACCCAGCAGAATTGCCGTTCTTAGCAGTAGACCAATAGTCCAGCAGGGATGAAGGGCTTCACATGCCTCTCTGGAGACCCTGCTTCCTACTCTCCTCCTCTTCTTCCTGAGCAAAGGGGCAAAGCTAGTTATGGCTGGGAAAAAAATCAAAGCTAGCAGCAAAGGCAGCTTGTCCACACACACCTTTTGTTCCTGGAAGTCTGAGACAATGAACATGAAGGAGCAGACATTGACCCTGGAGCTCAGGAAACAAATGTTATCGGCCACCACGTGACCAAATTAGATGTTTCCTTAATCTTAGAGGTGTCCCCTTCCTCTTTGTACACCCATAGGGAGACGCTTGATTAAAGAGTTCCCTTCATCTTACAGGTTTTCTCCCTCTTTTCAATTTTTGCTTTTTAGAATCTAAGTGTTTTGGAGTTGGGTTCTGTGATATCTTGACTATTATAACCACTGCCCTCAAGTTTCTCACCGAGCCCCTTAGGCCACTAACAAAGCTCATCCAGAAATAATTGCATAATCAGAAGCCTTAAGATGTGAGAGACAAATTCAACTTTACACAGGTACACGCACACGTTTTATGTGTTTTTTATTTGAAATAACCAAATGGACTTATTTCAGTACATTGCAAGATTATTTGGATATTATCATTTCACATAGAGTGAGCTGAACAATTTGTTATACAAGTCAATTTTACATTCTGTATTTATTTATTTATATTTTATTGTATGTATACGGCTGTTTAACCTGCAAGGGTATCTGTGCCCCTAGAGTGTGCTCAGTCCCTTCAGAGTCCAGAAGAGAGTGTCAGAGGTCATGGAACTGGAGTTACAGATGCCTATGAGCTGCCATCTGGGTGCTGGGAACTGAACCTGTGCCCCTGTGGCCCCTGGAAGAGCAGCCAGTGTTCTCAACCGGTGAGTAATCTCTTTCGTCCCCACACTAGGTATTTTAATTTGAATCATCTTGAGGCTACTTCATATCTACAAATATGTATTACAGATTTTAGTGAATAATGAGAGGGCACTGAGCAGTTAGTTTTACATTTATTTATTTAGTTTGTGTGTGGAGTTTAGACGAAACCTTGGGAATCTGGCCTCTGCCTGTGGGTACTGGGAATCGAACTCAGGTCATCCATCTTGGCTGCAAATGTCTTACTGATTGAGCCACCTCTCTGGCTCAGCAAGCAGTTTTATTTAAAGCTTCACAATGTCAAGCATTTGATGGAGAATCACTGGTTCTGCAGAGCGCCCCCTATGGACTACATAAGTAATGGCATCTGCTTAGAGCTGTAGGGGTTTTGTGGTTCCAGAACGCCTAAGAATCCAGGACCGCCCTTCTCCTGGGACCACAAAAGGCAGAGACGTCGGCTTCATTTATGTCTACAGCTGGACAAGAACAATAGTCTCAATTTCCTTTTAATTCGAAACGTCTAGGCCGCAAGGGAGGTTTGTATCAAAAACCCTCCGTGATTGCACAAGGCGTATAAAATGCCAGATTTCGGATGTGCCTGTAGAACACCCACTTTAATTCCTTGTAAATTCCATTTAAGGTTCTCCAGGGCAGGTCTTGGAATCAGATAAGAAACTTCTGTCGTCTGGGCCTGTACATCTTGGATGGGCTGACCTCACCCAGGCTCTGCCGTTCCACCTGCTTAACGGGCCAGACTTCCGGCTTGCTCTCTCACCAGCCTCCGGATTGTGTCACTAGCTGGGGATAATTAGTACAGTTGTTGGGTCACGGGTTATTCTGCGCACTGTATTGCGTCTGTTCCGCGCATTGGCCAGGGACCTGGCCACAGCGGCTGCTGGTGAGCGTCCTACGCCAGGATGGGGTTTGCAGAGTGCTGGATACTCCCCAAGTCAGTGTGAGGGCAGTTTCTCAAGGCCTTACAAAACGGAGCACAGGCCATCAAAAGGTCCAGGATACAGCCTGGTATTTAACCGCCCACGATGCCTCGGGGCCGGAGGTGGATGGGCTGGGGAGAGGCCCCGAAGCTCCGCCCCTGGGCCCGCGGATCCTTGGATGGAGACACAGGCTCTGAGGTCTTTCCAGCCCCGGGAGCGGCCCCTGCTGTCTGCTCTTGTCACCAAGTTTAGCAACGTCTGAGAGCAAGTCACTGCCTTCCCGGGGAGATGGCTTCAATGTGTTCTGGTATTCGTTTAAAACAACAGATCTGGCACTTGGGAGGCAGAGGCAGGCGGATCTCTTGTGAGTTCGAGACCAGTCTGGTCTACAAGAGCTAGTTCCAGGACAGGCTCCAAAACCACAGAGAAACCCTGTCTCGAAAAACCAAAAAAAAAAAAAAAAAAAAAAAAAACCCAAAAAACAAAAACAACACATCTGCAACAACACATCTGCAAACTCTAAAGGTGCTAAACCTCAAACTCATCCCTCATAGGGATAGGGGACGGGCACCCAGTGCTCTTTGGACTCTTGCTGTGCTACACACTCGGTCTCCCCAGGGCCACCACCTCAATGCCACCCTCCGGGTTTCGAAAACCTGGGGGGAGGAGGGAAAACGGGCATGAGTGGAACGAGGGACGGGGCCGGAGGACCTTGGCAGGAGCCGTGATGACCTCGCCCGCTTTCCTCCCTGGGTCATTCTGTGGCCACGTGAGCCTGGCTCGAGTGCGCCCCCTGCCAGCCGCGGTGGGAATCAGCCCTCAGGGAGTCGAGGGGTGGAGGGATCGGCCCCCATGCTGGGCACTTGGATCTGTGAACGAACAGCTCAGGCTTCGTTTCCACACGAACATTTATCTCTGCTCTCCTCCTCGGCTTTTCTTTTCCTCTTTCCTTTCTTCTTCTTCTTCTTCTTCTTCTTCTTCTTCTTCTTCTTCTTCTTCTTCTTCTTCTTCTTCTTCTTCTTCTTCTTCTTCTTCTTCTTCTTCTTCCTCTTCCTCCTCCTCCTCCTCCTCCTCCTCCTCCTCCTCCTCCTCCTCCTCCTCCTCCTCCTCCTCCTTCTTCTTCTTCTTCTTCTTCTTCTTCTTCTTCTTTCTCCCCCTTCTCCTCCTCTTTTTTTTTTTTTAAAGAAAGGAGCAAACATCCCAGTTTTAATGTGGCTCAATTATCTCGTTTACACGACGTAAAATGTTTCTCTTTAACTTATTTCAATCTAGTAAATATGCTTCAGCAAGTAGCTAATTTTTCAGGGATGGCTTTGCCTCGCTATTTGCATATAAAGCGCTTTGGGGCCTAGTTTGTGTGTGGGGGTCGCTACCAGTGGGGCCTCCTCCTCCAGGTAGGGCTCCTGGATTTGGCTTCAAGAAGGCACTGTGTCTGGTTGGAGTGTCTGGGGGAGGATTAGTGGCTCTCTCCCTTCCCCTAGTGAGGCCTCTGGCCCTGGCCAGGACGCATCCTGAGGAGAAGGCGCCTCCCCCTCTGGGTGCCACGAGGGGAGTGAGGGTCGGGGACACATTTATCCTCAAGTGCGTTTATTAAATCGCATCTGGAGATGGATGGACGTGGATAGCAGAGAGGAAATCACAGGGCTCAGTTGAGCAATCTTCTGGCTTTAAATTCCGAATAAAAGTCTGGAATATTCCCGGGTCAGAGGGGCACCGTCTCATTAAAACCACTCTCGTCCCGAAACTGCAATGCAGGCATTAAAGTGCAGTATTTTTCAATTAGAGCTGACGAATTCAATCAAAATTCCATAGATTAGGATGAAATGAGGCATGGGTCATTTACAGGGGAATTTAATTGCCGAGCCATTAGACAAATAGTATATTTGCCATTCCCGCGTTATCCATCATTTTCGACATCAATACCGGGCCGCATCTCCCCGTCCCGCGGCCGCCCGGCGTCGGCTGTAAACACTCCCTTCCCCGTATCTTCTGATTATATCTGATTTCATTTAGGGCCATGGGGGATTATAAATGTTCACGCAATCAAGTTCATTAGGACTTCAAATCGCATTTCGGTTTGGGGTGGCTCCGCCGCCGCCGCCGTGCTCGGAGCTCTTCCCAGCCCCGGCGCAAAGCTCGCTGTCATCCTCTGCAGACGCAAGCATCCTTTTGTCTTCCGACGCCCGGTTCCCGAGGCCTGAGCACAGCTGGGACACCCCACCGCACAGATCGGGACTACAGGAGGGTGGGCTGGCTCCTGCACCCCAGGCTCGAAGGCAGGGGTTCTGCAGGCTTTGGGAGACACCCTCCCCGATCCCGGTGGTCTGAGGTGCTCAGAAAGGCAACGCCTGGGATGCGCGATCAGAGCGCTCCCTGAGTGTTCGCGGACCACGAGTGGATGCAAAGCTCTGCTTCTCCAGCCTCAGCTGGTGCCGCGGGGAGCGGATGGAGCTCTCGGGTCCTGAGTCCCAGCGCCACAGGCCTCAGAACAGCCCTGGGGACTGACACTGGGGGACCCCCTGGACAGCCTAGTTTCTTTCACTCTAAGGACTCCGGGTGGGGGCGGTACCCAGCCAAGCTATTCTCTGTTCCTATTAGCAAACCTGGGAGACAAAGGAGGAGGCTCTCCAGCGTCAAGAAAGGCTCAAGACATCCCTTCCAGCGCAGTTGAAAAATAATAGCTTAATATTAACTGCTTCTCATAAAAATATACTTCCACAGAGATACAGTTACAAGAAGAAACCCCTCATTTTATCCTCGTGTTTTGTGCTCATCGCTGTTAGCTGCCTCAGTAATTTAATTGGAATAGAACGTGAGAAATGTGTCATTTTTGAGGAACTTATGCATCACTTCCTAGAAATCTCATTGTGTTAACTAGAAGCCTACTGCGTTCTGTTTAGAAGCCGTAATCACATTTTTATGTGTCTGTATTACTCGTTAATGTGACCTCCTGTCTTTAGCAGATTAATAAAAATGTTCTCTTCATAAGAACTGCACCAAACTCCGGCTTACATCAGAGACACGGAAACCCCGTTTTTCAGACTCGCCAACTTTTCTTCAGAACAGGGGTAGAGAAAATCTGAAGAAGAAGGAGGGAAAAAAAAGTGCCTACCAAATGAATAATTACACACCAAATTAAAACCCTGCATTAAACGCACTCAACAGCAATACTGCGTTCTCAATCCTGTTTATTGCTTACAAATTGCATTACAAAGGAATCTACTCTTTTTATTGGCGTGATTAAGCAAAGAGTGTTAGAACTGCAGAAACCCGAGGCTGGGAGATTGCATGGAGGCTGCAAGCCCAGCCAGTTACATTGCAATAGTGAATATGTATAATTTTGCTAAAGCGCACGTTTAACACACAAATGAGGATCGGGCTGTCATTATGGCACCATAAAAAAGTCAGCTGAAAATCATATTTATTTATAAACACCTCGCCTGTACAATGTTCATATTTAATACAAAGGAAGTAAACAGTTCCACAATCGATACTCATTACTGATTTTTTTTACTACCCCCCCCGCGATTCTGTAGGGTACTTTATGAATCTATGGGTTTTTTTGTTTTGTTTTGTTTTGTCCGTGCTCCTTTCCCTTTAGCAGGTAGGCTAAAACCCTTGGTGTTTTCTTCCTGTCTCCACTGTGGGCGGAGCAGGCTGGAGGGCCAGGGTGAGAGAGTTTGCTGATGGCGCCACCTGCAGGACTCGACGAGAAGGACGTTCTCCACCTCTGTAATCTTTCACAGGGCTCAAGGCTCATGTCAGGCTTCTTGTAGGAATTCAATGAAAACAATTGAATGTTTGCGTCATCACAGAAAGACCCGAACATTCACGACAAATCCTAAAGTTTTTAGAATATTTTGATGCCGGTAAACGATGCTTAAGTAGCAGCGTTAAGACGGAGTGCCGACTAGAGTGGGAAAGCCTGGATTTTGCAGCTTCACATGGCAGATTTTCTGAAAGGAATAAATTTATTTATTTTATATTTTTGGGTTTTTTCGAGGCGGGGTTTCTCTATGAAGTCCTGGCTGTTCCGGATTTCTCTCTGTAGACCAGACTGGCGTTGAACTCAAAGATCCACCTGCCTCTGCCTCCAGACTGCTGGGAATAAAGGCATTCACCACCACCGCCCAGGTGGTATAAATTATCTTTAAAAAATTATTTTATTTTTTAATTATGTGTAAGTGTGGTATCTGTGCATGTGTGAGTACAGATGGCCCTGGAATCTCGGAAGAGAACCTGGGATTCCTTGGAGTTATAGGCAGTTGTGTGCCGCCAGACATGAGTGATGGGGACTGAACTCAGTTCCTCTACGAGAACAGTATGTATTTGACCGCTGAGTCGTCTCTCCACCCTAATTTATCTTTGAAACAATGGGATAAAAGAGGCAATAGTCCCAGTCTATCATGTGGTCTGGGGCAGACTTTAAGAGTCAAAGAACACTCAGCATCCCAGATTCTAGCGGCTGAACAACTCGTTAGGTGCCCCTGGGGATTGGCAAGGCTGGGTGGCTGGAGCCACCTGGATGGTTCTCTGATCCTGATATAACAATGGTGTTCCTGGAGCAGGTAAGTGTTCTCTGTGGAAGCTTGGCAACCTGAGGGCTAACTCAGAGATTAGAAATTTGATTATACACACTTGCTGAGATTAGCAGGCCCCTTTAGATCTAGAGAGCCCACGCTTTTCATTTCTCTGCAAATCACATGGAATCCATGATTGTTACCTGACTTTAAATTAAACCGATACACACACACACACACACACACACACACACACACACACACACGATGCCCCAATGCTGCACCTAGAATTTCAAATGAACATGTCTCATAGCACCTGCTTGTGTACTAATTGTTCCCGGGCTCTGGACTGTGTCGAGGTCCAGCTGTGACCATTTCCCTCTGTCCAGGGCATGGCTACATTTGCAGAGGCCACCTCCTCGGGGTTAATGGCAGCGGAGAACCTTGCCTGTGTGTTTCTGAGTTCAGTGTGGTCAGATTGCAAGCAGCAAACAGGCACACTTGATACAAATAGGAGAAAGATATTCCTTTCTGCTCCTTTTTATAAAAGTAACAGGTGAAAGGATCACTCTATTCCATGTGAATTTGAAACCAAGTAAATATGCTATTTTTTTTTTTAAAAAAACAATGTTAAGGAGCTAGAGAGATAGATGCCTTATTGGTTGAGATCACATACTGTTCTTTTTTTTTGTTTGTTTGTTTTTGTTTTTCGAGGCAGGGTTTCTCTGTGGCTTTGGAGCCTGTCCTGGAACTAGCTCTGTAGACCAGGCTGGTCTCGAACTCACAGAGATCCGCCTGCCTCTGCCTCCTGAGTGCTGGGATTAAAGGCGTGCGCCACCACTGCCCGGCTATCACATATTGTTCTTGCAAGGGATCCAAGTTCAATTTTTAGCACCCACATCAGGTAGCTCCTAACTGTACCTCCAGTTTCAGATGATGGGACACCTTCGGCGTCCACTGCACTGGCACCAGAACATACATACGTATAATTAAACAATAACAGAAGTCATTTGAAATAAAATAAAAACTTCAAAGTCAAGCATATAGAACTGACTTTATGCTCTAGACTCGAGAAAAATCATACTGAATGTAAAGTGTAACCAAAGAAAAAGAAGGGACAACTTAATAAGGAGAAAAAAAACCCAGGGCATATTTTATTTGTTGGAGAAGAAGCAAATCGAACTAGGAGCATAGTTTTGGAAGTTTATCTCCAGCAATCGATAGCCCTCCTTCCTTTCCTTTCTTGTAACAGCCATCATAAAATTCACGTCAGTTCTGTTTTGCTCAAACAAAGCAAATTCCTAGCAGTCGTTAAACTCTGGGAGACTATGAGTGGATTCCATTTTACGTGGTGATGAGTTAGTGCCAAACAGCCATGGTAGCTGTTATGAACTTGTACACTGATAGCATTCATTCAGAACGTCACTGTGCGTCGTGACACCCGGGAGAGCCTGGATGATTCACAGCTTCCATCCTGACCGTTATCCTGTGACATCATGCTCTTGAAAGGTCAAGAGGGCAGAGTGGAAAACTCCCGGCTGTCTGGAGGGTCCGTTTATCGATGTCACTGCTACACATGGGTCCATGCCAACAAGGGTGGTTTGGCTGTGGGTTGTAGATGCCATACAGTGAAGTCCCTGCACACTGGGAAGGTGGTAGCCCTCATTCAACAGACAGGAGGAGAGAGGTAGCTGGAGGGAGTTGAGCATCAGGGGGCTCTTCCTCTTTAAGGTCCTCTTGCCCTGCTCGAGTGGCTCCAGAAAAATCTAGAACAGTGGTTTTCAACCTTCCTTATGCTGTGACCCTTTAATACAGTTCTTCGCGTTGGGGTGACCCACCCAACATAAAATTATTTTTGTTGCTACTTCATAGCTATTTTTGCTACTGTTATGAATCATAATGTAAATATTTGTGTTTTCTGAAGGTCTTAGGTGACTCCTGTGAAGGGGTTGTTTGACCCCCACAAAGGGGTCATGACCCACAGGCAGGTTGAGAACTACTGACCTGGGACAAGTTGCCCTGCTTTATTTGGCTATGAGGTTCATAGAAAGCAGGGCAAACAAGCCTTTTCTTCCTTAAATGACTTCTTGTCAGGCATCCAGGAAGAACTCTTGAGGGGCAGGGAGTGGGGGGGGGGGAAGGTATCATGATAATTTAGGGATACGCCTGGAGTACTTTCTCAGGTGAGCTGGGATGGAGAGGGTGGCTGAGAAAATGGTCACAGAGACAAGCACAGGTTCTCATTTTTAGAATTTAATGCAGCCTGGGCTTCCAAGTCACTGCTGGTGTTGAGCCCTTTTCTCTGCTTCCTCTTATTGTTTGTACGGACAGAAGGGAACATCCGTCCATTTCTTTATCCGGGCTGGATTCTGGGCCTCAGTGACTTAGACCAGCCATGAATGTCACAGATGAGTGGAGAAATCCAAGCACTCAGAGCACTGCAGACGGCCAGATTCTAGCCCTTCATGGACCACCTCACCATCTCTAACCTAGTTAGAGGGGCCTCACCATCACTAACCTAGTTAGAGGGACCTCACCATCACTAACCTAGTTAGTTAGAGGGACCTCACCATCTCTAACCTCGTTAGAGGGGTCCGTGTAAGTGAATTGTGGTTGACTTCTTTGAAGCAACTCTTTATACTGCTTTGTGAGGGTGCCTGGCTCGGAATCCATCTATCACTAGGCTGACACCATGAGCTGTTTGTCAGGGCAAAGCAATCTTCCCAGTTCCTCTCAGGACGGCAATTCCTCTCGTACTCTCTGGTTCTTCATGTCTGTTCGATGAAGTTCAGATTCCTTGGAGGCACAGACAAAGGCCTCTTGGTCTGTCTGTCCCCACATCTCTCCAGAACTACCTCCTTCCAGCTGCCCATGTATGGGGCCCTTTCCTTGGAAAGGATGCACCCCTCTTGCTCCATGTGCCCAGCACTTTCCCACCCTCCTGTCTTTGAGTTTTCCTTGAATGTACAGTGGGGAGTTCTGGAAGTCTACGTAGGAGGTCTGGTGGAGAGCCATCAGTCTGGGACACAGTCTTAAAGCAGTGTTAGCCCTTTGTTAGTCCAATTGCTCTTCTCCAAGGGCAGCATGAGGACAGGTCATCCAAAGGAGCTGGATGCTGTCTTGCCACTCCTTTGGAAGGGCCGCTGTGACGACATGTGTCCGACCACCATGGCCCATCCCTGTTCTCTCCCTTGTGATGGCCACCCTCAACAGGCGGATACTATTTGGTCCCTGTTTTTACTTTCATGGTGGGGTTTACTGAGACATCCCACATTGCAGGTGCTTGCTAGGGCTGAACTCTGTTCACCCACTGTCATAATAGGAACATGTGCTCAACCCTTTCTGAGGGTCACCTCACAGCGTCTCATTTTTGGCTATAATTAGAAAGAAAAGGGGTCGCTCTACTTATCTTTAGAAGATGGCCAGGAAGATTCTTGCTTTAAAATGCTGGGTGCGGTGTGGTTCAGTGGTAGAGCCCTTGCCTAGGGCATGAGAGGCCCTGGATTCCATCCCCAGCATGGGGGGAAGGGAGAGAAATAAGATAAGGACACCATTGCCACTGAGTAGACAGTGCAGTCTTTACCATTCCAAGAAGGGGGTGCTCACCATGCAACAAGGATCACCCAGGAGGTATTTGGCTTGGTCAGGAGGTGGGAGATATGGGAGATGTGGGGTGACCAAGGAAGGACAAACAGGACTTTATTACTGCCATAGTTGCCTCTTTCTCCTGGGCCTTCCTTCCTTCCTTCCTTCCTTCCTTCCTTCCTTCCTTCCTTCCTTCCTTCCTTCCTTCCTTCCTTCCCTCCCTCCCTCCTTCCCTCCCTCCCTTTCTCCTTTCCTTCCTTGAGACAGTGTCTCTGTGTGACCCTGACTGTCTTGCAGCTTACTCTGTAGACCAGGCTGATCTTGAACTCAGAGATTCACCTGCCTCTGCCTCCCGAGTACTGAGTGTACCAATGTCACTTGGCCAAGATTTCTTTCTAGGTGTCTGGCTGCTGGTCAAGGAGAGGTCGGGGCAGAGCAGGGGTCCTAAATGAGAGTCTAACAAAGGCAGCGGTCACATGTGGACTCTGCTGGGAGGGCTAGTTTGCACAGGGCAAGCATGGTCAGCGGAGAGTTTCTTTTTCTCTCTAGGGATTGGTTTGCCGTGGGTGGGGTTGTCCCTTGGGGTCAGCAAGGCCTCCGACGTTGAAGCACCAGAGCAAAGAATGTGAGAGCTAAGTGAATACAGGCCTTGATGTCTGGACATCTCTTGCTGTGTGACACTCAGGCTGAGCTCAGGCACCTCTCAGTCTGTGTGCTTTTCCTGGCATCTGGCTTCCGGCATCATTCACTGGAGCTGGCTCGACAAGGTTGAAAGAGGGTTTCAGGCAGAAGACTCTTAAGATAGAGGTCTGACTTGCTACCCTCTGGTGTCCTGAGAGTGCCCGGCTCTCATGTGTTCGCAAGCACAATGCCCCGAAGGACCCTGGAGCAAGTATCCTCCTAGCAGGGGTCTGTGATGCTCTGGGCACAGCTCCCTTCCATGTGGCTGGCTCCAGGAGGGGTGGGCAACCTTTCCTACAAGCCCAGGGAGGAAACGGCCATGCTGCTGACTCACAGGGGCCGGAGACACACCTTGGAAACCACTCAGACCTTTTAGTCTGACTCTGGCTTTGGGTGCTTTCTGACAGCAACTAGCGTGCCACTGACCATGTGCTCCTCACAACCAACCAGGAGACAGGATTTGCTGAATAGAAAAGTTTAACATTTATTTACACGTGTGCATGTGGTGCCCATAGAGGCCAGAAGATGTAGTAAGGCTGCTTGTTTGTTCCGGCTGCCCAGAACCAAAATAATCACACAGAAACTGTATTAATTAAATTGAAATAATCACACAGAAATATATTAATTAAATCATTGCTTGGCCTATTAGCTCTAACTTCTTATTGGCTAGCTCTTACATTTTAATTTAACCCATTTTTAGCAATCTGTGTAATGCCATGTGGCTTTGGATTACCTGATAAAGTTCTGTCTGGCTGGGGTGGGGGGGCTTCATGGCTTCTCTCTGAATCCACCCTTCTTTTTCTCAGTTTAGTTTTCCCCGCCTAGCTCTGTTCCCCTATAGCTCTGCTATAGGCCCAAAGCAGTTCCTTTGTTAACCAATAGTAATCACAGCACACAGAGGGAAATCCCACATCACCAAGAGGGCCCTAGATCCCCTGAACTGGAGTTAGGCATGGTTGTGAGTGCTGGGAATTGAACCCAGGTCTTCTGCAACAGCAGACAGTGCTCTTAACTGCCTGTTCATCTCTCCAGCTCTAATAACAGAGACAGTTTTATTTCCAATTCCATTTCAGAGTGAACATAAGGCTTGTGAGTCTGTGCCTCCCTGGGTCACTTGAGAGATGGAGGGTGCTGGATGTGTACCCCCAGCGTGCTGTGCCTTGCAAACGGTGGTCTCTGCAGAAAGACAAAGAGGCAGAGAAGAATCCGGGTGCCAAGGCTGTGGTTTCAACGCAAAACACCCTCAGGCTCCAAAAGCAGATACTTTTGCAGGGGCTCAGGTAAGGGCAGCTGGGGCACAAGGTGAAAGCACTTCTTGCCGAAGAGTTTTCGGATGGTACTGCGGCAGAGGTGCTGCAGGCAGCGCGGGGTGTGTGCCAAGGCGAAGAAGGACCTGTAGAAAGCCTCGTGCGTCTAGAAGGGAAGGAGAGGAAGAGAAGGTGAGGCAGTGTCTGGAGCTAACAGACAGTCTTTCCTGCAGGAACACTGAGGGCTCATGCTATCCTGTGGCTCACAGGTGCCAGGCAGACACCGCAGAGGTCACCTGAGGCCTGGCCTACACTCCGAGGGTTGACATGGTTTTCCAAAGTGAAGCTCCCACTGTGGCAGAGGGACACAGCTGGGGATGGCTTCCTCAATCTTTTTCTGCCCTGCCCCTGGCAGAGCAGTCCTGAAGATCTAGGGGTGGCCCCCACCAATCCGAAGCAGGTCAGGCATGCTGTCTCTCCACAGCAATGGGCTCAGGAGCCCCGCCAAAGTCCACGAGTTCAGTGGCTGTGCTAGGCACTCACTAACACAAGCCATGAGAGCCCGAGAATGTTCTCTGGGAGCTTCTGGAAGTGAGCGTTCTCCCCCTTTGTGATCAATCCTTGCCTGAGGATTCTGTCATGTGAGGATGCATGTTGTGCTCACAGGGGTGCAGGTCACATGTCATGAGCTGCATCTCCCCGGACGGGGAACCAGCGGCTTTCCTGCCCCCTTCCTTTCTTGCATGATGGCTCCCTGCGCCCCAGCGCTCTTCAAGCCATCATGGAGTGTCTCTTTGCTCCTCATGGCCTATAGCACTTCACAATTGTTCCCTGCTCTCCACAGAAGACTGGTTCCACAACCGCTGAGGGTAACCTTCACGGATGGGCCAGTCTCTTATACTAGACATATACAATCCTCTAGATTACCCACAGTGCAACAATGTAAATGCTATCTAGAGGGGTCATGGCATGCTGTGATGTTTAGAGAATAATGACAAGTGATGAAGGTCTGTGTATTGGGGGAGGACCCAATTCACACCCAACATTTTGGGCATGTGGTTTGTTGACATGCGGTGCCCTCAGATCACGGCCCAACCTTCCCGTCTTTCCTCTTAGGTCTCACTTCCTGGAGTTGAAGGTACAACTCCAGACAGAGGCGGGAGAGGGACTGAGTTCTGGAGCATGGGGTCGGGGGAAGGGCCACTTCTCACCTGGTATACTTCTTCAGGAACCACCTCCAGCCAGGACTCAGAAACACGCAGTTGAGTGTAGGAGTTGAACAAAACTTCAACGACAGCGGGCACCTGTGCACAGGTCCTTAGCACCTGGGGGGAAGTGGGGAGGCACGATGCAGGGTGACGGGCTTGAGGTGCGAGGGGTGACCGCCATGAGATGCAGGCACATTCTGGCATTTCATTCTACTGCCCCCTGACTCTGTGACCTCAAAGGTCAGAGTCACATCAAACAGAGTCAGGGAAGGAACCCACCAGGAGGCAGCGGTTCTTCCTGGAGGCCCATGTCCCCCAGATGGCTGTGGAGTCAGGGCGGGGCTCAGGAGTCAGGTTTTGGGGGGGGTCTGGCGGGGATGCTTATGGGTGACTGTTCTCTGCCTCTGCAGAGCTGCTCAGAGCAAAGGAAAGCAGTTCTGTGAGTAGCATGGCCTGAGGATTGTATTCCCAATTCCCACCGCAAGTTTTTTAGAGTCAGAAAAGTAAGAATAGAGGGGGAAGAGCTGTTTTACTGTTGACTTTCCACTTGGTGTGGTCCTTGCATTTCCCACAGAGAAAATATTCTTTTTATTTACCTTTAAATATTTAGTTTTATTTTGACTGTGTGTCTGTGTCTACGTGGGAGTATATGCATATTTTAGCTGGGCAGTGATGGAACACATCTTTAATTCTAGCACTGGAGAGGTAGAGGCAGGCAGATCTCTGTGAGTTCTAGGCCAGCCTGGTCTACATAGTGAGCAGCAGGACAGCCAGGGCTACACAGTGAGGCCCTGGCTCAAAAAAAAAAAAAAAAGATTTATATTTTTACTTATGTATATGTGTGTACTTAGATGGGCCAATGTGCCCCATGTGCGTGTTTGAGGAACCCAAAAGCATGCATCTGATGGCCTGGAGGGGGCTATAGGGGATTGTGAGGAGTCCAACGTGGGAGCTGGGAACCGAACCTGGGTCCTCTTTTTTTTTTTTTTTTTGGTTTTTCGAGACAGGGTTTCTCTGTAGCTTTGGTGCCTGTCCTGGAACTAGCTCTTGTAGACCAGGCTGGCCTCGAACTCACAGAGATCCGCCTGCCTCTGCCTCCCGAGTGCTGGGATTAAAGGCGTGCACCACCACCGCCCGGCAACCTGGGTCCTCTTGAAGAATAGCAAGCACTATTTTCTGGGTAAATAAGCATTCTTTTTTTAAAAAGATTTATCCATTATGTACACAGTGTTCAGCCTCCACGCCTGCAGGCCAGAAGAGGGCACCAGATCTCATTACAGTTGGTTGTGAGCCACCATGTGGTTGCTGGAAATTGAACTCAGGACCTCCGGAAGAGCAGTCAGTGCTCTTAACCTCGGAGCCGTCTCTCCAGCCCCCGTAGATAAGCATTCTTTTTCAGCTAGTCTTCTTTCATCTTTGATATTAATGTTTCTTTCCTTTTTAATCTTATTACATTGGCTCTAGTCTTACATTCTGTGTTAATGACACTGAAAGATGGCGCAATGGTCTTAAGTCTAATTTTCACTAGTTTTTGCGGACAGCATCTCATTATAAGAGCCTCTATGCCTGGCTTCTCTGTTAAATTCGTTTCTTAAAAAATGATCTATTTATTTATTTACTTATTTTATATACATTAGTGTTTTGCCTGAATGTATGTCCTGTGAGGGTGTTAGATCCTCTGGAACTGGAGATAGAGACAGTTGTGAGCTGCCATGTGGGTGCTGGGAATGAAACCTGTGTCATCTAAAAGAGCTGACAGTGCTTTTAACTACTGAACCATCTCTCTAGTCTTTCCGTTAGCATTTTAACACATAAAATTTCAGTACTCTTAGTTATTGGGAAGAATTTAAAAAGTAAGCCAGGTGGTGGTGGTGCACGCCTTTAATCCCAGCACTCGGGAGGCAGAGGCAGGCGGATCTCTGTGAGTTCGAGGCCAGCCTGGTCTACAAGAGCTGGTTCCAGGACAGGAACCAAAAGCTACGGAGAAACCCTGTCTCGAAAATCCAAAAAAAAGAAAGAAAAGAATTTAAAAAGTAGACAATTATTGGAATTAAGAAGACATAATAATCATTTAAAGTTTTTTTTATTTGATTTTTTTTTTCAAGACAGGGTTTCTTAGTGTAGTCTTGGCTGTCCTAGAACTCACTTTTTGTAGACCAGGCTGGCCTTGAACTCACAGAGATCCACCTGCCTCTGCCTCCCGAGTGCTGGGATTAAAGGCATGCGCCACCACACCTGGCCTCCTTTAGAGTACTTTTTAGGATTCAAATCCAGGCTTCAAAATAGGCAAAGGCCATGCTGTGGAGCTATGCTTCAAGCAGGTGACAGCCCTTGCCTTTGACACTGCCCAAGCTTGGCACTTAGTTACAGGTGACAATTTCACGTTTTCAATTTCTTCTACGGTTATTAGCATATTTTAGTCTATGACCTATATTTTCTGGGTAAACAATCTCCATTTTAGAGAGATGTAGTGAAGAGGTGTGGGACGCCACGGACGGGGCAAGACTGAAGAAAGTCTTTAGTCACCACGCCCTGTAAGGAGTCCGCTCTGTAACCGGGAATCAGGGGGGTTTCAGGCATCTGAGTGGAGGAGCGGTGGGACTGGTGTCACTGAGGGCTGAATGGTGAGGACAGAGACCCTTTCCAGAGTCCAGGGAGAGGTAGCAGCCAGTGGTTCACACTCAGGTGGCAGTTGTTGGCAAGGAAAGAAAACTCCATGTTTTCTCATCCTCTTGATGGCTCTTCCTTAGCCTCCTGGCCTGTTTTCTCGTCTCCATTTTTTTTTCCCAGAGAGGGATGCCCCTCTGTTTATTCCTGTCCCTGTTTCTCCTCTCTCGTCTTTCATCCAGTTTCCTGGGTCTCAATACTATCCCATGCTGCTGGTCCCCAGGCTATTTGAATCTCTTGAACTCTGGGCTTGAATATCCAATGGTTTTCTTCAGGTCCCTTCTTTGTTGCATCCTAGACCGGGTGCGCTGAACTCTTAGTTTCCCGGGTCACACAGCTGCTGCCCTGGCCCTGTCCTTGGCCATCTTAGCTGATGACACACCTGTCCTCCTGACTCTCAGGCTGGAAGCCTCGGGACCGTCTTTGATTTCCATTTCTTTCATTGTCTACGTTGGGTCGACACAGAAGACCCCACAGGTCTGCTTTCAAGGTTCATCGTAAATCAGAGTGCCACCCTAGCCTAAGCGGTGCCCCTCATGTGGGCCCCTGGGTCAGCATCCCAACTTGCTCTCCTCTTCTGTTCTCTTCCTTGTGGCAGTGCGGCAGGTCTAGTGAAACAGTCAAGTGCAGCCATTGCTCTGCAGACATCCCCAATGGCCAAAGTCACAACAGTGTCCCTTAGAGGGTCCCTTTCAAGCCTCCCACCCTCGTCACCTCCGAACACCTTCCTCCACTATGGTCCCCAGCTATTCTACATGCAGCTCAGGTTTCTCTAGTCTCAGGCCACGGACTGACTTGCTCATTTGAATTACTTGTCCCCGGATCTGTGTGCCCGTCCCCAGACCTGCACAGCTGACTTCCTCATTTCTTTGAAGTTTTTGTTCAAAGGCCACCAACCTGAACTCCCCACTCTGAACTCACTGCTACGTTCCACTCTGCTTCTTTCCCCCCCGTGAAAAACCTCAGGATAAAACGAAAGTACTGGTGCCAACTCTCTTAACAATAACAATAAAATAAAGCCAGGGAGTCCTGAGGGAAGGGTTCGAAGAGCTACATGCTGGCCCAAGATTAGTGGGTACAGCCTCATACAGAAGACATTGCTGAAGGGACATTTGCTAATCCCTGTTTGTCCTGCTTCAACTGATATCACCCTTGTTACTAACTCTGAGGCTGAGATTATTATTTAAAAATACATTCAATTTTCTTAATTAAAAATAGCTGCATTTACTTATTTGTGTAAGTATATGGGTGTCTACGTGCCAGTGTGTGTGTGTGCGCGCGTGCGTGCGCGGTGGTCAGAAGACAACCCATAGGAAGTCAGCTTTCTCCTTCTACTTTATGTGTCTCAGAGGTGGAACCAGGGTCACCAGGCATGTTGTCAAGAGCCTTCACCTGCTGAGGAACCTTGCCGGCCCACGCAGTTCTCCTGACTTTCCCCTTGTGTTCTGAGAGAGGATTCTGCTACCACTCCTAGGCGAATTTCCCGTTTGCAGTTCCTTGCCTCAGTTTCCCATACGTGGGATGGCGGGCATGTGCCACTGTACCTCCTTTAATTGATGCTTTTAAGAACATTCTTTACCTCGCCTGCTTTGCAATCTCCTAGTTCACGATGGTGAGCAGGCTCCCCCGTTAGCGCTCGGCAATCTCTGGATACGGGACACTCTTCCGGAGAGACAGTAATGGATGTCGGGCTAACATCCCCTTGGCCTTCTCGCAGCAACTGGTGTATTCTGCTCATGGCAGAGAATATCTTTCTGCCCTGTTGACTGCAGGCTCCTTGAGGGAATATGGTACTCTCTGATCTGCTCACCCATTTATCCCAAGTGCCCAGCATCTCGCTGGGGCCTGACTCGTGCTCACACGTATCTGTTGACTAAATAATGGAACGGAAATACTTTCTTGTCCTTAACAAAAAGGATGAAAGGATATGTTTTCTGAGCTGCTCAAATCTGAAAATATCTTCTTTCTTTTGACATCAAACGAAAGCTACCTTGGCTCAGACTAATATTCTAGTGTCCAAACTTTAACTTTAAAAAACATGTTAAGGGATTTTTCAGCATACCTAGCTCCCCTCTCCCCCTGCTTCGCAGAGGGTCTTTTTCTCTGTGAGTATGCTGCGTGCATGTGTTTCTTCACCCCCACTAAAAGCCATCCTTCAACTGAAAAATTATGCTGATGAAGGCTGAGGATATAGCTTAGTTTGGTAGAATGCTTGTCTACCATCCAAGAAGCCTTGAGTTCAACCCACACCATCGCACCTCTGGGGTGATGTCACACTCTTGTGTTCCCAGTGCTTCCAAGATGGAGGCAGGAAGATCTGATGTTCGAGGTTATTCTTAACTATTCAGCAAGTTCAAGGTCAGTCTTGGCTACGTGAGACCCTGTCTCAAAATACAGAGAGAGGATATTTCATTGTCTTTTGCTGATTTTGTAGCAGAGAAATCTGAATCCAGCCTGAATTTTTTTTTAAATATTTATTTATTTATTATACACAATATTCTGTCTGTGTGTCTGCCTGCAGGCCAGAAGAGGGCACCAGACCCCATTACAGATGGTTGTGAGCCACCATATGGTTGCTGGGAATTGAACTCAGGACCTTTGGAAGAGCAGACAATGCTCTTAACCTCTGAACCATCTCTCCAGCCCCTCTAGCCTGAATTTGATACCCTGTTTTCTGATTGGACAGCTAGTAAGATTTTTCCCAAGTGTTTTAACAACAGTTTTGCTAGAATGTCACAGGTATGTTTTCTGTCATGTACTTTTCAAAAACACTCATTTAACCCCAAATTAAAATTTAAGGCTTTTTAGTGCAACTGCATTTTCTTCTATTAAGTCTTTGGGTATGGCTCTTGATTCTGTTGTCCTTGGCTCATCTTGAATTCTGTCACTAACTATTGGTTTTCTTTATACCCTGTCCTTTGCTTCTGCCCCTTTCTCTTCCTCTCCTTCTACCTTATGTGCCTCCGGGAATGAGTTGATTGAGGTGATGTTGTTAAAGTCCAGAGACGATGACTATCTAGGGAGCCTGGGCTAAGTCAGCAGCAACTGTGGGTTGACTGAGGTCTCGAACTAGGAAAGTAGATGCTGAGCCCGAAGGAGACAAGATGCTGTGGACTGGCTGCAGGGGTTATAAAGAGCAGAGGAAACCTGTCTTCTTTTTCCTTCGTGCTCAAATTATCCATGGAGCCCAGACAGGCTAGGCCCTCCCTCCGACCACTCAGGATACAGAGCAGAGCAGGAGCAGCAGGGAGGGGACCTTATAACACACAGGCAGTGTGAACAGCACCCCGACTTTAGTTTGCTGGCGCCCTTGCTTGTTCCATGTTTCTCTTCATGGCCTTCTATTGACTCCTCTTAGCCTGTCCATCTTCGCAGATTCCAGAAGCTCCATGTTCACTTAGCTCTCAGCTCTTCTTCTAGATCATCTGCGGGGACACGTATTTCTTCTCTGTTTCTCGGATGCTGTGCTTTTTGCCGTCCCCTGACCCCGGGAACCCATCAAGGTTTTATTCTCATGTGTGTGGCTCATGCACAGAAATACATGGGTGCTCACGCCTGTGCCTGTGCATGCAGAGGCCAACAAAGCACACTCAGTGTCTTCCTGTGTTGAATTTTGAGTGACTGCCTTGAGACACGGTCTCAGTGGACTGGAGGCTTACAGTGTGGGTTGGGGTTAGCTAGCGATGGTGCTCTAGGGATCTGCCTGCCTCCCTCCCCACCCAGTGCTGGCTAGGGTTACATTCATGCAGCTATGTCTGTCTGTCTATCTATCTATCTATCTATCTATCTATCTATCTATCTATCTATCTATCTATCTATCTATCTATCTATCTATCGAAACAGGGTTTCTCTGTATCTTGGCTCTAGCTATCCTGGAACTTGATCTGTAGACCAGGTTGGCCTCGAACTCACAGAGATCTGTCTGCCTGTCTCCTGAGTGCCGGGATTAAAGGTGCACGCCACCACCACCAGGCTGTGTACGGCTATTTTTATGTAGGTTCTGAAGATTTGAACTCAGGTCCTCCTGACTGCAGAGCAAGCGCTCCTGGCACTGGGCCACCACACCAGCTCCTCTTCATTCTTTTTTGATCAGGGCGAGAATGTGTGCAAAGTCTGCCAACCTGTGAGGTCCTGCTCTTCGCCTGGGCATCGGAGTGAAGTGTGGGTTACGGGGCGTGTGCCCATCTGCTTAGGTCTCTTCTTGTTCTTCTCTTTCGGGGAGAGTCTCCAGGCTGCGCAATCCTGGGTTTCCCCATTCCCACCTCTCTGCTTTGTGGTACCCCAGCCGCCTGCCCACTGTTCCTGGCAGGGTCTGCCTGGCTGTCTGAACACTCCCATGCCACCACAGACGGACACTAATTGAGAGACCACCATGCTAGTGCGGCCCTGGGCTTCCGTTTTCTTTCCCTTCTTTTCTTCTCTTGCTTCTGTCTGCAAAGACATCTTTAAGAAGACAGGAACCAGTGTTTTCCTAGACTTGCCATCATGCCGACATTGTAACTACGCCCTTTATGTTGTGTATGCCCGTGTCTCAGGCGTGGACATGGAGGTCTGCTGATAACCTGAGAGAGTCTGTTCTCTCTCCACCATGTTGGTCTTGGACGCAGGTTGTCAGGGTTGGTGGCAAACGCCTTTACCCACTGAGCTATCTCTCATGCCCCACAATGCATTGCCAGAATTATTATCTGATCCATTTCTTCCCATGGAGTAACATCACCAATTGAGCTTAGGCCATTTTCAGGAAAGGAGACAGAGTGAGCTGCAGTTGGAGGGCGGAGCCAGGAGCACCTTCCTACCTCTTCTAGCCAGGCGTGTCCCTGTCCCCTCCTAGATGCTCTTTACTTGTTGGTGTCCCTACTGCCAGCCCTGGGCCATCACCTTCATTCATTCATTCTCTTCTCTGCTGGGGGAAGCTAAGCTCCAGACAATCTCCTGCTTCCCTGGTGTGTTCTGGTACTTTCTGTTTCCCAAGGCCACGCTACTCCCTCCCCCAACCCTAGACCTGCTCCTTCTCTGAAAAAAAAAAAAAAAAAAAAAAAAAAAAACGTTAAATAGCTCCCAGGGACCACGTTACACAGACCTCCCCCACCCAAGGTAGGAAAGAGATGCCCTCCCCCTACAGCTGGCCCCTCCCCCCACCCGGGGTCATAGACTGTGACAAAGTCTTATTGCCTGTCTCCAGGAATTCATTTTCTGTCTCTCCCTCTGTTCCACCTCTCTGGGGCTCCCCGCCCCTCCCTAGCCCCTCAGCATCGTGCCCCTCGTGTTTGCCAGGCAGCTGGCTGCCTTCATTATTTTTACGCCAACACAGTTTAAAAATCTCCGCTGCCTCCTTGCTGTCTGCCGAGAGGCGGCTGCCACATTACTCTGACACGTTGATGTCATTAGTGTCCAAGCGCACACTCTTCAGCTAATGAGGCGGCAGAAAGAAAATTAAGGGGAAAAATCACACAGGCACATTGCTTTATATGTAGATGGAGAAATAAAAGAAGGGTAGGAAAACAGGGGAAAGCTTCCTGACGGCTCCCGTCCCTCCTCCCCTGGAGACACGGCTGCGCAGCGGGCAGCCAGGGAGCCTGCGCGCGTCTTGACCACGGTTCTGCAAATCTCCTGCTCAAATCTGGTGAAATTGCAGTGAGTGGCTGAAGTCACTTTGCCTAATTCTTGCAATTAGGCACAAAACAAGAAATCAGGCGGCTATGGTTCCAGCAGCGGCAGCGTCTGAGAGCGAGGCAAGACCAGGGATCTGCAGCTGTTTCTGGAGTCTTCCTTTGCATTTCCAGCTCTCTGCCATCTTCATCTGAATTTGCACAGACTTGCCAGTGGTTCCCCTCTGCTCTGTCCTCCAGTTTCTTCTTCACACTCAAGCACATTCAGTTCAACACACAGATTTTTGTTAATGTCACCTCCTCCACTTAAAGTGACGCACTGGATTTCTATTGTCCTTAGGCAAAGGGCCCAGGCCATGCACAAGGCACCCACTCAGCTGTTTTAGCAGGGGTAGGGATGAGAGTGTGGGTGTAGGTGTGGGAGTGTGGGTGTAGGGGTGGGAGTGTGGGTGCAGGGGTGGGTGTGGGGGCTTGATGTTTCCTCTCTGCCACTGTGGTCATTTTCCCCAGAGGCACGCATTTCATTTTTGCTCTGTGCCAGGGCATCCACCTATCCTGTGCCTGCTGTCTCTAATCCTGTCCCCTGGGCTTGCTCACTGCCTGCTTGGGGTTTGGATACCCCAGTGTGATGGCTAATTTTGATTGTCAACTTGATAGGATCTAGAATCACCTAGGACACAAATCTCAGGATGTGTCTGTGAAGGAGTTTCTTTCTAGGTTGGGTTAAGTAAGACGGGAAGACCCACCCTAAATGTGGACAGCTCTCCCACAGGTCTGGGCCGACTGTGAGCGCTATAAGCATCAGTACCCAGCTCTGTCTGATTCCTGACTGTGGGTGCAATGCGACCAGATGCACTGCACTCCTGATGCTGTGGAGTCCCCATCATGACACTCTGTACCCACAAATCGTGGGCCAATAAACCTTCCTCTCTCTCTCTCTCTCTCTCTCTCTCTCTCTCTCTCTCTCTCTCTCTCTCTCATTTTTATTTATTTTGGTTTTCAAGATACATTTTCTCTGTATAACAGTACTGGCTATTCTGGAACTCACTTGGTAGACCAGGCTAGCCTCAAACTCACAGAGATTCTCCTGCATCTGCCTCCAGAGTGCCGGGATTAAAGGTGTGCGGCACCACCGCCTGACAACACCTCCCTTTCTTAATTTGTTTCAGTCAGATTATTTAATTATAGCAATGAAAAAAATACATTCAGCCAGCCAAGGTCAAGACCCAATTTGACACTTTCAAAGTCAGGTGGTTCTGTGACAGGTCTCAGTGAGTCTGACTGTCTCACTCCCAAGTCAGGTTGCTTACAAGGGCAAACGTCTGTGTGTTCCTGGCCCCAAGGGAGCTTCAGCCAGCACTGCTAAGCATATTTTAAAATTTATTATTATTTTTAATTATGCAAATATGTGCATGCAAGAGTTCATGCGTATTTGTGTGCGTGCACACACGCAAGTGTCTGAGGAGTTTGAAGATGTTGGATACCCCCAGACCTGGAGTCACAAGTGGCTGTGATCTGCCTGATGCGGATGCTGGCAACTGAATTCAGGTCCTCTGCAAGAGCAGTGTGTGTGCTTTTCACCTCCAAGCCGTCTCTACAACCCCTCAGCGTGGTTGTTAAATGAAAACACGGGTGGGCACACAAGGGGCGCAGTGGGCAGACAGCACAGCCCATGAAGCCCGCCTGGTCCTTACACTTCTGGATCTCACTGGGAGACCTGCGGCTCCATTACTCAGAACACTTACATGTGGCTGGCTCCCTCCTCAGGTAGCACATCTTGTCTCCACTGACACAGGGCTGGCTCAGAGAAAGAGCACAGCAGGAAGGGACGGGATGCAAAGGGCTCTGGAGAGGGTCAGTGACATCAGGGGACTAATACAGCTGACCGCTCCGTTCCACACCACTTCAAGTGGTTCCAAGCGAACACAAAGAAAAAGGAAGAGAGGGAAGGAGTTTGCAATAAAGGATGCTGGCTCCGAAGGGCAGGGCACGGCCTTCCTACAGGCGGTTTGGACTTAAGGTGCTCCTAGTCTCTTGATGGCTCCAGCATTCTTTTTTGGTGTGAACCAGAAATGTGCTCTCGAAAGATGTGGACAAAGAAAAACGGGCTTCATCTCAGAGTCATGAATTTGAGGAGACATTCAGGAAAGCCTCTCTCCCAGCAGATCACAGTTGGGTCCACATTCCTGGGGCTCCCTGCTCTACTGCAAGTCCCTTGCCCTGAGTTGGCCCTCTTCTGTCTTTTTACACCCTCTAGGACTGAGCCCTGACTGCCAGCGCCTACCTACACCTGCTCTGGGCCTGCCCCTCTGTCTCTGGTGTGACCTAGAGGGCAGGAGGGCTGAAAGGCCTAACATTGTGGACACAGTGGCGCCAGAGCCTGGCACCCCCTGGCTTTCCCAGTAGCATGGTGAGCAAGGCTCAGAGGGCTGCTCCTTGTCTACCTGATGCCATGATGGTGCCTTTGTCTGGGCACTGGAAACTGTGATTTATGTCACAAGCTCTCTGGGAAACCTTTTGCCTCAGTAATTCTGAGCTCCACGGGCGTCTCTTTACATCTAGTTGCTCACGGAGGGGGGGTGGGAGGGGGCTGCCTGCTCTGTAGCATCCCAGGTGGCTTGGCGGCTGCCTGCCATGGGGCCTGTGTCTTGCCGGTGGAGCACCTTTGTGACCAGTTTGCATAAACTTGCTGTGCACCCCCTGTGCTGTGCACCCCCCGGGGCTGCTGAAGCCAGTTAGGTGAAACCGACGGGGGTCTGGGTGGGGAAGTATGTTGCCTCTCCAGCTCTGCGGTTTTGTCTGCTTGTCCCTGGACAAGGCTGGCCCATCACAGGCCCATCTAGCTTGGATGTGGCAGGCTAAGTGCATCTCATCTGCAGGCTGTTCAGGAAAGTGGGGTCACTTCTAGAAATACAAAGGTGTCTGTGCAAAGAGGCCAGCACCTCATGTCCAGAGGCTGGATGCAGACCTGTGTCCTGGAGTCAGTTGCTGGCGTCCCTTGCACGCATGCAGCAAACCTTGACTGAAGGTCTGTATGTACCTGTGCTTGCCAAATGCAGGGCAGGCAATGTTGTTTACTATAAAGATTTCTCAAGGTCTGTTCAGTCCCTATATACTGGTGTGATATTGACCAGAGAATCCTGATGACTGCCAGGGTCAAGTGCTTCCCATGACCCTGCTGTGGCATATTGCCCAACACGTGCAAGCTCACCCCCAATCCTGAGGTATGATGAGATGAACATACAACCACACTCCATCTGGCTGGCATGGCATCTGGGCATGTCCCAGAACAGAGGCCCTGAAGACCTGGAGGGGAGTGCAATACCATGCACCGCCGCTGCAGGTCAAGGTGGGGTGCTTGCTTTCCCCTAGAAGCCCGATCCCCAGGGATCAGGATGGGGGGCTCCCTCAAACTGAAATGACTTGTCAAGGCACATATGTGGTGGAGGTCAGAGGATGGCTTGCAAAAGTCAGTTCTCTCTTACAATGTGGGTCCTGGGCACTGAACTCAATCCATCAGGGTTGGTATCAAGCACCTTTCTCCACTGCTCATCTCATGCCACCTTCACGCCTTTAGGGAAACCACTGTCAGACATTTCCAGCCTATCTGTGAGATCCACTCTGTTTTTCCATTCTTTGTATGGTTCCCTGTGATGATGACCAAGCATCTGGGCTTAACGTAGACAGGATGTGAACTAAAGGGCAGCGCAAGTCTTGTGTCCAGGACCCAAGTGGTTGAACAGGTCCTGCCGGGAATGGGGAGTGTTTAGGGTGTAAGCTATGGGTGTATAGAGCCTGCCACATCGAAATCCGGGGGAGTGACTTGGGTGACAGCGATAAGAGACAGTCTATAGGTGAGGGGACAACAGGTGAGGCACACGGTAGAGTTCCTACCCTTTTCCTGGCCCTCGAGATGCATCCTTCATGCTGAATGTGTCCACAGACGAAGTCATTTGAGAGAAATGTGTGAATCTCACTGTCTCAGAACACTGAAAACTGTTCCTTTGGATCATCTTTGGGTAACAGCTTCCCGGATGCTTGTTCAAAATGCACCAGGCACACACACAAAAAAAAAAAAAAGGGCTGGAGAGATGGCTCAGAGGTTAAGAGCACTGGCTGCTCTTCCAGAGGTCCTGAGTTCAATTCCCAGCAACCACATGGTGGCTCACAACCATCTGTACTGAGATCTGGTGCCCTCCTCTGGGGTGTGGGCATACATCAAGGCAGAATGTTGTATACATAATAAATAAATATTTAAAAAAAAATGCACCAGGCACACCTACATTTTTCTTTTTTGTTTGTTTGTTTTTTTGAGACAGGGTTTCTCTGTGGTTTTGGAGCCTGTCCTGGGACTAGCTCTTGTAGACCAGGCTGGTCTCGAACTCACAGAGATCCACCTGCCTCTGCCTCCCAAGTGCTGGGATTAAAGGCGTGCGCCACCACTGCCCGGCCACACCTACATGTTTACAGGTGCATAGGTAGCTGTATAGGATTGGTGTATCTTGGGAGATGGGGGCAACTTTTAAGATGAAATGAACCAAAATTTTTCGGCTTCTTTTAGTGAAGGCTTTTGAGAAAGACAGTCTCTTCTAGTTAATAGTTTGGGGATGTTATTTCGCGTGTGTGTCCCTGTGTTTGCGTGTATGCACCACGTGCATGTGGAAGTCAGAGGACTTGTTCAGGTAAACTATCCTCATCTTTCACCTTGTTTGAGGCGGGTCCCTTTGGTTTGCCGCTTTGGTGTATACACCAGGCTAGCAGGTCCTCAGGATTTATGTATGTATGTATGTATGTATGTATTTATTTATTTACGTGTGTAGATCCGGGTGTGTGCACATGTGCACATGGAAGCTGGAGGTCAGCCTTGGGTATCACTTCTCAGGAGCTGTCCATTTGTTTTTTGAGACAGGCTTTTTCTTTTTTCCTTCCTTCCTTCCTTCCTTCCTTCCTTCCTTCCTTCCTTCCTTCCTTCCTTCCTTCCTTCCTTCCTTCCTTCCTTCCTTCCTTCCTTCTTACAGGAACCAGGGTGTGGATGTGATGGCTAATGTTGGCTTTCAACTTGACTCCACATAGAATCAACTAAAACACAAGATTCTGGGTGATCCTGTGAGGAATTTTCTTTCTCTTTTTAAAAATGTATTTGTTTTTAATTTTATGTGCCTTGGCATTTTGGAGTTACAGACAGTTGTGAGCTGCCATGTGGGTGCTGGGGATTGAACTCCGGTCTTCTGGGAGACCAGCTCTTAACCACTGAGCCATCTCTCCAGCCCCATGAGGAATTTTCTTAATCAGATTATTTGGAGCAGCAAGATTCACCCTAAATCTGGACCACACCAGAGCACATAAAAGGACACTGAAGAAGAGAATCTTGGTTTTTGTATGCTTGCCCTCACTCCTGCTGACAAGCTCATCGACCCTGTTACTGAGGCTGGCATGAAATCCAACTTCTTCAGGATTCCAACGTAGACTTGAAGACTCAACAGTTCTCCAGGACTCCTCACAACTGCTGAGACGTACAGTCACGTGGACTGAACAGCTACCAGGTTCTCAGTCTTTTTGTCTGGAGACAGTCATTACTGGATCACTCTAATAGATCCTCCACCCACCCACCCCCCGGAGATATATATATATATATATATATATATATATATATATATATATATATATATATTCCTTTATCAGTTCTGGTCCTTTAGAGCAGCAATTCTCAACATGTGTGGTGTGACCTCGTGACCTTTGGGGGTCGAACAACCCTTTCAGAGGGGTCACACATCAGATATCCTGCATAGTACATATCTACACTCTGATTCACAACAGTAGCAAAACTCAGTTATGAAGTAACAAGGAAATAATGTTATGGTTGGGGGTCACCACAGCATGAGGAATTGTGTTAAAGGGTCGCAGCATTAGGAAGGCTGAGAACCACTGCTTTTGTGAACCCTGACTTATACAGTGGGGTCTGGATGATTAGGCTACATAGACCGGTGGGTCTGCCTCTGCCTCCTCAGGGCTGGGATGGAAGGCATGAGCCACCAAAGCTGGGCTTTACATGGATGCTAGGAATCCAAACTTGGCTCCTCTTACTTTGCTGAAAAATCGTTTAATGACTGAGCCATCTCTGCAGGCCCTGGATGTCCGTTTAACTTTTTTCTTTTTGATGTGTAATTTCTTTATGGCATTTTCATATATATGTGACTGTACGTTGTTCACATTTGCCTGGGGATTTTATTGTGGTAGTATTGTTTGTCTTTTTCCCTCATGAGCCTTTTACATGCATAACGATCTGACAGACAGAGAAAGTGACAAGGTGAGCTGAACAAACTTTGCAAAGGCACAGCCATGGCAAAGGGTGGAGGTCTCAACACAGGGTGACCTGAACAGGGCACATTAGGCGAATTTCACAGCAGGGGAGAGGAATTTGTAAAGGTGTAAAGTGCTCTCATTAACAACGCGCCGAGCAGGTTGGGTGACTTCGCTGCAGATCAAACGCCAGCTGTGACAAGAGACTCATTTTCATCTTTCTGAAAATTACACCAAAAGACGAGCTGCTTGAAATACTCGGAGCTGGCGTTGTGATCGCATCACGGCAGTAAGTGCTAGGCGTCCCCAGGAGACTACTTCGAAAGGTGACATTCTAGAATATTTAGCAACAGTGCGGCCTCTTCATTTTTCTTTTTGCTAACCATGAAGAGACTTCTAAGTCCTCGCTCCTCAAAGTAGGGTCCCAAGACTCACAGCCTCCACCTCCCCCTGGGAGTTTGAGAGAAATGCAGACCCTCCCACGACACTTTGGGCACACAGCATGCAAGCCCTGGCAGGTCCAGTGTCTGCCTGGTCAAACTTCCCGGGGAGGTCCTCTTACCTTGGGGAAGGCATCGGGCCACACCGAGGGGGATCCATAGTTGAGTAGAGCTTGCACCGTGCGGTGTTGCGCTGCCGGGGGCGCGCACGTGACCGTTTGCAGCGCGCGCGCCAGCGGCGACGCGCCACCGTAGTCGAGCGCGCCCGCGTCGGCGCCGTGCAGCAGCAGGAGCGTGCACAGACTGGGGCGCGCGCGGCCGCAGGCCTTGTGCAGCGGGCTGCGCTCGTCCTCGTCGCGCGCGTCTGCCGCCGCACCTCCGCGCAGCAGGAGCGCGCACAGGCGCAGGCAGCGCGCCTGTTCGTCGGGGCTCGGCGTTGCGGCTCCGCAGGCCGCGCTCAAGGCCGTCTCGCCGCGGCCGTTCCTCGCGTCCACGCGCGCGCCGCGGACCAGGTAGAGTTGCGCGTGCTCGTCCAAGCCGTGCTGGGCCGCCACGTGCAGCGGTGTGTCCCGGCCAGGGCCGCACTCCAGCTGTACTGTCGCACCGTGTTCCAGCAATGCCTGCGCGCACCTGCGGACAGGCCAAACCGGTAACCAGCCGGTGACCAGCCGCGACCCGACCCGCCACCCACGGCGCAGGGGCACTATAGGCGAGCTCCAGCCAAAGCCAGAACTTCCGAGTTCCAGGGCCAAGGCCACCCACGGCGAGGCGAATAGAACTGAGACAAAACAAGATTTTAGCAAACCAGGGTCCCAGTCCCACCGTACTCCAAATGAATAGGGACATCCTGTAAGCACTTAGATTTAGGATGTGAATGGCAATTACTTGGTGCTATTTGGGAAAGTAATGTCTACATGACAGGGCACTGGTCACTCGGACTTTATCTGCACTCAGTCAAAAAAAAAAAAACATGGAGGTTAAGGTCTAGAGAGATTCTGTGCAAGGTAAGCCTTGCTCCGACACTGGGGCATCATCCTTACTTCAAGGGCACTGACTCAGCCAGGCACCAGAGCTTCTGCTTTGGAAGCACCAGGCAGAAGCACACCCGTGTCTACATACGGAACTACATACGGAGCTACATACCCTTCCTCCTTGACCCAAGTGTGCACTTTGGCTGTAACGCAAGTTTCCAGGCTCCTAGAGTTTCTGAGCCCCATCAAGGATGGCTTCTTTCCCTGAGGAGGATGGATTCTGCTGCCTCTAGGCTCACCAGCTGAATTCAAGACTTCCTTTGACCCCAGACACCTTCTCACAGGAGAGCATCTTCCTTAGCTGTTCTCCTGTCCCCTGGGACCAGCCCGCCTCCCCCTCCCCCCATCCCATCTTTCACTGGTGGCCATTTGGACCATGTTAGATCTGGCAGCCTAGTCCTCGGGTGGGAAATGTAGTCCACCAATCTGAGAAGGGGAAAGTGTCTACAGACCCTCCTCCAGTCCCGTGTGTCCCGTGTCGTGTCGTTCCCCCCCCCCCGCAAGTTTGTCTCCTGGGGCTGAGTCCTGGGATAGCGCCATCTCTTTATACTCCTGCACACGGACTGGAGAGCACAGCACACCCGCGTCTGCTGGCAGTACACTCCATCTCTGCCCTAGTGAGCACGGAGGCCTTGGCTCCTTGACTTTCTCCTTCCCGTTTGGTTTCCCTTCCTCCGGCAGTGCTGTGGTAACCGCCCCGTTCTCATTTCCCTCTCTGGAGGATAGTATAGCCATCCACATTTATAAATTGTCAACCGTTCCTCCCCATCTGGCTGCTGAACTCTGTGGGGGGAGGCAGGACCCTACTTGGAGACTAGCTCTGGTTGACCCATCTAGATCATCACACGGCTCCTTCTCTGCAGTCCACCAGCCTCCAGTCTTAGCCGGTTGCCCTTAGGAGCATGTCATTCCCCACTTCCCAGCCACTTGGCTAGTGCCATCTTTGGACTCTCCAGCATGCTACCACAGCTCGCTGGAATCTGTTGGCCCCTGCCCCGCTCCATCGACTCAGGAGTCTACTCCAGCTCTGCTGGGGGCGCTTTCAAGAACTCCCTCCCTTGCTGTCTACAACAGTGGCTCCTGTTCCGGTGCCTGTTGGCGTCAGTTTCCACATTTGCTCCTTCTGTTTCCCCCATGTCTGGTTCTTTTTGCCACCTTACCATCCCCAGGGGAGGGCCTGTTTCTGCCCTCTGGCTGTCCTCCCTCCTTCCTCCAGCCTGGCTGGTGATACCATCACTTGACCGCCCCTTTTCTCACCGTTCCCACTGTCACTGCCATTTGAGAGCCCCCCCTTTCTGGAATGTTCGGGAGTCTCCTAATTTGCCTGCTTTTAGCCTACTAAGCTCCACACAACCCCGAAAGAATATTCGTGGTGTGCCGAGCCAGCATCCCTTGCCAAGACCCCTCCTGCTGAGTTTCAGTTCTTGCTGTCCAAAGACAGCCCCTAGGATCACCCTGCGCTTGCATGCCCTCATACCTGTGTGTGCACCTGTTCCAGGGACTCACTGACATGGCCTCCAGCTTCCTATATCTCCCCCTTCCTCTGGAAAGCCTTCCTTGCAACCCCAGGCTGAAGGGTTGTGTCTCTGTATTGTCCTTTGCTTTGTGAGTATGTGACCAAGCAGGACACTCCCAACAAAACCGTACCATTGCATTTCCAATGAGGGCTGGCGTCTTTGTCTCTTGTCTTAAAACTCTTGGCTCCTTGTGTGTAGAGAGTGTGTCTGACTATTGGGTGTAGTGCTGTGCCTAGCTCATTATCTGTATTCCCTGAAAGCCTGTTGAACAAATGCCTGTCGCTAACGACCGTCTTTCGGCTCTCTATTGCATTGCTGCTGTTTTCCCTATTATTTACTTAACTGGGGGCTCTGATCCAGATCATCCATCGAGGGTTTGGGGGCTGACAGCCGCTGCCCTGAAATGCATTTCTATTTCTTCCTAGGGACTCTCAGTATCTTTAATTCTCCCTTTGTGTTTCTCTTGCCTCCGCATCAGCAGTACATGAGAAGTGGTCTGTCTTGGGTGAAAGATCTTTACAAACAACTGCAGTGTGATGGGAGTCATCCTTTGGGAAGAAGGTACCCAGCTAAGAAAGGATGCAAATTTTTACAATCAGAGCGCTTTGCTTTGCTTCCTGCCTGGCTCTCTGGGAGGAATTTTGAACGGTGCAGCGGGAGGTTAGAAATCAAGGGCTCTGTCTCATTTTGTCACCAAGCCTCGAAAACATTACAAACATTTTCTCCTACTTTTTTTTTTTTTTTTTTAAAGCAGCGCAGCCTCCAAAGACAGAGGAAGAGTCCTCGGCCTGATGGGCTAATGGCGGGTTGCTGTTTGCTGCACAGGGACAGAATGGGAACACTGGCCCGCACCCGGTAGGGTTACAGATGCCCAGCCTTTCTGTTTGTAATGGAGAGCTTAATAGGCTAGCCCTTGGTGCTTTGTAACACTGGGCAGTGGCTGGAGATGCAGAATCACAGGCTGGAGAGAGAAGCCACAGGACAAATTGGTGGGGGCACGTCTCTCTCAGCATAGGTCAGGCGGTCATTAAAAACGAAGGCGTGCTAGCCACGGTAATGACACAGAAAGATCTGCCCCGTGGATGCATGGAACCACCAGGCTACAAGACATGCCGACAGGACCGTCTTAAAAAGCTACCAGTAAAGAACATGTTTGAGGAAGCCTGGCATTGCACAGGGCAAAGTGAGGTGACCTCAGTGGGGGGGGGGAGTATGTGCTGTGGTGATGAGGGGCTTTGGTTTCTTCTCACCTACTTACATTTTCAAAATCTCTAAGGCAAGTTGGAGTAGAAGTAAGAACAATAACCAACACTGTTAATAACAAAGCTGCCTGGCACCCATCAGCCCCAGCAGCAGCCGGATTATGAGAATGTCCCTCTTTCCTAGTTTTCAGAACACTCTAGGGGTTTCCACTGATGTCACTGAGAGCAGCAGGGGTTTGGGACTCTGTGACAGGCAGAGAGAAGAGGGCTGATGGTGAAGGCAAAGGAACAAGTGCCGGTTTGGGGGACTTTCTGCATCCCACCCCCGGACGAAACCGCTTCTTCGGCAATTTATCACTTCCACGCCACATCTCTGCTTGTGGCGGCTTCAGTGAAAGAAAAAGTCCCCCATAGGCTCATGCGTTTGAATATCTAGTTCCTGGTTGGGGGGGGCTGTTTGGGGGAGACTATAGAAGTTTAAGGTGGAGCCTTGGAGGAGGAAGAACGTCGCTGGAGGTGGGCTTTGAGAGGTCATAGATTCACCCCACTTTCAGTTTGCTCGCCTGGCTTCCTCCACATGGCTGAGATGCCAGCTCCAGCTCCTGCTCCTGCTGCCATGCCATGCCAGCCTCACCATTATGGGCGCCCCTCCCCCTCCCCCCCCCCCCCCGATCCATAAGCCGAAATAAACTCTCCCGCGTGTAAGTCGCTTTGCTCAGGGTGTTTTATAAGAGAAACAGCAAATCGCTAATGCGGTGGCCCAGTGTAAGAGCATCTCTCAGGCCTTCAGAGGCCTGCGGGGAGCACCGCTGGGGCTGAGCCCTGAAGGCGAGGCTGGGACTTGGTAAGGGAGTTTTCTCATAGCCGGCTTTACAGGCAGAGTCAGAAGGGCCTGGGGGTGGTACAATCACTGCTGGGAGCAAAGGGTAGAGCCATCACTTGGGCTCTCAGAAGAAACCACGGACTCCATCTCATAGGGATTAAGACACTGCATAGTCTTGAAAGCGTCTGAGGCAAAGAAACTTGGACAGACACTCACCCCTTCCCCTTGCCCTACCTCAATCTTCACCCCTGTCTTTGACAATGACTGCAGAGATAAGGGCAGCTGCTCCAAGATCTAGGGGACAGTAAACCACAAAGGCCCTTGACTAAAGGCAGGGGTGGACAGAGCAAGGGCAACAAGAGCTATTGCGTCAGGGCCATTTTGTCTCGCCCCATAGCAGAAGCCTGAAGAGACCGCTTCCTGCACATGGCTGCGGCCCCACTTAGCGTTCCCTGCAGACTATGGCTGTTACTGGCCACCCTCGGGCAGAAGGTCCAAGCACCTCTGCTTGGCCTTTCCCACTTCCCACCTCTTCTTCGCTCACCTGTGCCCTGCCTTGCCTGCCTGCTCAGCCTCCACGATCCCTGCACGTTCCATCTAGGCCATCTAGACCGTCCTCATCTGTGCCTCACGGTCACTATGCTTCCGCAAAGCCCTTCGCGTGGTACCTAAGTTGGAAGGCCTTTTGGCATCTTCAGCATTTTGGTTTTTTCTTTTAATATTTTACTGATTTTATCGTTGTAAGTGTGTGTGTGTGTGTGTGTGTGTGTGTGCACATATACATGTGCCAGGGTATGCATGTGGAGGCCAGAGGACACCTCTGTAGAGTCAGTGATCTCATTCCTCCTTTATGTGTGTCCTCAGAATGGAACTCACGTTAACAGACTTGAGTGACAAGTGCCTTTTCTACCTGTGAGTCACCTTGCTGGCCCATGTACTTGGTTTTTTGTTTGTTTTAATTTTATTTATTCACTGCCATGACTCAGTATTGCATTCATGAGCCTTAGAAGACCAGTGACTTCCAGAAAGTCATGTAGCCAGGAAGTGGCAGAGCAGAGTTCTAGATTGTTCCATTTGTCTTCCGAGTTGTCAGTCACACCATCCTCTCTGTTGCATCTTCCCATTGGGTACCAAATTGGTGCTTCATGACCATGTTTATGCATGTCCAATGGCTGTCCTGGGGGATTATACTGGACTAAGGATTCCTGTTACCTAGTGTTTCTATTGTGTCTCTTCTATGCTTAGGTCTGTCTGTATGCCCAGCTAAGGTTGCCTATACAGTCATGTCCTAACGGGTTGGTAGCCTGGGAGTAGCTGTCCTATCCAGCCTAGGTATGGGGCAGATTACTCCGCTAAGATTTGTGTGTTATGATGTGCATATGGCTATGCAATTGCTTTGTGATGAACTATAAAATAGCCCAATTGATGAATTTATCAGACTACCTCCTTGCCAGAGGTGTGTCTTTATATTTTGTTTAGTATCTTTGATGAGCCAGAGAGTTCTCTGAGCACATTCCCTAACTCCACTAAGAATTTTTGTGTGTGTGTGTGTGTGTGTGTTTGTGTGTGTAGAAGCCAGAAGTCAGCAGCAGGTGTCTTCCTCTGCCACTTACGTTTGGAGACAGGGTCTCACTAAAGATGGAGCTCACTCATTGGCTGGGTTGGCTGATCAGTGAGCCGTGGGAATCTATCCGTCTCTGTTGCTCCCAGCATTGGGGTTACAGACAGAAGCCACCACATCTGGCTTTTATACGGGTGATGGGGACCCTAACTTGGTCCAGGTGCTTGTGGGACAGACACTTTACCCACTGATCCACTTCCCCTGAACACTGAGCTTTGAAAAAATAATTGATGGAACCCATGCCTGAAACTGCTCAGGTATACCACAAATCTGACAATTGGTGGTTTATGGACTTGGGAAAACCAAATACGACATGTTCTACATAAAGAAATAAAGCAACAATAAAACAACTCCTAACGACATTTTGCCATGCCCATAGATCAGTGTCTTGCTCAGCCATCATCAGGGAAGCATCCCTTTGCAGCAGGTGGGAACAAATACAGAGACCGCAGCTGGATGATGTGGAGAGAGTGAGAGATCTTGGAACACCAAATCCTAAATGGGACATCTCCATCAAACTTCTCCCTTCAGGGCTCGGGGAACTTTGTGGAAGGGAAGGGCGGAAGACTTGTAAGAGTGAGTGGGGATGGGGGACACCAAGGAACAGTGCCTTCCAGACATAACAGGACAGACACACAAATGAACCCTCAGACAATGGCTGCAGGCAGAGTCTGCTCAGGACCAAGCCAGATGGGGTCCCAGCACTGAGAAGCGGATATGATCATCCCCTTTCCCTACCCAAAAAGCTATCTCAAACTGATCACTGCTTGCAAAGGAAAAATTAATTTTCTCTAGTGGAGTCTCACTGGGTCTATAAGCCACACTTAAGCGGTTGGTAGACAACTCACAATGAACTCATTTTGGGAGGGTTTTTTTTTTTTTTTTTTGTCTCATGATGCTTTGGGCATTTTAAAAACCTTGTTGGTCTTTTGCTTACATATGATGGTTTCTGATTCTGTGTTTTTATGGGTTTTCTCTGTGGGCATGTGTCTCTGGCTGTGTGTATGCTTCTTGTGATTTTTCTTTTTTCTGTTTGTTTTATTTTATTGTTCTTTATTTGCCTTTTTTTTTTTCTAAAGAGAGAGACCTCCTCTGTCTTGCAGAAGGCTACACGTTAAGCATCGTGTCCAGGAGCATGGTGGGGCTCAGAAACTGGTCAAGTTGAATCATGGTGCTGCCTATGTCCCTTCTTGAAGTGAGCATGGTGAAAACCGGGCAGCAAACAGGGCCCTGGGTAAAGTACCAGAAGCCTCAAGGCTGGGTCTGGACAGAAAGCACTGTCTGGAAGCTGTGTGTGTTCAGCCTTTGGGAGTGGGACTCTGAGGAGAAGAGGAGAGAAAAACCCTGCTCTGTCTTCCAGTGAAGCTGCTACGGAAAGGTTACCTCCCACTGACCGAATCCCCAGCCAGCTTGGCATGAAGGACAGAAAACCACACCCCTAGACTAATGGAAGAACAGTTCCACCTAATTTCTCTGGACCTTCTGCCAAGGGTCTTCTTTGGGGACTTATTATCTGCCCTTTTCATTGTCCTTCCTCCCTCTTTCTCTGGGGATGCATGAGGGTTCCCAGCAGCCTTCAAGGCAGAGGAAGCAGGACATAACTGCTTGGCCATTTGCAGCATCAGGGTCTCCCTTGGGCATGGCTGCAGCTGTGTTTTCTGGTGTTGGATGGCTGCAGTGAGTGGTGATATCTGTGGGCCAACTGTCCCTAGTTTACAGACCCCCATGCCTTGGCAAATGGAGGCACTGTAGGGCGGAAAAAATTTGCAAAGATTGGCTCTGCTTTTTCCCCCCACACAAGGCCTACCAGATAACTTCTGACCTTCTAGAAACTTCTCTAGCGTTCCTTCTTCCAAAGGAGAGAAACAGCAATTCTCGCTCCCAATTCTTTTGCTCCTTCTTTGATGCCAACACTCTGGATGAAGAGGAGCGCCAAAGGCATCAGAGCGAGAGGTGAGAAAGAAGACAGGGGTGGGGAGGAACTGATGATGAGGTGAAAGAGCTCTGAAGTGAAAGCCACACGCAGGGGAACACATAGATCCTGCGACTGCCCCGGAGTGATGTTGATGAAAGAATCCACCGCCTCAAAGTTCTGCACGTCATCCGCAGTTCCCAAGAACAGCCTCTGCCTGTTGCTCAGCCATTGCTGCCATAGGCAGCTGCCATTCCGGTTTCTCTCACGTTGTTTAATTTTGTTTAATTTTGTCTGAGTGTCTGTTATGGTTTTGCGCCCATCTTTGCCCCCATGCCATTTTGCTCACAAAGCAAACCATGCTGGTTTTTCTTATGGAGTTGTATTCAGGTGTGCAGTCTTCCTCATTTTAAGTACAGTCTTGTTGTTAGTGTTCGCAGATGTTTGGGTGCCTTGATTTTCTCATCATTCTGTATTCAGAAAGCCACGACTATCTTTGTAATCATCTCCCTGTGGACATGGGTCCTCATTTTCCTGAGAGACGGGTAACAGGTGGGTCCATATTTAATTTTATAAGACAATGGCAGTTTACCAAAGAGATTGGATCATTTCCACACACCCAAAAAGTGGTGTAGGCAAGTTCTAGACTCTCCACTTTCTCACCAACATTTGCCATTGCCAGGTTTTTGTTTGTTTTGAATTGTAACCAGCACGAAATGGAGACTATTTTATTGCAGTTTTAATTTACATGTCCTTGACAGCCAGTGCTGTTCAGTGCCTTTTATGAAGTGTCTCCCAAGGCTGTGGTTCAGAAGTAAGAGCTTGAATTTGGCCTGGTTTCTAGGTGATAAGATGCTACCTGGGAGGGTACTGTTTAGTTTTGCCCACTTGATACAAAATAGAGTGAAGGCATCTTGGAAGGGAGACCTCAACTGAGAAAATCTGCCATCAGACTGGCCTCTGGGCAAGTCCATGGGTGCTAGGAAACATTATTTTCAGGTGTGTGACTTTTGTTTATGTTGCATTTGTTTAACTCTGTGAAGCTGTGATTCTTTGTCTGACTAAAACACCTGACTAAAACACCTGATAAAGAGCTGAACAGCCAATAGCGAGGCAGGAGCAAGAACAGGAAGGTCTGGCAGACAGAGAGGATAAATAGAAGAACGAGGAGCAAGAGAACAAGGAGAGGAGGACATCAGGGGCCAGCCACCTGGTCACACAGCCAGCCACGGAGTAAGAAGGAAAGTAAGACATACAGAATTAAGAAAGATAAAAGCCCAGAGGCAAAAAGTAGTCAGGATAATTTAAGACAAGAAAAGCTGGCAAGAAACATGCCAATCTAAGGTTGGGCATTTATAATTAAGAGTAAGCCTCTGTGTGTGATTTATTTGGGACCCCTAAAGAGTCCAAAGGATAAAACATCACACAACATATGGGGACATTTTCTTATTTAATGATTGATGTGGGAGGACCCAGCCTACCTGGGTCCTGGGTAGTATAGGAAGAGAAAGCTCTGAGAGAAAGCCAGTAAGCAGGGTTTCTCCGTGGTCTCTGCCTCAGTTCCTGACTCTTGGTTCCTGCCTTGAGTTCCCACCCTGACTTCCTTCAACGATGGATTGCGACCTTTAAGCCAAGGAAACTCACTCCTTTTCAAGTTGATTTTGGTCGGCATTTTATCACAGCCACAGAAAATAAAGGAATACAGGGAGAAGAAGAAAGCTGAGGTCACCCGCCAGTGATGCCCTCAAGGGGGCGGAGCCTGTGGTGGAACATGATTGTATTGTAACTGTGGGGATGAGTGGAGCTACTTTGTGACACAGGCAGGACTGGAGAGGCTTTGTCACCACCCTGGAGCATCAGCCCATCCTGCGCCTCAGTTTCCTAATCTTCAGATGAGGCATGGTCATGTCTTTCAGGGTCAAGAAGCTTCTAGGAAAGAAAACGCTTGAGAATACTCCGGAAGGACAGAGGTCTCCGAACAGCAAGCCAAGTGGGGCAACCTAAGCCTGCTTTTTTGAATATTCCCCAAGACGCCTTAAATTTATGTTAACTGAGACTTTCTTACTGTTTACTTGATGGGAGCTGGAGCGGGATGCTGACTGGATTGCATATCGGGATCACAATCTGTGGACGAGGCTTCTGCGGCTAGTGGGGGTAGGGGCTGTTGGTGTTGGAGCTGGGAGTCTGTACCATCGTCCCGCTGAAATCCTGGACAGAGCAGCTTTGCTTCTTTGTTATTTTACTTCAGAGAAAGAGTGCAGAGGCTTCTCCCTATGTGTAGGTCCCACAGCCACAGATTGAAGCAATTGTGGATTGCAAATATTTGAACATAAATTACATCTGTTCTGAGCATGCGCAGATCTCCCCCCCCATCACTAAGCAACGCAGCATGCTGAGGGTTTACGCAGCATTTACTTTGTGTTTGGCATTCTGAGGATCTGGGGGTGATTTAAAGTACGCTGGAGGTTGTGTGTGACTTCTGTTAAAATTTGAGAGTGTTTCCTATATCCTCACATTCTGGGTACCCATGGATATCCTGGCACCAACCCTGCGTGGATACCGAGGAATGCCTGCCTGCCGTTTCCCTCTGCTTAGATAGTCCCACCTGCCAGGCTTGAACTGGAGCAGAATTGCTTAATGATTCCCTTCAATGATGGCTGCCCCTCCCAATCAGCTGCATTCACAGGTCCGATTCTGACTTATGAATTATCTTTCGCTTAGCTGAACTGACACACCTGGGAACAAAAAAGTGAGCCGGCGTGCTTCTTATTAATGTATGTCGCGGAGAAAGCAAGTCATCTTGACTTTGCTGCGATAAAGACAGGTAGAGCCAAGAGCAAGAATCAGGACTGTAGAAGTCGGCTGCGGTTTTAATCGCTAAGGGTAAAAAGAAAAGAGTGGCTAGGGTCAAGGGGGACAGTAACAAACAGGGCGAGGCTGGCATGCAGCCTGCAAGGCGGGGAACAGAGGAACTTTTCTGGGATTTTTCTTTTTTGGAAAAAAAAAAGTCTCTTCAAACAACCACCAGATTAAAGGTCTCATATCCCTTTTCGTGTGCTGAAATTCCGAATTCTGAAGCTTGCTGGTTGGAAGGAAGCACAGATAACTTTTTTTTTTTAAATCCCAAGAACTCAGAGACTCAAAGGTTTTCAAGTCCTGTGCCCATGGAGAATTGCTGACTGAAAGGGGATGGGGGCAGAGCTGGGTCCCTTGGTATGGGGACCATTGTTAGAAGAGCGAGGGGATGAAATGGCTCTGTATGTGGGTCAGCGACCTTCTTGCTACTGTGAGGTAAAAAAAAAAATTAAGGATGACCTAAAATTGACTATGTATAAAAGACCCTGGAGAAAGTAGCTCTTTGTTGTCAAAGTGATAATGTTTATAGTCCCTGAAGCCAGACCTCCTTAGAGTCTCGCCTTGAAGAGGACTTTTTGGAGCAGAAAAGTCTGGTCGCACTCTCAAGTCCTTTCTGACATCTATTGACTTTTTATCCTCCAAGGTAGCGGCCTACGTTATTGTAGAGATTGCAATGGAGTCCGCCGGTGTTTTCAGCTCGATCATTGACACCGTGGGGGGGTTCTAATCGTTCTGCCTGGAATTCTGGTTCAGTCATTAAACTTAAACTGCCTCCCCCATATCCCAAGCCAACAATTTACATGATACAAGACTCCCAAAGTATGTGGTCAAAGGGAAAGTTCCCACAGAGAGAGACAGAAGAGAAAATGACTCAGACGAAGCAAGAGGAAGGCAGAGGAAAGGAGATTTGAACTAACATCATTCTGTACTGAGATGTGTTCAGAGCACAAATGAAACCATGCCCTCGACCTGTGTGGTGCTTAAAAGCTAGCTGGAAGCAGGAAGCTGGTTTCTGTCTGATGCAGAGGCGGAGCAACGCTACTGGCCGGTACCAGATCTCAGGGCCTTGATCTAAATGCTAACTTGGCTTATCATAAGGACTGCTCTCAGGGATCGCAGTATTTTCTGCTCTGAGTAGGTCCTGCATTCTCAATTCTTAGTAAAATATTATAAAAGAAACCACCTTTTAATTTAACCCTCATTTCAGATTCACAGGAGTGTTGTTGAGGCAGAGCAAAGAGCTCACAAATCCCCTTTAGCTAGCTCTCCCTCAAGTTAAGATCTTGGGTTATCATGGGGCATATGTCACATTAGGGAACTAACGTTGGTATGATTTGATGAACTAACGGGAATAAAAGTGGTGATTGGATTTGGCTCTCCCACTTCATATCCGTGTTCTGCATTAGGATCCAGTCTAGGGTACTCTGCTGCATCTGAGTTCTTTAACCTTAATTCTGAATAAGACGTAAGTAAATAATATGTGTGTGTCCTTAAAGGTCTGGGGTAGGGTAAATACTACACGTGGAATATCATCAAACAGATTATATTTCCTCCTGGAACGTGCTATACTTTGGAATTTTGTTCTTGATGAAGGACAGTTCAGCAACTGAAAAGTCACAGATGATCTACAAATGTATAGAGTAAGGGAAGGAACAGTAAAACCCCCAATTAAATGGAAATAGTGTTTTGATCTCTAGAAAATAAATAACAGCAATTTTACAACTGATGGGAAGACTTGCTGTGCACGTGGGTGGAACCAGTCAGTAAGCGTGGACTTAAAACAGGAGAGTGGGTGGAACCAAAAGAGGAACCCAGAGGAATCAACCCTGCTTCCAGTGAGGAGAGTGGCTTTCTCCACCATGCTCCTGTGGCCATGAGATTCTGTCTCTCCTCAGACCCAAAGCAGTGGAGTCAGCTCACTGTGAACCAGAAGCTTTTGACACCATAAGCCCAAATGAATTCCCTAAGTTGTTTACGTAAGATGTCTGTCATTGCGATGGAAGGTCTACTGAGACATACGAAGTCACGGTTCTCAACACATTTCTAAACTTGATAAGTACGTATTATCAATTGCTTAAATTGAGAAATAGATAGAAATTCCTGAATCTGGACAGGGGGATGGCAGATTTCTTACTGAAGGAATGCAGGTTATGAGACAGAGGATTGCTTTCTCCTCCACCACCTCCGAGTCGCACAAAGGCGGAGGCTGGGGTGCGTTCAAGTTTCGGCCTCACTCCTAATCCACTGCCATGGCCGAGGAAGCCATTGCTGCTGGAGGTGTAATGGATGTTAGTACTGCACTACAAGAGGTGCTGAAGACTGTCCTAATCCACGATGGTTTAGCACGTGGCCTACCCAAAGCTGCCAAAGCCTTAGATGAGCACCACGTCCATCTTTGTGTGCTTGCACTCAACTGTGATGAGCCTATGTATGTCGAGTTCCTGGAGGCACATTGTGCTGAGCACCAAATCCACGTAACTAAGGTTGATGACAACAGGAAACTCTGGGGGTGGGCAGGCCTCTGTGGAACTGATCAAGACGGGAAACCACGGATAGTGGTTGGTTGCGGTTGTGTAGAGGTTAAGGATTATGGCAAAGAATCTCAGGCCAAGGTTGTCAAGCAAAGACTACTTCAATGCAAGAAATGAAGAAATACAAAATTTGGCTAATTAAAAAAAAAGGACAGTGGATCTGTGTCTAATGTGCAGGTAGAAGGAGGGGAAGAAGCAGAAGAGGAAGATAAGGAAGAAGATAGAAGATGGGAAGGAGTGCGAAAGAAGAAAGTCCAAGTTATTGGCCCAGAATTCCTTACCGGCATAGATGCCTTTCAAACACTCAAAATAAATAACTATGTTCAAACAGCAAATACTGAGAGCGCTCACCAGCTGCCAAGTCTCAGTGCAAGAACCGCTGAAGGAAGTCCTTGGAGGAGAAGCAAAATGAGAACTTATGAAATCCTGGATATCCACAGAGCAATGAAAAAGACAGAGTACCTACATAAATAAAAACAAAATCTTGTGTTGCATTATTTCAACATATTTAGTTAGATAATTAACTGTTAAAAAGCAACAGCAATGCATTGTGGGACTTAAATATATAAGTAAAGTGTAAGATTCCAATAGCACACAGAACAAGAAGGGATAAATGTCATGAGCCTTTAATCCCAGCATCCAGGAGGCAGAGGCAGGCGGATCTCTGAGTTTAAGGTAGCCTGGTCTATATAGTGAGTTCCAGGACAGCGAGGACTACATAGAGAGACCCTGTCTCAAAAACAAAAAACTTCCTATACTGGGCATGCTGTCATATGTACATTATCTCATAAGCTGGGCATGGTGGCATAGGCACATTATTTCAGCAGTTGGGAGGTGGTGGCAAAAGAATCAGAAGTTCAAAGTTATTCTTGGCTACATAAGGAATCTGAGGCTAGCCGGGATATGTGTGACTGTCTGCAAACAAACAACAAACAAATCAACAAACAGTTAAAGTTTGAAAGGCTGGTTCAACAGACAGTCAACACCTATTTCAATATTTCCTTTATTCTATCTCCTGACCATGGATGAGACTTTTGACTTGCTTCTAACAGATACTTCATGGAAAAAGATACAAGATTTTTTTTTCTACAGTAGGTTAAGTAAATTGTGACTTCTCCCTTGCTAGAAGACTCTGTCTTCTCAACTAGCATACTTGGATGAAGCAAGCTGCCACTCTAGAAAGGTCTACGTAGCAAAGGTCTTTATGTGTCTCCAAGATTCACCTTGAAATTCAATGCTCAATGGAAAAGTACGAAGAGAAATGGATGGACGGTAGGAAGCGATTAGATCTTAAGGTCTCTGACATCACAGGTAGAAGTGGCGCTTAGAAAAGTCCTCGAGGGAAGTGAGTTCATTGCTTCCATCTCTTCTCCCTTGTATGCCACATGACTATACAACAGGAAAGTCCAATGCTGGAAGAGGATGGAGCCCTCATTAGAGCTGCATCTTGGACCTCTCAGCCTCAGAAATGGGGGAAATAAATAGGGGTGATTTGTCAACTACCTGACCTAAGAGATTTTGTTGTAGCAGCAGGAATGGACTGGGGCGTCAAGGAACTAAATTCATCAACAGCCAGTGAGGAATGGAGACCTCCCAACTCAACAGTTCTTAAGACATTGGATTCTGCTAGTAACCACTACATGGGTTGTCCATAGATTTTCTCTGGTTGGCCATTCAGATGAGACCATAGACCTTCGTGTTCACTACAGTGCAGTCTTTTGAAAGGTCTGGGAAAAGAAAAACTGACAAAACAATGGCCAGACTCCTGACCCCCAGAAACTATGAGGTAATACATGCATTTCCAAAGAGTTAATTTAAATTTCATGTGTGCGTGTGAGTATCTGCATGCTTGTCTGTGCATTACATTCATGCCAGGTGCCCTTGAGGGTGAGAAGAGGACACTGGGTCCTCTGGGGCTGAAATTAAAGACAGTTATGAGCCACCATGTGGATTCTGGGGACCGAGTGAGATTTCTCTGCAAGAGCAGTGAGCACTCTTAACTGCTGAGCCATCTCTCCAGTCTTGAAATGTGTCGTCTGCTTGTGCTAACAGCAGCAACAGAGCTCAGGAGATGTGAAATGCTAACACTAGTCCAGAGAGAACCATGCTGATGCCAAAGGAGCGATTTTAAATGATTTCCTTTTACTTTTTAATGTTTGAAATTAAAATGTACTTATATAATTTTTCTTCTCATTCTTACTCCAATCTCTCTCATGTATCCACTTCCACGCTCTCTCTCAAATGTAAGTTCATGATCTCTTTTTCTTTAATTCTTGTTTTACGCACACACACACACACACACACACACTCATGCTCACATACATGGGGGAGAGAGAGAGTTCTAAATATGTAAATATAACCTGCTCAGTCTATGTAAAATTACTGTATACATATGACTTCAGGGCCAGCCACTTGGTATTGAATAAACACTTGGGGAATCTTCCCTAGGGAGGGCTATTCTTCCTGCTCTCAGCATTTTAAAGTAGCTATTTTTAATAGCAGAAACGGTAGACTACAAACCAAAAAAGATCACTAAAGATTAAGAATGGCATTTCATTGGGTCTAGAGAGATGGCTCAGTGGTTAAGAGCACTGGCTCCTCTTTCAGAGAACCCAGGGTAAATTTCTAGCACACACGTGGTGGCTCACAACCATCTGAAACTCCAGTCTCAGGAGATCCAATGCCCCTTTCTAGCATGGCACACACGTAGCACACAAGCATACATTCAGGCCAACAGTCATCCCATGTAGAGAGTTTAACTCCCTCCAGTAATCTGAACCAGGGAGAAGGTGAATCAGATACACAGAAGTAGTAACAGGCCTGGGGAACCTGATGCTGCTTTGACTTTCCTAGAGTGTTGAATCCCCCTACTGCCAAAAGCAGATTCATTTTTTTAAAGGACATCGGGGCATTTACCATGAGAGACATATTTTTGATTATAAAATAAGTCTCAATGAATTTATAAAGTTGTGCAAAGTAAATTTTCCAAACACCTTTGATTAAGCTGGGGGGCAGAGGCACGTGGATCTTGTGAGTTTAAGGTTTGGAGAGGTTCTGGCCATCCAGGGCTACACAGTGAGATCAGGGCTTAGTGAAATAATAGTAAAGATAGTATATAGGAGGACATTTGAAAGCCTACATTTGAAAATAATATTCAAACCAACAGCATACATTTAATTAAATGTATTAAATTAAATTAAAATTTAATTTAAAGAAATTAGAAAAGATAAGCAAATAAAACTCAATGCAAGAAAGAAAGGAAAGCAAAAAATAATAGAGAGAAGACCAAAAAACAAGCCCAAAAAACAAAAAAATAGAGGTCAATGAAATCACAAACAACTTATGGGGCCAGGCAAATTCTAATATCATGAATGAGAGAGGGTCAATGAGATCAGAAGCAAAAAAGATGGTGTAAGACAGCCATAAACTAGTATCTCTCATGAAAATAAGAGTAGGCATTTAAAATATCACAGCAAATTAAAACCTGTTATTATCTACCTACCTATTGTCTACCATCTGTCTGTCTATCTATCTATCTATCTATCTATCTATCTATCTATCTATCTATCTATCTATCATCTATCTATCTGCATATAATAATCCAGGAGTGTAGTTAATAATCCTAGGAAAGCAAGGTTGGTGTATCATCTGAAAATCATTGTTAAGAGACAAAAGCAAGGTCATATGATCATTTTCATACATGAAAAGAAATTTAAGAAAACTCAGTGTCCCAATATATATAATACAAACTCTCAACAACCTAAGACTAGAAAAGAGTGCTTTGTCTTTTAGAAAGGCAATCTAGAAGAACTTCTGAATGGTGCAAGACATTAAATACCATGCTCTAAGGCAAGGAACAAGGAGAAGCGACTCCTCAACAGTTCTCCCCAGAACTGCACTGGGGGTTCCAGTCAGCAAAGTAAGTGTGAGAATGAGGATTCAGACCGCAAAGGAAGCAGAACCGAGCTTGCTGGCGGATGATATAACCGCCCGCCTAGAGATCCCATGAACTTATGAAAGCCTTTACAAACCAGGGAGCCCACTGAGGCAGAAGGCTACAAGGTTGCCACACAAAACAAACAGTTTCATCTGGTAGCTGCACAAGATCAGAAATCAAAATCAAAATACCTCCCACATTGGCATCAAAACTACGAAATTAGCTGGTCACAGGGGGGTTCTAGTTTCCTGTCTGCAACTGTGATAAAACCCACTGACCAAAAGCAAGCAGGATAGGGTGGGGTAAGGTTTCTTCCAGGTCATAGTTCATCATGGAGGAAAGCCAGGGGAGGAACTCAAGTAAGAACTTGAAGCAGAAACTCTGGAGGGTTGCTCTGTGCTGCCGCCCCCGCAGGGTCATGCTTGGCTGGCTTTCTCATGCAGACCAGGGCCACCTGCCTAGGGATGATGCTGCCCACAGTGGACTTGGCTCTCCTGCATCGATTATCAGTCAAGACTGCACCCACAGGCATGCCTGCTAGCCAGTGTGCTCTGCGAAGTCCCTCAATTGAGAGTTTCTTCTCAGGTGACTCTAGGCCATGTCAAGGTGACAAAGTCAACTAGGGCAGTGGACCTGGTGGGCATTCGGGATCAGCTCTCAAATAGCAGAGGCAAGAAGATCATGAATTTGAAGCCACCTCAAGCTATATAGCAGTATCCTCTCAAGTCAACCAGCAAGCAAATATACATACATATATATATATATGTATATATACATATATATGTGTGTGTGCATACATTTGAATCAGAAATAAATCTTACACAATATTTGCAAGCCCCATGCACTGAAAACTACAAATCACATTTGGGAGAAATAAAACATGATCTAAATAAACGGGAGGGTGAATTATATCCATATGTTGGAAACTTAAACATTTGTTTATGGTGTTTACTCTCTCCAAACTGATGTATATACTCAGGGCAGCCCCAGTCAAACCCAGCAGGCAGCATGTAGGAGGTGCCCAGCTGAACCTAAAATTCAAATAACATACAAATGAGCTGTAAGAGCCAAAAGCAACTCTGAAAATACGTTTGAGGGCTTACTCTTATCTTAAGGTCTACTACACAGTTGTAACAGTCAAGACAGTGTTGCATGGGTCTAAAAATAGATGAATAGATCCATAAACTAGAATAGAGACAAGGGAGATGATGGCTCTTCCATCCTGACCACTTTGTGTGTGGCCATATTGGCTGACTGCTGAGACAGTCTTAGTGGAATACCCCACTGTCTTCTTGAATCCTCATGAGGCGCCACCACAAGGCCACTTGTCTCCCTAATGGCGATCATGGGGCAAGTTCCTGTCCCTTCCTGGGTTCTGAGGAGCTATGGGGCTTCTTTTCTTGCTCCCTTTAGATTAGAGCTACAGACGGAAGCTGCTTAGGCCGAGTCCAGATCTGGTTGCTCGCGGTGGGATACCCTTTCCCTCACATGGCCAGCACTTATCTCTTGGATCTGAGAAGAGGACTGTGGGAAGCTGCCACCCAGGGCAGCTCTTCCTCTCAGTGCTTAGGCAGTGAGATGGCTTGTGTTGCTGTTACGGTTTAAACCAGTAAGACTGTGTTTTATCTTGTGTGTACTTGCCATGAGAGTCTATAAATGACCTCAGATATGAACAGCCAGTTGATTTGTGTATGTGTGTGGTTGTCTGTGGAGGCCAGAGGTCAGCCTCGGGTGACTAGGAACTGTCCCCAACCCCCTTTTTTTCTGGATAGAGTCTTTCATTGGCCTGGAACCCACCGAGTAAGCTAGCTTGCTCAGCCAGTAAACACCAGGCATCCATATGCCTCCCCCCCCCCCAGTATCAGGATTATAAGTGCATGCCAGAGCTTGGAGGGAGGAAAGGGAAGGAGAAAATTGCATGATTATGTTATAATTACAAAAACATAAAATAAATAATTAAAGAAAAATAAATATGATTTTTATTTTAAATTTAAATATGACTACTGATGATCAAACTCCAATCCTCATGCTTGCAAGGCAAGCACTTTACGGAAGGGGCATCTACTCAGTCCTGATTAATTGATTTTTGAACAATATGCAAAGCCATGTTAGAGTAGAGTAAGGAAGGGGCTTTGACACCAGAAGGGGTGATGCACTTCTGAAGCTAAGTGTCGGTAGGTCACCCTGCTATCCTCATGGAGGACCCTTCCAACTAGCATTTCATGGTCTGAAATTCTACCCAGCATGGGCTGTACACAACAGCATGGGTGTGCCTCAAGGAAATATGCTAAGGGAAAGAAGCCAGAGGAACCGCTGCTGGAACACTTTGGTATCCATATGGGAAAGCAAAGACACACACACTCACAGTCTCACACACATTCACACACACTCTCACAACACTCACACACACACACACACACACACACACCAGTCACTTTGGTCACCCCTCATACCATATTCAGAAATAACTCAAAATGGGTCACAGATTTTTCTGGATCAGCTGTCTTGGTGTATGACAGCAGGTCCCATGGTGCTGTAGGACAGAAGAAAGAGGACAGGGGAACCAGCAGCTTTGCATCTGACAATTGTTGGGGACCTAGGAAGTGAACTGTGACCTCAGAGGTAGCAAGTTTGGCAAGTTTGATTTAATCAGAAACAGGACTGCTGTGAGCTCACGGCTGTGGGAATGGATCTAATTTATGTTAGGCTGTCAGCAAAGAGCCAGACACTCCTGCAGCCATGTTCTGAGTGCGGAACCTCTCACACGGTTAGAGTGCTCTTGTCTATTCCTGTTCCTGAGAAACTGCAGGACAAAGTATCTGGGGTTGCTTTGGCCTCAAAACTCGAGGTGGTTGCAGTCTGGGCAAAATGAATCCAGATTTAAAGGTAGGACTGTAAGGTTTAAGTTTGTAGATGAGAATGTAGAAAACCTTTGTGGGCTTGGGTCAGGCAAAGAAGTTTTAGATCAAATAGCCTGAAAGAGTGAAACTGACAAATTAAGTTTTATCAAAATGAAGAGTGTCTAGTCTTTACAGACATTAAGAGAAGAAAACAGAAGGTAGAGGCTGGGAGATGGTGCGTGCCAATCACAGGTGTGAAGAGGGCCTCACACCCTCAATATATAAAGAGATCTCGAAGTTTTAATCTGAAAACGACTGGATTGAACATTTGGGCAAAGGATCTGAACACAGAGCTCACTCGAGAAGAAATACGGATGACAGATAAGTATGGCGTAAGTATCTGTGAATAAGTTCAATATAATTGGGAAATAGCGTAATTGGGGAAATGCAAACGGAAGCCTTGGTGCTTTTACTTCTCTGTGTCTGCCCACATGTCTGCAATTCAAATGCCCTTGTTGCTGAGGGGAATGTAATGTATAACTTTGCAAACAAGCATGGTAAAGTTAAGTTCTTAATCATATCAGATGCGCTAGCTATTGTAACCCTAGGTTTACCCAAAATTTTAAAAAGCTTATAAAAGGACACAAAACTCAGGTTGTTTGCAACAGCCTCAAACTGTAAACAATGTCTTTCATTATTATCACCATCGTCATCACCATCATCATCACCACCATCGTCATCATCACCATCATCATCATCATCACCATCATCATCACCATCATCACCATCATCATCATCATCACATCACCATCATCACCATCATCATCATCATCACCATCACCATCATCATCATCACCATCATCATCATCACCATCGTCATCATCACCATCATCATCATTACCATCATCATCATCACCATCATCATCATCACCATCATCATCATCATTATCATCACCATCATCATCATCACCATCATCATCATCATCATCATCATCATCATCATCATCATCACCATCATTACCATCATCATCATTTTGCAGTAACTAGGGATTGAACCCAGAGCCTCACAAAGGCCAGTGAGTGCCTGAACCTGAACTACTTCCCTTAGGGGTTCAGTTAGGAAGGAGTTAAACACACTGTGGTATGTCTACACCGTGGAATACTACTCAGCATGAAAAGGGAAGGCATGAACCCAGGACAACACAGATGTATCTCAGAAGAATTATGTTGAGGGCAAGAAGCTAGATAGGACGTTCTATTAGAACGAAATTTTAGAAACTGTTGGACTTTTCAAACACGTGCAACTTACTGATGTCCTTCACAGGGTGGTAGTATTGCTGCTTTGGGCCTCTTGCACACACACACCCCCACTCTGAATCCATGGCTAACATCTCTGCCTGCTTCCTGCACGTGCCTCTAGGGGCAGAAGAACCCTAACTTTGAGCAGGTGGGGAACAGCGGACCCCAGCAAGATCCAAGTACGAAAGGAAGTGATTTTATGTTATCGTCATAACAGAAAACAGTCAAGCAATTATAACGCAAGAGCAGGGACTAGAACATTTGAAATGAAATGTTGGGAGACACAACGCAGGCAGGAAACCCTAACAGCAGCACCAAGGTCGCGGTGGGGTTGGCGTGGGGAATGGGGGAGGGCTTTGCTCCCGGCCCCAGGCAGCGCAACCCCGGGCGGGTGGAGTCCTTGCGGGCCTCGGAAGCCCCCGCCCGAGGAGCTAACCATTTATGTCACACTGTGACAATTATTCTGCATAAAATTATCATTAAAAACCCTAATTTTTCAGCTTCCAACCCCGCCAGTGGCCTTTTAGCATTCTTCAGTGCCGCATTTGCAGGCCGTGATCAGAGGCTCATTACCGCGGCGTGGCGCCCCGCGCGCTCGCAATCAAGCGCTAATTAACCCGCCCGGGCGCGCGCTGGCGGGGCGGGGTCGGGGACGGTCCAGCGGCCCATGGGGCGGGGTTCATGGCCCGGGGACTATCCTGCCTTGGGCCCTAAAGATCCTAGCCTGGAGCTGGGAGTCAGGATCACTGGCCTGGGGATTAGGGTCAGAATCCTAAACCTGGGGACCAGGGTCAGATTCTGTGATGTGGGGAGTAGGATCCTGGGCCTGGAGACTAGGGACAGATCTGGGGACTAGAGTCACAATCCCAGGTTTGGAAACTAGGGCACCTAGGTCCTGGACTGGGGATCAGATTCAGAAAATCTCCAGCTTGGAGACTAGACATAGAGAGGTGCCGGGTCTGGGAAGTGGAGTCAGGGTTCTAATTTAGTCAGGGGCCGGGGAAAGAAGCAAGTATGGGCTCGAGTCCGGAGGCTCGTGGCCAAAGGCCAGACTTGGGTCTATGCCTGAGACACCCCCCCCTTCCAAATCTGGGTCCTAGGACCAGTTGGCAGTGTGGGCGCATCTTACCCCAGAGAAGCCGGCGTGCGGCACAGGTGCAGGGGTGCCAGGCCCTCTGCGTTGAGCAGATCTGGGTCTGCCCCGTGCTGCAGCAGCAGCTGGGCACAGGCGGTATGCCCCCCGAGACAGGCCTCGTGTAGGGCAGCACGACCTCCGGGGCTGGCATCCGGATCAGCGCTGCGACTGAGAAGGTGTCTCACGCAGAGCACGTGGCCGTGGGCCGCAGCGATGCACAGCGGCGTGGTGAGTTCCCGCTTGTACTCCAGGGTCCAGAGGCCTGGAAGGGGAGGGAATATGATATAAGGCTGGGGTAGATGGAAGGACTGGTGGGGGCGGGCGCACAATTTGCTAAGGCTGGAGGGTGATACCACTTCTTGAAAGTAAGTAAGCGAGAGTCATTTGAGAGCATAGTTAGAGCAGAGAGACACACACACGCAGTGAAAGACAGGATCCATGGAGGAAGACGAGAAAGAAGAGACTCGGAGGGCTACAGTTGAGAATATTGCTAGATAAGATGGATTTCCCAGATGTGGGGCAATTGGAAATCTGGAATGATTTAAAGATTTAGAGTTAAAGGCTGGTCCTGGAGGAAGGATGGGTTGGGATAGGATGTATGCATGTATGTATGTATCCATGTATGTATCTATGTACGTAATCTCAGTATAGAAGGGATCTCTCCTAGGTTTGGATTGGGGGTAACTTTAGAGAGGAGTGGGGTGAGGACCTTTACAGACTATAACTTTCTTCCACCTACCCTTTCATCCTTAAAAGGAAACAAGCATGCGTACAAAACAAACCCCATCACCAAGGTTTGCTGAAGAAAAGACAGGGAAGAAGTCGAATGTTCTTGGAAGTGGCTGCTATAGAAGGTTGCTTTCATGCAACTGTCCACAGTCCACACAATTCCGGCGCGCGTGTGTGCGTGTGTGTGCATGTGTGTGTGTGTGTGTATAGGGCTATTCCTTCTTGATGGACAAATGAGCAGAGGCTGTGTGTTTGGCTTCTCTGAACACTTCTCTGCTTTCATATAGCTGGGGCAAGGTTGTTAGTGGCCAGGAGCACCCCTGGGAGGGGGAGGTGTCCCCTGTGAATACCATCAAGGGACAGATTCTGACATGGCAGGCTTTCTGGGAGGATGGAAGAATCGATAAGGTGGCTGTAATGAGCTGTACAGGAGACCCCTTTTGAGGCCACCTCCTTCCAGGGACACATGCTGGGCTGTTTTGAAAGCCCACTCTCATTAATTACCTACCTGCTAGTGGCGGAGAATCCCAGCCTGCTGCTCATCCCAAAGGCCCAGCCTTGGGCTTGCTGTTCGCTCAGTGGGGAAGTAGGGGAGGGAACAACTGCCATCACTGGTGTGGAGGGACAGTAGTCAGAGGCCCAGGGATTGTGTGTGTGCACGCGTGTCTGTGTGCTTGTGTGTGCGTGTGTGCATGCATGTGTGTGCGTGCGTGCATGCGTGTGTGTGTGTGTGTGTGTGTGTACCTGGGTTTGGACTCTCTTTTCAGGAAAAGACAGTCTGATTACAGGGATGGGATGGATCTTCCTTGAGGAGAGTGGGCCCCTTGCCTTCCCCAGACACCACACCCTGGACTCCTGCCTTGATGCATTTCCCATGGATTCTGTCTTTTGAAGTTCCCAGCCTACTCTACTGCCTCCCCCAACCCTCACACTTCTGTATGCCCACCCCGAGGAACCAAGACTCCATAGGTCCCGGGTTGTTCTGATAAGGTTCCTTTAAGAGAACAAGAAAACCTAACTTCTGGGCCCAGGAGATGGCTCGGTTGGTTGGTAAAGCACTTGCTATGGAAATACAAGGGTTTGGGTTTGATCTCCAGAGCCTACATATAAAATCTGGGTAGAGTAGCAACATGCTTGCCATCCCAGTGCCAGGGAGATAGAGACCCAAAGACGTTTGGGCTTACTAGCCCCATAGCCTAGCCTAGTTGACAAGCCTCAGACTGATGAGAGACTCTGTCTCAAGAATCAATGTTCCCAGGGGGTGGGGAGTCAGGTGACTGGGCAAAAGAACAGGAAATCCAAGTAGCCCCGGGCCCCTGCTTTCCTGGCTCTCACTGAGCCCAGGCTGACTAACTGGACTGCCGTTTCCCTGGTGCCCTGCTTTCAGCACGTCCTGATGTCCTGTCCTGTGGATGTGTTCTAGAAAAGTTGTAGAACATAGGGTTCAAAAGGCTACAGGGGAGAAAAGGAACTAGAATTTAGACTTTTGACAACATGCAAAAAATGGGTTAAGCTAACACCTCCCTCCTCCCCCCGGGGGAGCAGGGCAGGGTAGTTTGCCATTTGAGCACATGTGAGTCCAGGATTGGGTAGCATGTGATTTGGAAAACGATCGTGGCTTAGCTAGCATTGAAGCAGCTGACATTCTTGGTCTGAGGCAGGTGACGGGATGCCCAGAAAGATCCCACTTGGAGGCGGTGTGGTCAGACTAGGATTGACACCACCCAGCCAGCCAGCAGGTCTCAGGCTTGTTACAAACTGCATAGCAGTGTTTGGGGTTCAGTTTCCCCCTCTGGAGAGAGGTATAAACAGAAACACGTTGGTAAAGAACCTCCCTTTCCGCATTCTTAACCGGCTCAGGTTAGGACTTGGGACAATGGCTACTGATCTTCAAATTCCTGTAGTCTACCAGAGCGGTGATGGATTTCAACACAGTAGTCCATGGCAGATGGGTGTCCAGTACAGCCTGCCAGCCCCGCAGCCTGGGGACATCTGAGAGGGAGGAGTGTGCCCTGACACACAACACACGGACCTATGGATTTACTTCCCCTTTCTTCCTCGTTTTCAGGCTTCTCTGGGTTCTAAGAGGGTCTGCTGGGAGCCTAGTGTCCTTCCCTCTGCTGACACCATTTGGGTTGTAGGATGCCACTCGCCCTGCCAAGTTACAGTGCTGTTCAGTGAGTCATAGAAGGACCTCACACAGGGCTTGGTGTCAAAGGTCTGTCTAGTCTTCTGCAGCTCCGTCAGCTGCCAAGATCAACGTTAAACCAAGGCTTTGCTTTCAAGGCAAGAGGCACACCCAGCATCGCTAGGTGGATGCTCCCCACTCATCGTTCTCCTTTCCATAGCCCGGCACCCACCAGACCAGATTTGTTTTCAGACCTCCTTAGGTCACAGATGTCCCCAAGGTACTGAGTACTCAACCTTCACACAGGATGTACACATCCTCAGAGTGTTAGTTGAAGCTTAAAGAGGCACAGCTGAGCTTTAGAGGAAGCAGGGTACCTGAGAGCCCAAAGGTGGCCAAGGATGTCACCTGCCATTCCATCTCTCCATTACTGATCTCAAATACTACGTTGGCATCCTGGAAGAACTGGTCCATGAGGGATCGAATATGGTCCAGGTCTCCTGTGATCAGTGCAGCATGGAACTCAAGTTCGGGGGTCCCGGCTCTAACTTGAGGCTTTTTGCTCATCTTCTGAAAGATCTGCACTCTCCTTCCAGCTGGCTCTGGTTGTCTCTCCATTGCAGAGCAGCTGATTTCAGAATAGGTTCTTTAGCAGAGGAAGATGGCCTTATGGAGAGTGGGCTATTTCTATTGTCATTACTCAATTGTCCTCCAGTTGGAGCCCCATGGCAGTGTATTTATAACTCCCGTGGGCTCCGATGTGATAATGGTTACTTGATATGACCATGGTCATGTGACCACTGAGATGTCACCACCTTCAATCACCTTTGTGATTGTATAGATGCTAACCCCAAAGCGGGGAAAATGCTTCTGCCTGTCTCAGCGCTGCTCAGCACACGTCTAGTCAAGGACAGACACCAGGCACACGCATTTATGCTGACAGACAGACACAGCATTTCTCTTATTCACAGTTTGGTCAGGTCGCCCCAGCCTTACACAACATCACTGATACCTGTTGGTGCTGCTTAAGTGACTAGTTTGTAAAGATGACCTCAGTGGCCAAATGCTTAGTAGATAATATTCGCTCACATAAAAAAAAATGCCATATTTAGAAATGGTAACTCAAGGTCTTAAGTTCAGAGGGAAGACACAGGAGGCCTGGGGTGCATGCCTACTACTTAAGGATTGGGACGTCCACTTGGGATACAGGCTTGGAGAGAAAGAGGCAGGGCCAGGACTGCTCAACAATGCGGCCAAGCTGTGATCTGAGCCCGTTACATTTGTGTTCCAGAACCTGTCCTCTGCACAGCACGCCACACTGCCCAGATCCCGTGTCTGACTGACAGTGCGCTCTGCTCAGAGCTCAGGCTGAACTGCGAGGAGCAGCTTTGCAGAGAGGGTCCTGTGGCTGGAACACGGTTTGGTGCTGAAGGAAGGATGTGTTGGCTCCTTTGAGTCACTCAAGGGAGACTGGAGCAGAAAGCTGTCTGCCCATCCCAGCTCTTGGCTCCCAGTGTGTGTACGGCTCAGGTCCTAACAGTGCTTTCTACATGGAGAAATGGTTGACAGTTTCAAGGGGCTTGGGGGTTAGCTCAATCAGTTAAGTGCTTGCTTTGCAAGCAGAGGACTTGAGTTCGATACCCAAAACCCACGTTAGAAAGAAGTCGAGTATAGCGATGGAAGCTTGCACATCCCCAGGGCTGGGGAAGCATAGATGGAAGGATCCCTGGAACCGCTTAACCAGCCAGCTTAGCCTAATTAGTGGCATGTCTCCAATAAAGGTAGGTGGCTTCTGAGGAATGACAGACCACTAAGACTGTGTTTCAAGGGAACCAGGCTATACCTCAAGCTGACAGCAAACACTTGTAGTGTAGATCTACCTGGCACTGGTTTTGCGGTCCTGAAATAAGCAAGAGTGAGAGGATCGTGGAGACTTGTACCAAGGTCTGAGAAGGCAGCCAAGGTTGTGCAGTGTGTGGCAGGTTAGCTTCATCGCAAGGTCATGGGAAGCCACTGCCCAATGCTGTGATGGTGAAGCCTGAGTTTCAGTGGAGACTTCAGGACATTGGCAATACTAGAATCATTGGATGGTCACCAAAGAGAATTTCAGGCACAGGGTGGAATTGGCCCAGGAGAATCAAGGTGTGCTGAAGGCAGCAGAGCTGGAGGGAGGGATTGGAGCTCAGACAGCGGCTATGGAGCTACAGGACTTGGTGTTTGGTCTTGCTTCAGCCTGGTCCTCCATTGCTCTGCCTCCGTTCCTGCCTACTCCCTTTCGGACTGATAATATTTACTGCGTGCCATTGGATAGTGGAAGTGTGCGACTTGCTTTTGGTCTCGAGGGCCAGTGAGATGGCTAGGCATATAAGCGCCTGCTCCACAAGCCTGTCAACCCATGTCTGATCCCCGGAACCCGCATAAAGGTCGGTGGAGAGAGCCAACTCCACACAGCTACCCTCTGACCTCCACACACTCCCCGACACGCAAACGCAACAAGAAGTAAGAGCAAAGGAGCTTGCCTTGAATCTCAGATGAGAATTTGAGCTCCTTCCCTCCCTCTCTCCCTCTCCTGCCATGCATACATGTAGACGGCACACGTATGCAGAGGCCTGAAATTAATGGTAGCCCTCCATTTTACTTATTGAGGCTGCGTCTCTAACTGAATCCCGAGCTTACTAAGTTAGGCGGCCGGGGTGGCCAGCTTGCCCAGGCTATCCCCTCTGTCCCTGCTTTCTCAGTACTGCAAGCGCATGCAGCCCTCATGCCTGCCTGGCTTTTCCGAGGGCATCTGGGAATCTGAATTCATGTTCTTTCCCTGGTGTGGCAAGTGCTTTATCCACTGAGCCAGCTTCTCAGTCCTGGACTTTCGAACAGTTTTGGGACCATTAGAGACTGTGGAGACTTTTGGAAATTAGTTAAATGCACTTTGCTCCATGAAATGAAAATGGAGCTTTAGGCCCAGGAGTGGAACACGATGCTTTGAATGACGTATTTGGGTGTCCAGTTGATTTTCATTGTAAATTTGACTAGATTTAGAATCACCATGGATATAAACCTCTGCGTGTGCCTACAAGGGCGTTTCCTGAAAGGTCTAACTGAGGTGGGAAGACCCGCCTTTAGTGCGGGCAGCATGGTCTCATCGGGAGTCCTGGACTGAGTGGAAAGGAGGAAGTGAGCTGAGCAGCAGCCATTCTCTCTCTCTGCTTCCTGGTTGTGGACACTATGAACAGCAGCCCGCCCCATGCCTCTGCAGCCGCAGCCAGAGTCACTTTTACCTCCGTACCTTCCTTGCTATGTAGCTGTGCCTTCAAGCTTTGAGCCCCGAGAAGCCGTTCCTTCGCTGGCTTGATTTTCATGAGCATTCGGCCACAGTGACAAGGAAGACAGTGTACCTGTCTTTGTTCTTGTTACAGCCCCGAGTCCCAGGCACGGGTGAACTTGCACTGGCTGACCGAATGACTGGAGACTGCCCGTGATGCTTGAATTCAGTTGCTCCACAAAGGAGGGCCTCAGGATATATTAAATATAGAGGGGTATGGCTGTCTGTCTGCCCATCAGGGATGCCTCTACAATAGGTAGGTAAGTGATGCTGGCTGTGTAGAGAGGCAAAGTCACTGGTGTGAGATAGTGTGGCTGGAGGGGCTTAGCCATGAGCTACAGCTCCCCTTCTCTCCCCCCACGCTCATTCCAGCATTCCAGCAGCCATAGTAAGTGTTTCTGGTTCTCCCTTTCTCCAAATGCAGGCATGGCACCATCTCATTCTCCTGAAATGGGTGGTAATCAGGTCCTCTTCTAGAGGGCTCCAGCGCGGCTATAACATGAGGCAACTTGAGCTTGCCCTGCTCTTTAAACTGAAAGATGTCTTCCAACCTGTTGTAATCTGTTTTAAAACACTGGATGTTTTTAAGAGGCCTGGAGGGGAATCTCAGGATGAACCGAGCTATGCTCCAGGCTAAATTTAGCTTCTGGTGTGCTTTAGCCAGTTCACTCGATGTTGGAGCTGGAGTTCAGTAGCCAGGGAGTCGAACTTTAAAAATAACTCCTGGCAGACTGGGCCGCCTTTGCAAGTGGGACATGAGGATGACTTCACAAACTGGACAGAGAGCTGGCTTTTTCCCCCCAAGAACAAGAATAGAAGCATTGTTAACTGTTACTTTAAATAAATAAACCAACCAGCCTAGAAACTAACCCATTCTATCCTTTAGTTTTTCACCAAACATTATTACATTTTGGGGGGGGTGTTGTAAAATTTCGGAGGTTCGGAGATGAAAACCCCATCTGCAATGATCACACAGGAAAAAAAAATCAGTGTCTAGGAGACCCCAACAAGAGCCATTTGGTCTTCCTCTTCACCAGCTGTGGGGAGTCCCATAGGGAGACATTTCTTTCCGATCCTTATCTGCTTCTACCTCTAAGTGACAGTGCCTAGGTACACCTAGTGTTCCCACAGACTCTTTCCCTGCCTCTCCTTTTTCTCCCTTTACCCCCCCCCCCGTCCTCACCGCTTTCAACTCAGTCAAAATCAGCGCACAGCCCCAGAGCTGACTCAGGCTTTGCCTTCTTTGCCAACTCTAGTCCACACAGAAACCAAACCTGTTTTAAGTGTGATTTTGTGTGTAAGCTGCTGAAAACCTGTCAAAACCCGAGGAACTATCATAAAACAGCAGGACCAGAGATGATAGCTTTACTTGTCAAATGCGAAACATTGAGATTCCTTAGACTAGGGAGCATCACACTAGGTCTGGAAATGCCTCCCCGGGATTTGAAAAGATGGTTTGAGGATGTTTCAAAAATGGGTGTCACCTGTAGGTCTGGAGGTCAGTAGGAGTCTATCAAGGTGAGCAGGACAGAGTGTGGCTTAGGAGGCAATTGTTCGCTGCTGTGCAGTGGGGTGAGGTAAGGGGTGTGTGCACTTCAACCTGAGATGCGTGGCAGGCATTCTGAAGACTTCAGAGAAGAAAAAAATGTGGTTCTTTGTAAAAGATAATCTGGCTAAGTGATTCACAGTGGAATAGTGCCATGTGCGGTGCCCCAGAGAAGAGCCTGATGCTTTGGTTGCAAAATGGAATCACCCGAGGAGCTAGGAGATCCAGGGATGACAGGACCCCAGTCTAGAGACTCTCTCGAGCTGTTCTAGGCAGTGGCCTGTGCAGAAGGATCACTGTAAATTCTCTGAGTGCTTCTATCTGCAGCTGCGTAGAAACCACGCTTCAGAAAGGGAGCTAGAGATACTGCAAAATGCTGCCTTCAGCCCTGCCCTGCATGTCTACTGGTTGATGATTTGCACTAATATACGGAGGGGAAACCGTGAGCTTCAGGGATGCAATCAGGTTCCAAACGATCTCAGCAGGCTAGAGCAGTGGACAGAGTCAGTGTTCCAAGCTTGGAGGGGGGGGGGAGTGCAGGCATATAGGGTTCTGTTTCTTATGAATCAAGGGTCTCAAACTGCTGGGTCATGGCTCTGGGTCCTCCTGCTTACGACTCTAGAGACTTCTTTTTCTTGTTGTCCAGCTCAGAGACACTTGGTGCCAAGGGCATACTGATGTTTGCACCCAAATTTAGGTGACACAAATGTAGCAAGTTATTTGGAGTTATTTTAAACCATCAAAGCATGTTTGTACAGAAGGATTACTTGCATCAGTAAAGGATCAGTTCAAGTTCACTAACTTCGGCTTTCAGAACCCCGAGTCCTTCCTGGAGTCCCCAAGCAACTGTGCTTTGCTGCCCAGGGTTTCCTTTGATCTCTGTTTTGAAGTCTGCACACATCTGATTCTGCCTCCACGCTGGTCACAGTTGATGGCTAGTGTCATGTTTCCCAGTTAGGCGACTACTTTATCACTGATCAACGTTAGCAGTTACCTTGAAGATGGGCGTGGGTTTTCACCCCTCACACAGCCTTTGTAGACCTTTCTCTTCAGTTCCTCTCCCTGTCTCTGGTGTCGCCATTAAAGATCGTCTCTCTTTTCTTGCAGTGAGGTTCCATGAATGTTCTGACCAAGGAGCTGGTCCTACCTGCAAATGCTTCTGGATGCTTCTCTCCTGAAAAGAGGATGGCTAATGAATTTTGTATGCCCCGAGTTAGCAGATATAATAATTTTATTTCTGCATACCGACTAACAAATGGTACCACTTTGATGGTGCAAGCCTTGTTTGTCTGGTAAACCGTGGCAGGGCACAGTGTGAGTGGAGGAGGAGGAAGGGAAAAATCTCAGAAGGAGAGGAGAGGATGCCCAGCTTTTGTCTGAATGACAGAATGAGGAGTCGCTTCTCCACTCTGGAGCCAGGCGATAACTGGATTTGAATATCATATTGTAGAGAAGAGTATTTGGATATTTAAATAATAAGCATGATGCTTGGTCCACAGGAGGGACACCAATTAGTCTTTCCTAATGCCATCTTGTCATGGAGACAGCTAATGAGAGAGATGTTTGTTGTTGTTTTTCACCTCTGGATCCAGTGAGATGAGGGTGAATTCTACCTTGAGATGACCACGGGTTGCACACATGGGGGAGCTTGAGAGGTGATTCTTAGCTTCATGGGATCTTGGTTTCCTGTAACCAAGCTGACCAAAGGTCATCTTTTTCTCCCAAATAACATCTAAATATTCATACTCTAGGGACTTTGTGGGACCATCCAGTCAATTCTGAATGCTGGGCTGGTGGCTTGGTGACAGGAATGACCTCTTTCTCTCTAGCAATAATTTTATGTTTGTCCCAGGGATAGTTTCCAAAGCAGGGTACCACTGCCATTTTCCCATGCTCTTGAGGTAGGACCAATGCCTGGCTTTCTTCCTGGGCCATTGGAACGTACTTGTTTTCCGACTGGGGTCAAGTGTCCAAGGAAGTGAAAAGTCGAAGGGGCAAGAGGTCACAGTCCCTGAAGACACGTCAGAGTCTTTGCATGTGCTCATAAACATGCTCGTTCGCATTGCTGGCCTTTCCATAGATGGCCACTGTGGTGGTTTGAATGAGAAATGTCCCCCATAGACTCAGGTATTTAAACAGTGGGTTCCCAGTTGGCGGTGATGTGTGGGGGAGGTTATGGAACCTTCAGGTCAGGGAGCATAACTTACTGGAAGAATTTTGTTACTGGGAGTAGGTTTTGAGAGTTTATAGCCTCATTCCACTTCAAGTTTGCCCTCTCTGCCTCTTGTGTGGAGTTGAGATGCCATCTCTCAGCTTCCTGCTCCTGCTGCCTGTTGCCGCTCTGTCTCCATCATTACGGCATATAACCCTCTGGAAATAGAAGCCCAAATAAGGTTCCTTTTGGTCATGAAATTTTACCAAAGCAGCAGAAAGCTCTCTGATACTGCCACCTTCTAGATCCCCTCACCCCAGGCTGACGGCATCTCTTCTGACAGCCTCACAGTGCAGGCTGGACCATAGGGTTCCTTCACTGCCCCTTTCCAATCGCATTCTCTCTGGCAGTTCCTGAAGGCCACCTTCCTTCATCCCATATTCTGCGTTCACTTTGATTATTACTGGTTTCAATAGGAAGCCTGGCAGGTGCATGAAGCTCCATTTTTGACATCTAAGATACATCCACCCAAGTGAGTTGCCCCAACATTAATCTGAAGAACGTTGAAGTGCCTTAACCTTTTCTCCGAATGACAATGTGGATACAACACACCCCATTTAACAAAACATTAAAAACATTTACTTCCTCAGATCAAGTGTATCTATTAATAATGACTTAAATTATCTGTGCCAATTTCACATTATTAAGAAATCTCATTTCCATCGTGCAGAGGAACACAATATGGGGGAGGGGGCAAATCACTCCTGTAACTTCTTTTCCCCACGATGTGCTACAGAACTCAGCACAGACAATGTAAAGCAACAAGGTCTAGCCCCAGCACCGACACGGTCCCAGCTAGAGGTCAGGCACCGTTTGCATGGACAGCCTGCAAGTGCTTTCCGGTGCCGAGAGTGCAAAGGTTTGCGCTTGCTCGTGAGCCGCCACTGTGGCTGAAGGCAAGGCAGAGCCACCAAACACTCCTCGGGCAGGACCACATGGCAGCAGCTGTGGCAGGACATTTCCAGCCCATAGGGACAGTGCTGGAGAGGCTATCACAGAGTGTTCCATGCCCAGGGAGGTCCAGCTTTCTTCGCAACTGTCCTGGGGGTTTAATGACATGGTGAAATTGCAGCTTCTGCCTCTTGAGACAAATTGCATGTTCAGCCTGATTGTTTGCTATGAACCTCACACGGGGAGCAGGATGCTTCCCTCTTGAAGTTGGTTTAGTCTGATTGTTGTGCTGAGCGAGCTCTGTGGCCCTGTTTGAAACCAGAAATTCCTGGGGTCTCTTTTCATTCTTTACACAGGGCCAAGTAAAGCCAGTTTCATTTGATGGATGGAAAATTCTTTGGGCTTCTTTATTTAAAGTTTACTTTTGTCCCATTTATTGGTTTACTTGTGTGTGTGTATGTTTATGTGCATGTATGATTGCCTCTGGGTTCATGTTCCAGCGAGCACCCAAGCAAGCATTGTGGGGCATGTGTGGAGATCAGAGGAAAGGTTTCAGAGACTCGCCTACCTTTCCACCATGTGGGTCCCAGGGATAGAACTCAAGTTGCCACATCTGGAGGTTGGTACCCTTATCACTGAACCATCTTGCTGGTCCTGGACTTATTTCTTATCGGAAAAAATGACAATAAATCTCCAATAGGAGAATCACATAGACTTAATGATTATTAAACAAACACAGTATCCAAGTTTACTAATTTAAAGTGTAAGTTGCACAGCTGGAGAGATGGCTCAGTGAGTAAAGTGCTGGCAAGTGTGAGGACCTGGGTTCAAACCCCCGGTGCCCACAAAAGTGACTGGCATGCTGGGCATGGCCAACCCCTTGTAAGCCCAGAGAGAAAGGGGTTCCCCAGCTTTGGGGTCAATCAAGAACGTCTGCCTCAATCTATGAGATGACAAGCGGTCAAGGAGGACAACTGACACCCACCTTTCTCCTTTGCATGCCCCCACATGCACTCACACATGCTCCCACACACATTTGAACATACTTAAACATACCGGACACACATATACACACGTGGGAAATGTAAGTTAGGGCTGCACGTGTAACTCAGTTTTTAGAGTGCTTGCTTAGCATGTATCAAGCCCGGGGCTCGAGCCCAGCCACCACACAAGACTGAATGTGATGGAGAATGCTTGTAATCCCAGCACTTGGGAGGTGGAAGAAAGAGGAGCGGAACAGAGCAGTGGGAAGCTGGTGGGTTTCTCTTTTGGGGGTATGCTTCCTCCCTGATTATTGCAGGGGAGCAAATCCCGCTATTCTTCATGGAGAAGGAGGCGCAGCACTATAACACCAAGGGTGTCATCTAAAAGATGGCATTCTGGAGTCCAGATGGAAGGAATATAGACAGAAAACAAACCAGCCCGGCAGAGGGCCTGAGGGCTGGAGCCGAGGGTTGTCTTGCAAGGAAAGCTGGGCACTCACTGTCAGTGGCCTCAGGATCTGACACAGCTTTAGAGAGTCACCTCACTCAGTCGCATCCAGGAGTATTGGTGGCTTCAGGCAACAGTGGAGATCCTGACATTTGCACATGAAACCTATGACAAGTCACCTGGGCTCCAAAGCGACAGGGTCAGACCTGTGTCAATGCTTCCACTAAGCATGCGTTCTAGGTGTTGATCCTAGCCAGTATCCCATGAGGCCAGCTCTTCCCAGTGTCCAACTGGAAACCCCAGGGAGGTTCCCAGAAGGAGGAACTGGTATGCTGCCAGCATCAAGAGAGCCTCAAGGTCTCAGAGGCTGAGAGGCTTTCAGACTGAACCCCTTGTTGAGGTGTGGCTCAGTTTTCCAACCACCTGAGATGAAGGACCAGGGTTTTCTTTCTCGTTTTTTAAACGAGGGTTCCCAGTTTGTTATAGACTTGATTCTTTTCCCAGATCCATTGAAAAACAATTACTGAGGGAAGGAAAATGAATATAGACTCAGAAGTCCATGAGCCCTACCCGTGAAACTGTGATATTGCATCAGATCGTTGCAAACATTTCCCAAGGCTAGCAGTCAGTGTCATGTCAAACACTTCCCTGAGAGATGCTCCCAGCAGACTCAGGGTAGCACTGGAGTGCGGACATCATATCTGACAGGTGAAAGGAGACCAAAAGGGAATAACTGGGGCAGGCAGGTAGGTCATCCAGTGTTTGGCCTAAAACTTAAACCATGTGCCATTGCATAGAGGATGCCAAGCTTTCTCTGTGAAGCACCACACAGTAAATGTTTTAGGTTTTAGGGGCTGCATGGTCTCCACGTACTTAACTCTGCCTTTGGGTTATCAAAACACCTGGAGAATATTTGTAAACACAGAAGGTGGCTGTGTGCCAATAAAGTTTTATTCATAAAACCAGTTGGCTGACTTTTGCTGTGGGCAGTAGGGACTGTCTTAGCTTCTTTTCCTGTTGCTTTGCTAAAATACTCTAAGAAAAATGATTTAAGAGAGAAAGGTCTTATTCTGGCTCCCAGACCAAGAGTGAAGTTCATTTTGGGGCAGTCGAGGTGGCAGGAGCTTGAAACACCTGCCACATCACATCCACAATCAGGAAGTGGAGGGTGATGAAGGATGCTGCTGCTCATCTCCTTCCTCCACTTGCACAGTTCAGGATCCCGGTCAGGGAATGGTGCCGCCCACAGTAGGCATGCCCGTAGAGGCATCTGTCAGGTGGTTTTAGTCTGTCAAGCTAACAAAAAGCACCAGCTGTCACAGAAATCTTTGCTGATTTGTGGGAAGGAGCACTATACCAAATCTGCTTTCCCCTCCTTCTTTCCAATGGGATGTGCTCTTTATTACAAGGTGAATGTGACTCTCCCATGGTAACCAAATGCCCAGATATCCAGGTGCACCTTCGTCCCATCTCTGCCTTGGGCATACAGAACTTAGATCTGTATGTCCGTTCACGTCTTTCATCACTCATCCTGAGAAATGTGGGGTAGTTATCTCTGATCATTTAAAAATATTATCAAATTTATTCATTGATTTTACATCCCAACCACAGTTTTCCCTCCCTCCTCCCCTCCCGTTCCCTCCCCCGCCTCCCCTCTGCCTCCCTCCCCACCAATCCACTCCTCCTCTACTTCTGTTCAGAAAGGGGACAGGCTTCCCATGGGTGTCAACAAAGCATGGCATTTGATCATATTTTTTTTCTGCCCCATTCTGTCTGTTTCTTGGACCCCAACTAATTATGTCAGATTTTTAAGTTCTGCAACAGTCCCTGATCATTTTATTATCGTGCATTTTTCTTTCTATTTTTCAGGCTGGGAGCTTTATGCTGCCATGTTTTCAGGTTTGCCGTGTCTCCCCCACCCCACCCCACCACCTACATCTCCTCTTTGATCTGCTGTTGGGTCTTCTGTAGATAAGAACAAGATCAGTCACAGCTCCAAGGAAGGGGGTCATGCTGGGCACATGATACTGCTCTAAGGATTTTATCCGTAAGGGAGGGAGAGGTGAGGAAGCAAGGTGGTGTGTATCTTGGCACCCATCTCTCTGCTTCCACCCTTCCTATGTCTGTTAAAGTATTTTCAGTTTTCTTTCCAAATCGTATGCTTCCTTCCATTCTCTGCCTAATGGCGCCCACTGTTTTTCGGGAAGGTGTTGGCCCTAAAGCTTCGGGCTCCAGTCGCACCCAACAGTTCGACTGCTTCCTCTGATTCCCACTTCCTTGGTTTCACCTGGGCCCCACTGCCCGGTACAACATCTCATACTCTGTGTGCCCCTCACCCACTGTCATGTTCCTTCATTCTCACCCCAGCCTCTCGACAGCGGCTCACCCATCCGAGGACAACCTAAATATTTCGTAATCCACCGGTCTGTAAGTACTGGCCACTGTCTAGCTGGAGAAGTGGAAGAAGGCCAAAGCTAGTTCCCCCTCATTATCTAGGTCCTGATGTTGGTGTCAAAGCCAAGGGCTCATGGGGCTAGGAAGGTAGAACCTGGCTACAGAGAGTGTGTTTGCCGTGTCCTGCCTTTGCAAAGCTTCCCGGGCAGGGCACCATCGCAGGAGTTGGAGCTGTCTCCGGAGAGGCAGGAAAGCTCTCTCCTATCATCCCCCTTTCCTTTTGTTCTCCCCAAATGAAACTCTCCAGTGCGCTTGGCAGTGATGCTAATGGGAGGATGCCATCAGCATACATTACCGTTTTATTAGTCTGTTTCTTCATTTTGATTCTGAAAATATCCTGATTTAGTCTAATTGCGATTTCACCATGTTCTGCAGGCAGGGAAGGCAGGGACGGTTTGTCCTGGGGGTGGGGGGCAGTGGAGACACGACCCGGTAGGATTTTTCTTCCTGCCCATATGTCTTTGAAGCTGGAGCATTAGCTCGAAGGCATGCATTTCATCTCTTCACAGTGTGACTCAACCTGCTTCTGGGACAAGTAAGCGCCTAGGGTGTGTGTCTTGCAGAAAGCAAAGAAACACTCTAATTCTAGGTATTTTTGTGTTCTCGAAGGCAGGAGCGGCTGCCGTAGCCTTCTTATTCCTAAATAATTTAACTATATTCAAAGATAATCTGATGTTATTGTAGGAAAGTGTATTTCTAATAAATTCCACTTGATCTGGGTGAATCAATTCAGGCGGTACATAATTGAGTCTGTTAGCAAGGACTTTAGCAAGAATTTTGCAATCAGCGTTAATTAAGAAGATGGGACAATAATTTGTGCATAATTCCGGATCTTTTCCTGGCTTGTGAATCAAAGTAATAAGAGCAATGCTCAGGCTGGTGGTGGGATAGTGTCATTAGATTCTGATTTATAAGTACTTAGAAAGGTTTAATTTCATTTTGCTGCGAGCAGGGTCTCCCAGCCCCCACAGTGTATGACCGGGTGAGCAGCCGAGTTAGTGGGGGAACATCTCTGCTTCCCTTCCCTGCCATGGGTCACCTCCTGCTTCTAGTGTCTTCTCTTATTCTCTAGAAGAGAACCTCATGCATTTGTCCATCCATCCTTCCTTCTGCCTGTCCTTCCTTTCTTCTCCCTCTGTCCCTCCCTCTGTCCCTACCTTCTCCCTCCCTCCCTCCCTTCTCCCTCCTTTCTTTCCTCCCTCCCTCCCTCCCTCCCTCCCTCCCTCCCTCCTTCCTTGTCTTTTGCTGAAATATTCAGAACTAGGGACTTTGAACTATTAATATTGCAGGTATTCGTGAATGCACACACGTGCATGGGTGCTGGTGGTGTATGTGTCCCTGGGGTACCAGCTCCGTGGGTTGTGACATCTTCCATGGCAAAAGTGCCTTCATGCACCTTTTTGTACAGTGCCTTTAGGTGGGCAGGCGGCCTGAGCCCTGGCTGGAGGCGGTAGTCCCCATGCTCCACTCTTTTTCCTCTATCTCCCCCTCTTTATTAATTAAAATTTTTTTCATTAATTTTACGTCCTGATCCCAACTTCCCCTCCCCCTCCTCGCATTCCTTCCTCTACCTCCCTCTCCTATCCACCTCTCTCCACCTCTGTTCAGGAAGGGGCAGGCCTCCCATGGGTGTCAACAAAGCATGGCATATCAAGTTGAGTAGGACTAAGAGGAGCTTAGTATTAAGTCTGGGCAAGGTAACCCAGAATTTTGAAATAGGTTCCTGAAAGTCAGTAAAGCATTAGGGATAGGCCTTATTCCTACTGCCAGAGGTCTCACAAGTAGACCAAGCCACACAGCCATCACACGTATGCGCTGGTCCCACACAGGCTCCCCAGCCATTGGCCCATGGATTGTGAGCTCCCATGAGGAGGCCAGTTGTTCTCTGGGTTCCCTGTGATGACTCTGACCTCATGACTCATAAATCCTTCCTCTCCTCAACAAGATTGATTCCCTGTGCTCAGTACAGTGCTTGACTGTACATCTCTGCATCTGCTTCCATCAGTTACTGGATGAAGTCTCCCGATGACCATTGGGGCAGTCACCATACTGATTACAGGAGATGGTTTGTTTAGGCTACCTATCCACTACTGACAGGAGTCTTAGTTGGGGTGATTCTTGTAGATTTGGGGGAGTTTCCCTTCCCTCAGGTTTCTACCTGACTCAGAAATGCCACCCCCATCCAGTCACCTCTTCCATTACTCTCCCCTCATCCACCCCTCAACCTGATCCCTCATGTTCCCATCCCCACCCTTCTTGCAGTCTAGCCAGGAGGTCTCTTCTACTTCCCCTTACCAGGGAAATCTATGTGTGCCCCTTTGGGCCCTTCTTGTTACCTGGTCTCTCTGAGGTTGTGGATTGCAGCATGGTTGTCCTTTATTCTACAGCTAATATCCATGTATGAGTGAACACATACCATGTTTGTCTTTCTGGGCCTAGATCACCTCACTCAGGATGACTTTTTTTCTCATTCCATCCATTTGCCTGCAAATTTTCTGATGTTCTTGTTTTTAAACACATGCTCCACTCGTACCTGGTGGTTGATTACCGAGTGAAGAGTGAGCTTTGGTGTCCTGCCAAGTGCAGCCCAGATGAACTCTAGGGTTTATGAGGTACCAAGGGGAGCATTGGATACACGGTGGCTGGGAGACATCAACTGGGTTGCTTAACATCTTTGAGCCTCATCGGAGCTCTTTTCTTCCTCAAAGTGGGAAGATAACACCTCTTAGGGAGTGCATTGAGAAGAGCAGGTCAGTGTGGCATTGCTGATTTCTCTCTCTCTCTCTCTCTCTGGTGGTTTGAATGAAAATGGCCCCCAAAGGGAGTGACACTATTTGGAGGTGTGGTTTTGTTGGACTAGGTGTGGTATTTTTTTAAAAAATGATTTTTCTTTATTCATTTTTAAAATTTTAAGTGCATTGGTGTTTTGCTTGCATGCGTGTCTGTGTGAAGGTGTCACACTCTGGAACTGAAGTTATAGACAATTGCGAGCTCCCATGTGGGTCCTGGGAATTGAACCTCGGCCCCCTAGAAGAGCAACCAGTGCTCTTAACTGTTGAGCCATGTCTCCAGGCCTAGATGTTGTCTTACTGGAGGAAGGATATGACTGTGGAGGCGGGCTTTGCGGTCTCATAAATGATCAAGCCACACCAAGTGAGAGAGACCACTTCCTGTTGCCTGCAAAGATGTAGAACTCTCAACTACCTGTCCAGTACCTCGTCTGCCTGCATGCCACCATGTCCCACCATGATGATAAGGGACTGCACCTCTGAACTGAAAGCCACTCCAATTAAATGGTTTCCTTTATAAGAGTTGCTGTGGTCCTGGTGTCTTCACAGCAATAGACACCCTGACTAAGACACTTTGCTTCCACGCCATACTGATGGCAGGTCTGGTACACTCTGCTGAGGTACTTGCTCTCCTTTGTCTTGTAGCCTGGCATAAATGTGCCACCCGGTTTCCTACAAACCATTCAGACAGTACCACTGCTTCCCAGTGCCCCCCAAACTAGTCAGCGAAACTTTCTGCTGAAGGCAGGGGATGTTCTGCACAGACCTTTTGTAGAGAGCCTCAGAGCTGACACAGACTGATATCTTGTCCTTTATTCTTCAGTGAGGAAATTAAGCTTCAGAGGAATGGGCTGACATAGTCAAGGCTCCATGGACAGTGGTAGAGTGAGAGCCTGGGTCATTTTACTCTGAGACCTTTACCTTGAACACTATACCACTAGGCTGAGAGGCCGCCATCAACACACTCACCCCGCCATCCTGCCTCTTTAGTGGCAGGAACCACATGTGCTTTCTCCACTTAAAGGTCCCACGTGGTGTCTCTCTCCATACGTAAGGAAGTCTGACTGATGTGGCGTGGTGGGTCAGGCTAAGTGTCTTGGCACCTTTAGCATATAGCCTTGGGTAAGAAGCCCCTTCACAACTGGTCCCCATTTTCATACGTGTGCACGTCTATTGCACGTTCCTGTACACTCATTCCATCTACACATGCTACCGGGGAGACCTCTTAATAAAAGTTCAATTAGTCTTTCTTTAGCTTTCCCCTGGATGCTTAAACACCGTTGCCCTAAACACAACGTAATACATCCGTTCCTCTATTTCCATTGGGAACTCAAGTAGCATCTTGACTTGTATATGGTGTACCCTCCGCAGAATCACAGAATGCTGATACCCTTAATAATAGCAATTAGTAATCAGTTGTTTCTTAAGTATGTGATTATGGCAGTTACTAAATTGTACAGCGGAAGCATTTGAGGGGTTAGGTGGGTCTTGGCACCCTCCTCTCAGCCACCCTTTCCCCCTCTCCGTACTTCAGTCGGTATGGAAAAGAAGTCGGAACGAATGATGTGATTGTCATGGACAATCGATAGCAGGGGGTCGGCTTTGGCTTGAAGCAGAATGAAATATTTCCCCGCAGAGGAGCACTGTTCACTGGGTCTGCATCCATCCAGTGCGGGGTGCACAGAGGGGTGTGGCTAGTCCATGCCAGCACTGTACCCTATGACTGGGCGTCTCCTCAAGGCTGAGGATACAGGGTGTGAGTATCCTCACAGGGAGGGGTATGTGAGTTTGGAACATCTGGTGGCATAAAAAAAATTAGCCCAAGGAGACATCTCAGTGAGTAGAGAGCTTGCTGCACACTCCCAAGGATCAGAGTTCAGATCCCGAGCATCCACAGAAAAAGGCAGGCACAGTGGGCGGGACGTGTCTGGAATCTCAGTGCCTGGAGGTGGAGGGAGGATGATCCAGGCTCCTGTGAGCAACACACACACACACACACACACACACACACACACACTACAAGTACAACTTGACTGGGAAAAGGAGTGGGATCAGCAGGACTGTGAGGGAATCTAGAGACAGTAGTAGGTATGAATATGATACAAATATTTTATATAAATGTATACAATGTCATAAGGAAGTCCAATATTATATATAATAAACATATCATATATGAAAAATAATAAGTGTATTAAATGAGGAATATAAGAGAAAAAGAAAAGCTTGATAAAAATCATGGCTGGCCTCTTCCTGTCTCTGGCTTCTGATTCACCATGGGATCACTGTCCTGTATTCCACCATGATGCTGTGCTGTATTTCACTATGATGCTGTATTCCACCATGGGATCACTCTGTCCTGTATCCCACCATGATGCTGCATGCCAGGTTACAATGCAGTCAAGGGGGTGAACAGCTAAGTTTCCTGGTTCAGCATACCCAGTCTCTCAACCTGTGAGTTCAAATAAACCTCTTTGCTTTGTAATTATCTAGCACCGAGTATTTTGATACAGCAACAGAAAACAGACTAAGACGGCCATGTTTTCCAGTAACAAATAGAGACGAAGGGGGTATGTTCTTGCAGAGGAGGAGGGGAGGTGGCCACCTGGATGAATAGTGTGACCTTTCAGAGAGGTGACCTTCCTGAGTGGGGTCTGGAAGGAGGTGGGTGGCAAAGGTTAGTGGGGGAGGGGAAGTTCTTACTAGAACATTTCTGGTAGGAGAGCAGAGCTGATTGTGAGTTGGTCTGAAAATACACAGACAAACAGACACAGACACACACAGACACACAGACATAGACACAGACACAGACACACACACACACACACACACACACACACACAGAGCCCCTCATCCTTAGAGTGAGTGTAGAGCCAGCAACCTAGGGCACCTCAGATTCCTCCCAGTGGGTGAGTGGGAGGATCTTGTCTTGAGCAAGATTGGGTTGGGAGTCATAGTGGCCCCTACTAAAAGGGCTCAGACCTAGCTAGAAGACTCTGGCCCCTCCCCAGTATCTTGTTTGGTCCCCCACACCCATTCTTGTAGCAGAGCAGGTGTCTCCCAAGATTTGTCACCCCCCTAAAGGAATCTGGAACAATGAACCTTCCCTTCCTGATGCCTCCTCAGGAGGTGATGGCTACGTCTTCTGTCTCAGCTATGTTTCCTGGTTTCTCTGACCCTGTAACAAGGGGTACATGAGCACCTGGCTGGCTTCTCCAGAAAAATCTACTTCCACAACTTTCTCAGCAGGAGTCTCTCTTTCTCTCTTTATTTGGTGGAGAATTGGGTCCAGAGGCCAATGAGCCCACGATGGGCAGGTTTCTCTTCAGCTTTTTGTCCACACTATCATCTTTTGACCCTTGCCTGGGGCTCCATCCATTTGGGGTTGTCCTTGGTGTGGAAACCTCTTCTCTTCCGTGTAGAATGATTTTTCCCATGACACTTGATTCTCATTTTTCTCATGTGGTGGGTATACCCTTCTCTGCCCCTCCCCAACCCTTCCTCTGTGTCTTTCCAGCCTTCCACATTCCTTCTACAGGGTCCACATGATCTTGAATCTTTATGCCCCGTACAGGCTGCAGTCACCTGTGCCACAGTGACCACTTCTCAGGAATCCCAAAGACCGCATGGACATTTTAATCCCAGTATGTCTTGTGAGAACAGAGGGAAATAGCCCATGACCTAAGGCAGCGGGTCCCTAAGGATGGCTAAGAGTCAACAGCTTCATCTGTCAAAGTTCATATGAGAAAAAAGCATGCCAGCTTCAATTTGGGACCATTGTGAGCCTTTAGGATGCCAGTGTCTCTGGGGGCAGTGCAGAGGCCAGGTCCAAGTTCAGTCCATCTGGGAGCTTCTCTGTGAGGCTCCAGGACCTACCAAGCCCACTCTCATGACCTACAGGGCTCTCAGGGACACTGGTCAGACACACAAAGCACCATGCGTAGCTCACATAGTGTGTGGTGGCAGCTCACCTTCTCAGGCTGTCACATATCCAGCAGGGAGAGGTCTGGGTATAAAAATCTATAAGCAACGGACTTGTGGTGGGAGGAATGTAACTTCCCTGACATATTTTGCCAGTTTCCAGCACTCTGAGAGGAACTGGATGGGAAAGACTTTGCCCATAAGTAGCCACATGGGAAGAAGTGATGAGTTAAGGAGAGCACGCCAACATACAATCCTTAACCATTCGGGACATGTTAGCAAGAAACATGCAGACAGGACCCTCGCCCTGGCCAGGGCCCATCTGGTGGCAGGTGGTATGACTGCAGGCTGCAAGGGAGGCAGCACATTAAGGGAAGCTCCGAGGAGGTGGGAGCTGCAGGCAGGAGCTGGGCATGCACGGTAAGACCTTTGCTGTCTGAAACAGCGTCCTGACCCTTCCCTTTCTAGCACATTCTACACACTGCACTGAACAGGAACCTAGAGGTCAAGGAGGAGCTGAGGCAGTTCGTGATGATCAGCTCAGGGCAGAGCACAGAGGGGCTCAGGAGGGCAAGTATGTTATTTCCAACCACACTGCCATCTGTGCAGACAAGACTTCTTCCTTTTGATGCTCCGACCTGGCTCCTGAACAGATGTGCTGAGTTGAAGGTCAAGGCTGATGGGCCCGTGGACCCCAGATGTGAGGAAAAAGAAGCACCTCTCTAAAAGGAGCTTAAACACAGCTTATCACAAGAAAGGTTGGCCTAGGAAGGATACTCCCGTCACAGGCGTGGGATGGATCCCTCAGAGGTTCCAACCTTGAACTTCCATCCTCCTCCTTTCTGAGTTATTCCTGGCAGTAGTGTTTCATGCATGCTCCTCATGATAGTACATACATGTATTTATGTATGCATGAATGTGTAATGTCATATGTACCCATGAATACATGTACATTAGGAGGACTGACCAGGGGATACACCTGAGGGCTCAGGACCAGAACCACGGGAACACACCTGACTAGCTAGAAAACAGTTGACAACAATCAGCGGTCAACTACAGGTTAAGAACAGCCTTGCAGCAAATGTGACTAGGAGACCATGTCTATGTTACATAACAACAGCAAAAAGGATCAAGGGTGTGGGAGACACCGGCCATGGATTCACACAGACAAGCAGCACAATGAAGAGCACCACAAGGCAACACAAAATCCTGTGTCTGGTGCGAAAAGAAAGGATAGCTAAGGCCGGGAAGATGGCTCAAAAGTGCTTGCCAGGCAAACACGAGGACCCAGGTTCAGTTCCCAGGACCCAGGGAGAAATGCTGGGTGTGGCAATGCATGCTTGTAATCCCACAGCTGGGTTGGCCCAGGTGGGTGGATCCCTGGGCTCTCTGGCCCACCGGCCTACTATACATGGTGAATTCCAGGCCAAGGAGAGAGCCTGTCTCAACAAAACAAGATGGGAGGAGCCTGAGACACAATACCCGAGATTGCTGACCTCGGTGTTCCCCAGGCACATACACATGTGCACCCATGTGAACACACACACACACACACCACACACACACACACACACAGAGGAATGGCCTACCAGGAAGTAAGAATTGTTGGCATAGTGGGCAAACACTTCAGCACCCAGTGACGCCTGCAGCCTCACCCATGTTAGTGATCCTTGCAGCAATATCTTAGGCTGTTCTTCTTGCTCCCTGTGGTGATTTGAATAAAAATGTCCCTCATATGTTCACAGGGAGTGGCACTGTTAGGAGGTGTGGCCTTGTTGGGGTAGGGGTGGGGTTTGGGGAGTGCGTGTGTCATTAGGAGTGGACTTTAAGGTTTTAGATGCTCAAGCCAGGCCAAGCGTCACTCCCTCTTCCTGCACCTGTGGATGCAGATGTCGAACTCTCAGCTGCTTCTCCAGCACCATCTCTGCCTGCGTGCTGCCATGCTCCCCACCATGACGATAATGGGCTGAACCTCTGAACTGTAAGCCAGCCCCAGTTAAATGTTTTCCTTTATAAGAGTTATCGTGGCCATGGTATCATTTCATAGCAGTAGAAATCCTAAGATCCCACCTTTTAACAGCTTCTGTTTGCCACCTGTACTTAAACATGCCTGCAAATTACCGTCCATCACAGTGTCTGCCTGCCAACACAATTATTGCTGTGGAGAGCCTCTCTATTTATTATTATTATTATTACTGTTGTTGTTTTTGAGACTGGGTTTCTCTGTAGCTTTGTAGCCTGTCCTGGAACTAGCTCTTGGAGAGCTCAAACTCACAGAGATCCACCTGCCTCTGCAGCCTCCCACCCCCGAGTGCTGGGATTATAGGCATGCGCCACCACCATTTGTTATTTTGCTTAACACATAGCTATATGAGGAATGGATATCAAGGATGCATCACCACCTGTCTGAACCCTTGCCTTCCCTCCCCAGAGCAGACCCCAGCATGCACTAGAATTGGCCTGTGGCCTCCTGGGGTTACCTAGCAGTGCACCCGTGGGCAGCTGAGCTGAGGGCTCCTTCATCCAGTCGTCATTAGCCAGCTCTATCACGGCGTCCACGGGCTTCGCTTCAGTGCAGATCAGTTCCTGCACCGTGTCCTTGTCCCCAGTGGCCAAGGCAGACTTTAATCTCCTCACAAAGTCTGAGCTGAGGGGGTAATCTGGTGGCAAATCCCAGCTGGACATCATGGTGTCCTGTGTCAGGGCCAACCTTCTATTCTTCCTCTAATGCATGTCCAAAGTTAGCCCTGTCCCCAGAGCAGTGCGGTGGCTATAAATAGAAACATGCTGGGTTACTGCCAGCAGGAAGGGCCCAAGCTGCCGCTGCTACCTCGATGGCAGGGCAGAGGAGGCCTCTTCCCCAGGATCACTGTGCAGGCTTCTACACGGAGGGGTAGTAGGCAGTTCAGTATGTTTGGAGAAGTGGTAAAGCTCTTTAGAGGGGATGTTGTTTGAGAAGGTTTGATCAATTGCCTTTCTCATTGTTGTAACCGAATACCTAACAGGAAGCAGGAAGTAACTTAACAGTGGGGAGGGGGGAGATGGGGGGTTGATTTTGGCTCACAGTTGGAGGGGCTACAGTCCTTCAGGGAAGAACAGGACAGTATAGGAGGGAGGGCAGGCATGGTGACAAGAGTGTGAGGCAGCTGTTCACATCACTTCCGCAGTTACAAAGTATTGAGCAGATAGGAAGTGGAGCGTCAGCCACCCCCCCCCCCGCCTCTCCATCCCCGTGACTCACTTCCTACACTAAGGTTCCACCTCCTAAAGGCCCCACAACCTCCAGAAACAATGCCACCAACTGTGGACCAAGTGCCAAAACGCAGGAACCTTTGGGGACATTTTACATTGAAACCACACCATGGGGGGTCTTACTCTGTAATTGACGCTGAACTTGAACCTGCCATTCTCCTGCCTCAGCCTCTAGAGTGCATGGACAGCAGGTATATGCCTTGTGGCCAGCTTAGAGCTATCGGTGACTGCTTTCTTTCTCAAAACGAAAGCTTCAGAAACATCTACCTGACCTGGCCGTGGGTCTTCTGTTGTGTTTAGCAGGAGGTTATGCTGGTATTCTCTACTACTTATTTACTTATTGATTTACAGACATCATGTATACAGTCCAGAATGGCCTCAAACTTACTATGCATAACCTTAAACTCCTGAGCCTCCTGCCTCCTCCTCCCCGGAGCTGGGATAATAGTCGTGTGCTTCCATATCTGGTTGTGTGTGGGGCTGGGGCTGGAACCCCGGGCTTCCTGCAGGTTAGGCAAGTGCCCCATCCCAGCCCTGGCATCAGGGTCATGAGTCTGCGCCCCCACATGCAGGCCATTTGCTGTGTGGCTGGGGAGTGGCCACAGGGACTGAGGAAAGTGGGGGAAGGAATGTGGAGACCCAGCGGCATTGTACAAAGCTGCTATCCAACCCCAAATCAGAAGGGAGGCGAGGGCCCGGCACTTGTTAGGCAGATAATAGGATGACAATGTCTCAAAATACGGCCCTCGCCGATCTTAATTACCCAGCTATCTGCTGGGTGGTTAATCAGCGGCACACACACTATGCTAATGATCCTGGCTAATTTTGTTATAATGTAATCCTTTATCAAGCCCGTGATGTATAAATTAGGAATTGAAATGTAACTAACACAAATTATATTTAAGGCAACATGCATTTCTTTATTTCAGTATGAAAATCTCTCATCTTGGCTTCTTTCTCGGATGAACTTTCCCTTGTGCCCCACCATATTCCCCCATAATATGAGAAAGAAGCCCCGTGCCGTCAGCTCCCCCGCCCCCACTTTCTCCTTAGAAACCATGGATGTCACTCTCTCCTTCAGTGGTTGTCTTTGAAAGGTTTACAACACATAAGGCCATTATGGCAGGTAGATCCTGGCTTCCGCTAAAGCAGGGAGAGCTTCCTTGTTCTCTTTTAACTTTTAAAACAATCACTGGTGGCAATGAAAGCCCCATATTTGACGGAACTGTTTTTTTTCTCTTTGTATGTATGCGGTGTATGTATACATTTGTGTGTATGTGTATGCGTGTTGTGGGTGTACATACGTGTGTGTATGTGGGGGGGCAGAGGTCAACATCAGGTGTCTTTAGTTTTTCAATGATTCTATTTTATTTCCCGAGACAGGGTCTTTCACTGATCCCGGAGTCCACAGATTGATTGGCCTGGTTGACCAGTAAGCCTTGTGTCTGTCACCTCCAGGGCTGGGGTTGTATGTGCTCATCGCCATGTCCAGCTTTTATGTGGGTGCCAGAGAATTCAGGTCCTCAAGTTTGTGTGGCAGGCACTGTGTTGCCTGAGTCATCTCCTCGAACCTTTGTCTGTCTGCATTTATGATTGAACTTCGCCAGTTCTAGGGGGCTGAAAGGATTGTGACACAAGGAGGGTCTATCTAGCTTAGTCTGGTTGAAACTTGCCATCTTCCTGCCTCAGTCTTCCCAGTGCTGGGGCTGCAGGCATGAGCCATCACACCCAGCTCAAGGTAAAGTGCTTAAGATAAAAGCCACTAGAGTGTAGGCTCCATGATTGAGTCTGGTTTTGTAAGAGCAACACACACACACACACACACACACACAATGCTCCCTGTCTCTCGTCACACAATAGCTATGACACCTTGGGACTCCACCAACAAAAAGGCCATCACTAGATAAGACCTTTGACCTTGTACCTCCAGAACTTTGATACACAGGAGAACGCTCTTCTTTATAAAGTCGCCTGCTTCGGGTATTTTGTTATAGCAACGAAGAAGGGTCTGATTGATCTTTCTAGTGGCTAATATAGTGGTTTCCTGTAGTGAGAGGTGGGGTAGCCAGGAGCTTTACAGCCTGGCTGGAAAGCTCTGATTCTTTCTAGCTGTGTCTTTCACACCTTTTCAAGGAAACAGTTTCAACCAAGGTGTTAGAGTGAACCCCACTGTTCTGTGGCAGGATTGACTCGCCCATCAGCTTTGTGGGTGGCAGAGTGGTTTCCATGGCGGCCATTTATGCACTGAGGGAGCAAGACCACTTACTCATCTTGGTGGTGACACCAGCCAGGCATGTCAGAGGTGTCGGGTGACTGGCAGGAGCTTCTGTCCTGAGGGGCTTGACTTGAAGGCCTAAGCACTGGGCTGCCTAGATAGAGGTGAGGGTGTGTTCTTGAGAACAAACACCTGGATTTCATCCACCAATTCCACTACCTCACTGTGGGAGCCCACATGTGACTCAGTTTCCATCTGGAGTCATTTCTGACTTAAAGAAGTCATTTGAGTTCAAGTCTGCCTGTTCTGCTTTTTCCTATAACCTTGAGGGCTACGAGAGACTTCTGTTTTAGCCCGTGAGAAAAGAACACTCTGTCTAGTAAACAGTACACTGCTGACGACAAACCTCAGGAACATCAGGATAGAAAGTAAGGCTGCTTCTGAGCAGCAAGCACATGTTAGAGAGGAGGCTGCTCACTCAAGGACAGGAATGGTCTTGTGGTTAGATACTGACCGACCGTCTGTGCTGTGCTTTGTTCTGCTTTTGTATATAAGCAAGTTTTGAAATAAACTCTGGGCTGTTAGGCTGCTTTGTCATGACCAGACAGACCTCCTGATTCTATCCTGTCTTCTGCTTCTTTCATCTGACTTTTCTTTGGCCTCGAGCATTCCCTATCCAGGAACCCTAGCTGACTTTGTAGGAGCCAGCTCCTACACTCCACTTACTGTTTTGAGACAGGGTCTCACTCGGTAGTCTGGGATGGTCTTGATTCATGGTGACCCTCTTGCCTCAGCCTCCTGAAATCCACACTTCACCTGTAAGTCCCTTCTGAATCCTGTCTTAGGCCAGGCGCTGGCTGTGTGGAGAACCTAGCAAACCGTACCCTACAGTAGGCAGATGACTGCTCTGGCACGTGACTGCATGTTTCTAAAGTCCCGTGGCTGTCATTGTGCTTTATTTTCTCAGAGCTCAGGGGCAGGGACTTTTGTGTCCCCAGTTAGCTCATGAGGACATGGGCAAGAAATCATTGGCTGAGGTCACACTACTTGTCCTACTAGTTAGGGTGACCATTACTATGAGGAAACACCATGGCCAAAAGCAACTTGGGGATGAAATTTTTTTCGGCTCACACTTCCACATCACTGTCCATCACTGAAGGAAGTCAGGACAGGAACTCAGACAGGGCAGGAACCTGATGGCAGGAGCTGAAGCAGAGGCCATGGAGGGTGCTGCTTATTAGCTTGGTCCTTATGACTTGCTCAGCCTGCTTTCTTACAGAACCCAGGGCCACCAGCCTGGGGGTGGCACCCTCCACAGTAGGCTGTGCCATCCAACCCACATCAGTCATTAATTAAGAAAATGCCCCACACACCGAATCTATGGAGGCGTTTTCTCAGGTGAGGCCATCTTCTCTCAGATGACTCTAGCTTGTGTCAAGTTGACATAAAATTAGCTAGCATGCTGCTTTTCTTCCAGCATGCCGAAATTTTATTTCCCGGCACCCAGATGGCAGCTCAGAATTGCATGTCACTTCAGCTCAGGGGAATCTGACACCCTTTGCTGACCTCTACGGGCACCTGCATTCAGGTGAACATAACTCCTATGATCATACACACACACACACACACACACACACACACACCCCACACACATACACACATAATTAAAAATAATAAAAAAATCTTGACAACACCATTTGGTAATCTTTAATATCTATTTCTTATAACATCTTGCAGTAAACTAGAATAAAGGTGTGGGTGACTGTCTTTGTGGAAGTAACAGCCAGTGTCTTAGCTGATGTGGGGACATATTTTTCGCTCCTGTCAAAAGGGAAAATAAAGCAGCTCACACTGTCCCCATTTCCTGACTGTCTTGGTTTGGAACCAATTGAAAGGAGGCTCCAGACCTAGGGGGTCAGAGTGTCAGCCTCATTACTGATGAAGCCATCTGCAGAATGTCGCTTCCCATCTGAAGCCAGATGATCTTTCTAGCAATCCCTGAATTAGACGACCGCATTCTCAGTCACTGCTGGCTTGCTTCCTCCTCGCATGCCTGACTAAAGCTGGCCCCTCGTAGGAAGCTGAAGGAGCAAAAGATACTTCTCAGTAAGAACCAAAGAGAACCCAGAAGGGACAAAGTCACGCAAACAAACTCATTGCCCTAAATGAAATCCTTGTCAGGGAAATGCATGAGAGATCAGATGGAGGCCAGGTGCATCCGGGAGTGTCGCAGGGATGCAGGGATGAAACTTCCTAGATACGACTTTGTGTGTGAGGGAACGTGAGGTCAAAAGGACCCCAGCCGTGTTCTCCCTTCTCTGAGGTTTAGAAATCAGGCTAGGACAGAAATAGGAAATAATAACAATGCATATCCTAAAAATCCCAAATGACAGGACTGGAGAGATGTCTCAGTGGCTAAGAGCACTTACTGCTCTTGCAAAGGACACAGATTTGGTTCCCAGCACACATATATTGGCTCACAACTGTCTGTAACTCCAGTTCTAGTGAATCTAATGCCTCTTCTGACCTCTGCACACTCCTTATAACATGGTATACACACACACACACACACACACACACACAAATATTTAAAAAAATCCACCATGACCAATCACTATCTGCAGATGATATGGTTGGTTAGAAAATACAGGCACTGACTGGAGATGGCTCAGTGTGTAAATGCTTGCTGCAGAAAACTAAGGCCCTGTGATTAGGTTCCCAGCACACAGGTCAAAAGCCAGGGCAGTGATGTGTGCCTGCCGTCCCAGTGCTGGGGAGGCAGAGTCAGGAGGATCCCTCAAGCTAAACTGGACAAGTCTAGATGAATGGGTGAGGTTTGGGTTTATTGAGAGGATTTGTCTCAAAAAAACAAAAAAAAAAGCTGGAGAGAGGTTGAGGGAGACACCAATGTCAGCCTCTGGCCTCCAGATTCATCTGCACATGCATGTAGGTATACACATGAACACACTCATGCCTATGCATGCAGTACACACAGAGACGAAAACACAAGCAGATCAACTGAAACATATTTATTAAAACTTATAAAATGGGCAGGGAACTCTGACTGCTCCTGGGACTGGAGAGGGAGGAGAAGAGGAGTGGGGGAGGGGGAGCGGGGCGGGAGGATGGGGAGGGAAATGGGAGGCGGGGGGTGGGGGGGAGGCAGAAAATTTTTTTTTCAATAAAAAAAAACTTATAAAATGTTCAGTAAGCAAGACTATTATGCTTCTGAATGACAAAAACAATATCTTTTCTATAGACCAACAAAGTAGAAAATTGGACAAGATGTGAGGAGGGACTCCTGCAAAACAAACCACATCAGCATTGAGGGAATTTAACAAAAGAACACCATGGGAAAACCCCGCTCTCCCAAGTGTGTGCTGACTGCAGAGCTGTGTGGGATGGCAAGAGATGAGCCCTGGGCAAAAGGGGCCAAGGACATTTACCGCTAATTCACCAGGAAGGGAAAAAATACCAATCTCACCAGTATGTAAAGGAACTCGAATTTAATGGAGACATTAAATTAGGAAAGGAAGGCCTGAACCCACCTGAGCTGGACATGCACGTGGTCTGGAGGGCATAGTGTGCATGCGGTCCGAATTTACTGTCAGTAGCATGCATAGGAAATGATGCAGGGAGGAAGGCGAAAGAGCCCGGTGACTGCATCAATATTAACATTGCTAAGCAAGTGTTTGCGGATTGTAAGAAAATGGTACTACTTCTGTGAATAGCTGATGCAGGGGATAAATCCCAACACCTCATCTGCTGCGTGCCGTCTACCACTGAGCTGCGTCTCCAGCCCCCAAAGCTGTTGTTATTATTATTTTTTTTAAAAGAATGCATTTTTCAAAAGAATACATTTATGAGAAAGACTCAGAAAATGTTGCAGAATGAGTGGAAAAGCAGTGGCTCAATGATAAGAGGAGACCGTGGTTGGGAGCGCGGTGTGGGCACGGGGATTAGCGACGGATGGAGCAGGGAGTCACGTTGTCCTCAATGGATGGTGGGTCTTGAAACTGTTGGAGCTGGAGAACTGTCATTTGCAGGAGAGTGAGCCCTTCCTCCAGGGAACGCTTTTCTTTGGAAGGAGTCGCTTGATGAACCCCCTGCAATCTGGAACCAACCCAAATACCCACAAGAGGGAATTGGTTCAGTAGGCCGTAGCGGGGCTCAGGGTTGCTCTGAGAGCATTGTGATGGTGGGGTATTTAATGGCACGGAAATTTGCTTACTGTTTATTGTTAAATGAAACTCTGTGTTAAACTGATTGAAGAGTGAGTTTGATCACTGTTTGTCAGGGATGTACTTTTTACGGGAAAGATTTGCAGGATTTTTTTTTTTAATCTGAGTTTTTAAAAAAATTAGCAAAAAGCAGAAATAGATGAATTCAGCGTGGTCACAAGAAAGGCAGAGAGATCCAATGACCCCCACCCCCACCCCTACACACACAAGTCTACCTTTGAGGTTCTGGAGTGAGGTTGAGGTTTAAGTAGAGGCCATAGCTGTGCATATCTAAGTGTTTCCCCTGGCAAGGTGTGTTTCTACCCTCTGCTGACCCACCTCTGTCTCCTCCGTAAGGTGTTCCAACAAGCTGTAAGCCTCTTCCTTGAGAGGTTCCTCATATGGCTGGTCCAGGCATTTTCTATAGTTTTTTTTTTTTTTAAACCAAGAACATGCTTTTAGATGGACATTCATTTCATAGATAATATAGAATGGTTTTCCTGTAAGATGTGGCTTTCTTATGGTTGAATGAGTCACTAAATGCAAGAGAAAGTCACCCAGAAGGTGGCTGCCAGACAAAGAAGGGACAAGGGTCAATTCCACGTGTGTGACTGAGAGACAGGAGTAGGGGAAGGATTTCCTTAGTCTCACACCCACGGGAGGAGACCTTTAGCCTCTGGACTACAAATGGAAGAGATCCAAAGATGAAACACTTGTATTGTGAGATGGGAACTCAAGGCCGCCCTGCCCTGGTGCCTTTCCTCTAAGCTTCCTCTGCCTTTTGACAAGCTTCATGCAGCTAACTGCTGGTGTTGTTCTGGATCCACAACACTGGAGGCCGCATTAGTTATGTGTATGTGTGTGTGTTTCTGGAGGGCTGAGCAATGGCAGAAGACTCAGAGATAGTGAGTTGGGAGTTGGGACACCTAGACCCACAGGTGGCATGGCTGTAGGGGAGGAGGGCTGCACTGGGAAGAGAAAGGTGACTTCACGGTTGGCTACCCACACGCGAGGACACGCTGACCTGCAGATTTGGGTCAGTATGTTTTGATACTCACATCTTCCAAGGCTTTCTAAGCATTTTTTTTAATTTTAGTTTTTGAGTGCATGAATGTTCTGCTTGCATGTGTTTATGTGTATCATGTGTGTAAAGTACCTACAGAGCCAGAAGAGGGTGTTGGATGCCCTGGAACTGTTGTTCTAGATGTGTGTGTAGCACAAGTAATAAAAACCCAGAGACAGATGTTGAGATTCAACCCGAAGGCCAGAAAAGCAAAACATCTTTCATAAGTGGATACTAACTGTAAAGCAAAGGATACGAGCCTATAGTCCATGGTCCTAGAGAAGCTAAGTAACAAGGTGAACCCTAAGAAAAACATACATAGATCCACCTGGAAAGGGGAAATAGGTAAAATTGCCTGTCAAAATTGGGAGCATGGGAGAAGAAAGGGAAGAAGAGGAAGAAGAGGGGAGAAGAGAACTTGAGGGAATGGGATAGATGAGATGGAGGAAGGACAGAGATGAGAGCAAGGAAAGAGATATCTTGATTGAGGGAGCCGTTACGGGGCTTGCAAGAAACCTGGCACTAAAGAAATTCCCAGGAATCCACAAGGATGACCCCAGCTAAGATCCTAAGCAATAGAGGACAGGGTGCCCGAGCTGGCCTTGCCCTGTAGTAAGACTGATGAATATCTTAAATGTCACCATAGAACCTTTATCCAGCAACTGATGGAAACAGAGGCAGAGATCCACAGCGGAGCACTGGGCTGAGATCCCTAAGTCCAGCTGAAGAGTGGGAGGAGTGAGAATGTGAGCGAAGAGGTCAAGACCATGATGGGGACACCCACTGAAACAGTCTACCTGAGCTAATGGAAGTTCAGCAACTCCAGCTGGACGGGGAAGAAACCAGTATTGGACTAAACCAGCCCATCAGAATGTGGGTGACAGTTGTATGGCTGGGGCAGACTGCAGGGCCACTGGCAGTGGCACCAGGATTTATCCCTACTGCTTGTACTGGCTTTTTTGGAACCCATTCTCTTTGGATAGATACCTTGTTCAGCCTAGATATAGTAGAGAGGGCCTTGGGCCTTCCCCAAAGCAATGTGCCTTACCTTCTCTGAGGAGTGGATGGGGGGTGGGTGGGGTGGGAGGGTAGGTGGAGAGAATGGGAGGAGGAGAGGGAGTGGGAACTGGGATTGGTATGTAAAATGAAACAAAGATGCTTTATTTTCTTTTAAAAAAAATAAAATAAATTATAAAAAAAAGAAAGAAAAGTAAAGCAGCCAGCCACACTGGCTCTTACCTCTACCGCTGTCCAAAATGGTGATCCTGCCTCCAGGAATTCTCAGAATGAGACTGTGACTGAGAACTGCCTCCTCCCATCTTATATATAACCCTCTCTAGGACTGGAATTAAAGGCGTGCACCACTACTGCCTGGTTTCTATGGCAAACTGGGGTGACTACTGGGACTAAAGGTGTGTGTCACCACTGCCTGGTCTGTAAGGCTGGCCAGTGGGACTGTTTCACTCTCTGATCTTCAGGCAAGCTTTATTTATTAAAATACAAATGAAACATGACTACAGGTAGGAGCTGCCATGTGGGTTCTGGAAACGGAACCTTGGTCCTCTGCAGTAGCAGCCTGTGTTCTTAACTGCTGCACCATCTCTTTAACCCCATCTTCTAGGACTCTTGGCTGGGAGAACAAGTACAGGGCATCAGTACATAAAATTCCCCGCTAAACATAGAGAACGTGAGAGAAAAGATGCTGAGGACAGGGTTGTTGCCATGGTGATGCTTGACACTTGGACACAGAGAGCAGGGGTCTCCACAGGCAGTGGAAGAGACTGGCCAGAGATGGAGAGTTGCAACTCAGTGCAAGCAGTAACATAGATGTGAATGGGAGACTCTGAGAGCAGGTGTTTGTGCAGAGACCCGGTTTGGAGAAGAAAATACAGATCAGGCATTGCGAGAGAGTACAGAGATGAGTGTGTGTGCCCCCACAAGGTGGAAGCCTGTTGAGAGGAACTTCACGCCACTGAGAGTAGTGCAAAGAGAGGAAGTCTAGAATGGGACAAAGGAGCAGATGACCTGAGAGCCAGAAGCACTGGTAGGGACATCGCCCTGATGCTGGAGATAGGAGACGTGGTTGTCCCCCATCCAGACTGGTGAGAGAGTTCTCAGGGCTTCTTCTCTTCTGCTGAAGCAGAAGTCAGTTGCTGTGAGCAGAAGTCAGTTGCTGTGAGCAGGCTGCAATGTTGGGGTTCAGAGCTGGAACACTAGAAACAGCAGGAGCTCAGGAGGGTCAGAGAGATGAGTGAGCCAGTCAGATCTGCAAGTCAAGGAATGAGTAGGATTTTGGAAGATGAAATGTGTTTGTCTAGACCCATCGTTCTCAACTGTGGGTTGTGACCCCTTTGGGGATTGAATGGCCCTTTCACGGGGGTCGCCTAATATAATCAGAAATCATAAATATTTATAGTATGATTCACACCGGTAGCAAAATTACAGTTATGAAATAGCAATAAAAATAATTTTATGCTTTGTGGGGTCGCCACAACATGAGGAACTGTATCAAAGTGTCGCAGCATTGGTTGCATTAGGAAGGTGCAGCCCAGCTAGTTGAGGTGAAAGGAACCTTGTGACCATGTGACCTTGGGCAGTGGACCCTAGAAGTAGTATGGGACCCCAGTATCAGGGATCAACTGTCAACGAGAAACCATCCAAGTTTGTGAAGGCATCTTGTGACCCTGGAAGAATGCTGTTTGAGGAAGGTTAATCTGGCATAATTTATGGGCAGGAGAGGAAAGGGGACCCTGGGAATAAGGAGAACACTCTCTTGTCACAGACATCTAGAAAGAATGACTAATGAGTGGCAAAACAATGAGATTAAACAATCCATTGATTGTGCATTTAAACTTCTAATTTTAAATCTAGCACACTAATTAAGCATAAATTATTTTGCCATTCAAATGTATTCTGGATGAAGCTTTCTCTCTGTTGGAGGTGACAGGGGAGGAGGGCGGAGGGGAAGTAACCTCAAGTCAACAATCAGCAGTATCTTAGCTTCCCCCCCCCCAGGAGTCCAGGTTGTGTGGCCTTGCTCAAGGATCTCACCTCTATACACTCTGTGCTGTGCAGTTGTGATCAGGTTGTGTCCCCTGAGAAGTGCCGTTCTTGAAGGTGGATTGGAGCTGCCTTGGCTTGTCCGAGTCCTCAACATGCCAAGGACATTTGGAGTGGAGCATGGTGCCTTCCATGTTAGAACAAGCCAGAAGGCAATCCAGACACCACACTCTAAACAAGATGATGTGGGCCACCAGCCATTTCTGCTATGGTAGATCAGAAGGTGCATGCCAGATTTAATAGTGAAGGAAGAAGGGCAGTATCTTCAGCCTCCCCAGATGGGCCAGATTGCTTGGAGGAGAAGTGGGGGAGACGGAAGAGGAGGCAGAGAGCGAGACATGTTCCCCACTCTCTGACGCTGAGTGGTATGTCTGAGGATCTGTGTGTCTACAGAGCTACTGTTCTCTAACTGCTGGGGCAGAGACCTCTTGTACAATAGTCCCATTGATTCACCGGATAGACAATGCCACATTTGGGGTGGGAATAAGTTCATTTTCCAGACCAGCTAACCTGGAGGCTGGGCCCTCAATACTGGGAGAAACTCTCTCTGAGTGATCTATTGGCCCAAGTTTAAACTCAAACAAAGTGAGTTCCTTCTGCCCCTGAGCAGGTGGAGATTACAGACAGCGTGACCACATCATTCATCCCCATGTGAGCTTTGTGATGAGGCTGACAGGACAACCAGACAACCATGAGTCTATAGGATTTAGAGGTAAGGGGCAAATGTGGATCATGATATGGATACAATGGCAGAGGCCCAGATGATGTCTGGGAACTTGGGTTTCATTCTGGAGAATTCCTGGGAGAGATGGACAGAAAGAAGACCCCAGGTAAGGAGGACCCAACAAAATCAGGGTAAGGATGCAGCAAGAACCTGGGAGCTAAAAGGTCCTGGGAAGACAGTGGTGAACCAGAGAAGATCACAGGGCATTAGTGCCAGCATTGGGGGGGGGCAGTGAATGCACACAAGGTGTCACAAAGGAAGACGAGGGTTGGGGAAAGCTTGGGGGTGGGTGGCTGCTGTGTTCGATGACCAGGAAGTCTCTTTTGATTAGGTGACATTGGGACAAACACCAAGGGAAGAGTGGGAGGAAGCCCTGAGGGTACAGTGGGTTAGAGGGGCAGGGGTACATTGCAGGCATTTCAATGGCAAAGACAAAGGCACTGGAGCAAGGAATGCAGTGTGAGGGACAGCCTGAGCTGGAGCAATGTGAGGCTCAGAGAATGGGGGTTCCGTCATGGTGGGGCTTTGAGGTCCTAGCAAGGGCTTAGACTCTTCTAGAGGAGATGGAAGCCAGCGTAGAATCTGAAGCAGAGGGCAGCTCACCCTTCTTAGTTACTGAGCTGAAGTTAGAGCAGACTGCAGGAACAAGAACCTTGATGGATGGGCATGAATGAGGGGGTAAGGGGAGGAGGAGAGGGAGCCTGGGGTTTTCACAGGCCATGATGTGGAAAACTGGGAGGAGAGCTTTGTGGAGTCTGATGTGGGCTTTCGGAAGAGTGAGTGGCCAGTTCCGTGTCTATGCCAGGGCTTGAGCAGGCAGTTGGCTACACACCTGCCTGTTTAGTTACAGAAGAGTCAGGGGAGGACAGGAATTCGAAACGATTAGCATTTCGATGACATTTGGGACCTTTCATCTGGGATGCTGTTATCCAGGGAATCAAATGGTCTAAAGGATCAGAAAAGGCAGCTACGAAAAGAAGGCGAGGGGGGACCACAAGAGAAAAGAGGAACACAGTCAAGCCCCCTCACTTCACCTGTGTGCTCTGATTTCTCACAATATATCTGGCCATGGAGTTGCCCATTTCAGCACCACCACCAGGGGGAAAGGGATGAAGTGGAGGTGATGTTGGTGGTGAGTGCTGGGCAGAGGGGGACTGTCCCCTGCTCTGGGAGCCTGGGGACATGCCACAGCTGGAGGCTCACCAGTGAACACCAGTCTAGGAAAGGTTGTTAATGGTGCTATTTACCAGGGTTTCCTCGGATAATGTGCCATACATAGAAGGCCAATGGTGAACCCCCTTAGATGGAGGAAAACCCCAAAGAAGTCCAAAAAACATTCAGGCAAAACAACAACAACAAACTCAAAACCCTCAGGCAATGCTCACATACAGTTGAATCCCCCTTGAACACACTTTGTTTTTATTTTAAAGTTCTCTCTCTCTCTCTCTCTCTCTCTCTCTCTTGTGTGCTGGTGGAGGCCAGAAGAGGGTATCAGTTCCTCAGAAGCTGGAGTGACAGGCCACTTGGATGTTGGGAACTGAGCTCAAGTCCTCTTTAAGAACAGTGTACATGCTCTTAACTGCTGAGCTGATGCCCCGCTCTGAATCTTCATTTTAAGTGTGTTGTTTGAGTTTTGACCCATGTATTATGTCTTGGGCACACTGTTGGAGATAAAGATCAACTCTGGTGGGAAAAAAATTAAACCTCTCACCAGCTCCAAGCCAATGCTGTTTGTTCTTGGGCACTGTTTCTGTAGTTGTGTGAGACAGCCAGTTGGCCAGAGACCTGGCAGCCGATGGCTGAACACTTTAGCAGTTAGCTAACAAAACCCTGAGTTGAACTTGTGCGGAAACACGCGGCGTAGTATTTTATCATTCTGAGCTTACGTGGCTACTCTTGCTTGCAGGTTCTACTGGGGCCCGAGACACCTCCCTGAGTGTGAACAAAGGGGCAGATTGTTTATCCACAAACACGGTCATCTTGCCCTGGGACTGATCACATTTCCAAACAGCAGAGAAGAGTGTCACCCCGGGTGAATTGTGGGTTATAGTCTGTCCAGGGGCTCCGCTCCATTTCTGACAGGCCTCGGATCCCACCCTGCGAGGAATCAGGATGGAAACTCTCCCTTGGGATAAGAGGAGAGTTCATATCCAAGCTTTTAATTACATCTGGCTACACCAGGGAAGTTGGGGGAAGCTTCCTTGGGGGAGCCTGAGGGAGCCACATCAACAGATCCACCCACTCTCCGTGGGATACTCGGTGTCTATGAACGGAGGGTCTGTTTCATTCTAGAAAGAGCCTTCACTGGTCCCTTAGAATGGGCCAGAGGCTGACTTTGCTCTCTTTACAGGGGGACCTGAGAAATGGCCGGGGCCACTGCACCCATCAGCCAGCAGTGGGCAGCAGTTCCTTTGCTACTCTGCTGATGGCTGTCTGGCCTGGGCTCACGTCAAGAGGTGGAAGAGAGTAGTAAGGCTAAGGGAAACTAGCCTTAGTGGTAAGCCAAGAATGCTGTGTACCCACTCTGTGAAGGAGAAATGGGTTTGGTTATAAAGGTGGGACCTGGTGTTGTAAGTATTGGCTTATTCGATCGGTACACTAAATAACCAAACCAGCTCAAAACAACAGATATAATTTAGTAATTGAAAACGGGGAAACTCACGCTATCAGAGTAGAAGGTCGGCGAGCACCGCACAGAGAGCCCGCACACCTATCTCCCCCCCACCCCCGTTTATCTACCTGGGCTCCAGGCAGCCACACCCTAGCCAGATGTGATTGGCTGAGCTTCCCCATCATCTCCCTCTTTTGTCTAAACAGGATTGAACCAAACCCAATACAACTATATACTACAGGAACAGATACCAAATATAAAATTACAAGCAATAAACAATATTAAGCAAGAGACACATAACAAAAGTTTTACTAAGCATTCTATTTCAAGGAGTCTAAATAATGTATTGAAATTAAGTTTAGCTAAATCATGAGGAGGGTAGCTACGATTATCTAATCTTTAACTCCATTAAAGATCTGAGAAAGGAAGTAATATTACTTGAGTAGCCAGGAAGTACAATCGAGAAACTTCCAAAATGTGTAATAAATGACAGAGACAACTGACTCTGGGCAATCACCCAAAGTCTCATTTGCAATGTTGAGGCAACCAACTTTTGCTAAGGTCTAACGTAACTGACAGATTATTTTTAAAAGCAAGAAATATTTCAAAACCGTCTTACCCCATCTTGGCAAGATTTGACAGTTCTGTTTATCCATTTTTGGATACTCTGTATCTCTGTCAGTGGTTGAGATATTTTTTTTTTTTTTTGCCTAAAGGCCAGTTTTGCCAAGAAGAAGACAAGCTCCAAGTGGAGTGTCTTTGGTGCTCAAAAATCTCTCGGGAATAGATCGATGTTGCCAGGAGCGATTGTGTCTCACTAGCACAGAACTCTAAATTAGCTTAAATGCCATTTTCTACAGCTCTTTGAAGAGGTTGAAGATTATAATATCTATACTGAATATAATCTCTAAGTATCTAAAGAACCTGGTTAGCCTAACTATAAATATGACAGACATAGATGACTATTGATCTATAATTCTTAATACCTATCTAACTTAAAGACTAAGAGAATAAACAACTGTGCAATGAATGAGGACAATGACCTTCAAATGTAAACAATGTATATCATTACACAAACAATATATAAGTATCTTAATCAGAGGTAGAAATGTACGCTGCAATATGGTAAATATATATCAATACAATATATATATCAATACATGAAAAATGTTTTAAACAGAGGTAGAAGCATACATGCATACAATATTTAATATAATTTAACCTTGTATCAATATACAAGAATCGATACCAATATAATTGTCTAAAAACAATAACTCACAAATACCAATCTATTATCCCATCACCAATTATCCCTCTGGTTTTTTTTTAGAACACCCCTGAGCCTATAAAATTTATCCCCCATCCCTCAACCATATACCAATTATAACCAATTCCTAAATGATGTCCCTAAACCTGAGGGCAAACTTTGCTGGGAGAGGGGACGTCGTCCTCTAAAATTGCTTCCAACTGTCATGGGGGCGACATTCTTCTTAGGGGATCCTGTGAAAGTAAACGATGGTTAAATTCCAAGATTAATATTTGGTCTGGTAAAGTTGCAAATAGTCTCTGAGAACTTTGTGCAGGTCCGGCCAGAATGTTGTAAAAGATGTGCATTGGCTGAGCTTCCCCACCATGGGGTGTAAGTGCAATTGACACAGCCATTGGAGCCTTTAAAGTGGGACTGGGTTCATATCACACCAGCCATACATAGACGGGCTTTTTTTTTTTTTTTTTTTTTTTGATTTTTCGAGACAGGGTTTCTCTGTAGCTTTTGGTTCCTATAGACTGGCTTTTTTGTTCCTCAGTTGTCTTGTCTGTAAAGAGGGAGGAACATGGAATTTTTGTGAGTGACAGTATCTGGACAGTTCTGACTTGTGGCTAGGACTTCATTGGCTGGACCCTGTGACTTCGTGAGTGACGGAGTTAGGACAGAGTGTTTGTTTATGGATCATATACTAAAGTCCCGTGTTCGCGTGATTACCTCTTGGCATCAAAGAACAGGAGCCTAGAGGCGCTGATGAGAGAAACCGAGAGGAACCGAGAGAAACCGAGAGGAATCGAGAGGAACCGAGAGGAATCGAGAGGAGCCAAGAGAAGCCGAGAGGAGCCGAGAGGAGCTGAGAGGAGCCCCGAGAGGAGCCGAGGGAAACCGAAAGGAACCGAGAGGAACCGAGAGGAACTGAGGCTTCTCCTTCCCTAAACTACTTGGCTGGTGGCAGAATGCACGGTCTGATGACTGAATCACCAAAGTTAAGGCTGGATGTCGAGTAAGATCAGGCACTGTGATCTGCCCTTGCCTCATTTTCCCCTCTGTGACGGTAGTGTCTTGGGCCAGCTTATCTGAAGCATCTGTTAGCTCCGAGGCTCCTGATTCATGTCCAGTTTTGGTGTGAGACTCTCACAAGGCAGAGCCTCACAGTGCGGGAAGAATGTAGAGGAGTTTCCCTGACCACCCAGCAGTGCTGCTGAGTTAGCCGGTTTGGCTGGACACACTGAGTCTTTGCTGGACACACCCTTGCCGATGACGGTCTGCTGCATTTTAAGACTCGGCTTCTCCCTGCAGGCCCAGGGAATCGAAACAAGACAGCTTCGAGGTGGATGCAAGTGGTGACCGGGAGCCAGTCAGTTACTGGCAGGGCTGAGGATGGAGGAGGGTGGAAGAGAGAAGGTGTTGCTTGTTTAAGGACGGGAATCATTGGAGTGGAGATGTTCTGAAGACTGCCATTGCAGCAGACACAGACACCTGTATGTGTTAATACTGTTAAGGTGTACACAGGACACACATGCAGCTGCACACACAAATGCAAGGGAAGCTGGGTAATCTGAATGAGAGCCTTGTGTTTTTTCCTGTGATGTTGCACTATGGTTTATTTTTTAACATTTAATTTTAACTGTGTGTATGTGTATGCTCATATGTGTGCAGGGACCCGTGGAAGCCAGAACAGGGTATCGGATACCCTGGAGCTGGAATTATAGGGAGTTGCCAGCCCTCTGACGTGGGTGCTGGGAACCGAACTTACATCCTTTAAAAGAACCGCAAGTGCTCTTAGTCTCAGAATCACGTCTCTAGGTCCTGTATGCTTTTGCAAGGCATTGGCTCAGGGAAAGCTGGGGAGGACACAAGGATCTCCCTCTGCTCTTGTGTTTTTATTTTTGTTTTTTTTTTTAAATTACAACTCAGTGTAACGGACAGTGATCTCAGAATAGAAAGTGTGTGTGAGCGTATGCATATGGAAACAGAAAAGAACCGTCAGTGTTGTTCCTCAGCTATTGTCCATGTCCACCTCGGTTTGGAACTTGCTGAGTTGTCTAAGCTGGCCAAAGAACGTTAAGAGATCTGCCTGTCTCTGTTCTGTGTTGGGATCATTAAAGGAGCAGGTGTCCCTCATCAGAAGGGAGGACCTCATGTCCGTAAACAGAGACACGGGCCACATATGGCACCACGCTACACCAGAGCTGAATGCCTAGGACAGTTCATCATGGCTGTGTGACTTCGCAGGAGTCCAGAGCTGCAGGGGACTGCCTCAGGCAACCACTATGCTGGTGTCTGCCAGGTGCTGTCCTAGGCGCCAGGGTCCTGTGCAGGTTCTCTGTGTCCTACCGCCACTCGTCTCTTTTCAGGTGACACGGGTGACATTCAGCTCTGCCCTCACACTCCATTTACTGAGCCCTCTCTCCAGGTAGCTGGCACCTAGTTTACACAGGGGACATCTCCCTCCCTAGCTGAGTCCTCGCTGCATTCTGAGGTGTTCCTCCAGAGACAGAGTCTTCTGGGCAAACTGGAGACCATTTTATTGCAATACAACTGTCCTGAGACCTGCAAGGAGGTGGCAATGTGACAAGTGTCCTGTTCCAGCTTCCAGAGTTCCGTAGCAGTTGGGTCTTCGCTCCTGGGGGAGGTTCAGGGAGACTCAGGAAGACTTATTTACCCAATAGCACACATAGGATACTTTGGGAGAAAACAGACCGTGTTGCTAAGCTCTATGCAGCTCTAAGTGGCCCCCGTCTTCTGGACCCTGTTATGACCCAGGGAGAATGGAGAATGAGGGAGGTTTCGAACTATCCTGCCCAAGGAGTCTCGGCTTTTCTCCAGGGTCAATGGGGACCTTCAGGGTGTGGTAGGGTCCTAAAGTAATTGTCTGAGATAACTAAATATTCTTATCCATAGTGACCACCGTGTTTGCATTTAGAGAAGAGGTATGTGTCATGGTGGGGTCCCTGACAGCATGGATCTGATCTGGGGGTGGTGGTGAGAGAACTGTGTACATGTCCACTTTAGTGATTCGTGAAGCAGGAATTGCATGGGTGTCCCCTAGAGAGGGACCTGGACAAGTGACCAATGGTCCTCAAACTCTCTCCACACTCCTAACGGTATGAGAGATGTTTTCACACCCATAGGGATGGGGGTCATGAGCTGAGCGACTGGCTTTGTCTGTTTGCTCAACATGGAGACGGTGCTACGTGTCCTTGGTCACCGGAGGAATGCCACTAGAAAGGAAACTGGCTGTCACTCTCTGTAAACACAGTAGGCACTCTGGTCTTTCCCACATGCCTGTCTTCCATTTGATCAGTTGGTCAGGGAGGGGCTGGGTTGCTCTTCCTCCCAGAGCCCACAGTTGGGCTAGCCTTACTAGCATCAAGCTCACTACTAGGTTGAGGAAGCCATGTCCCGTAAGTGGCAACAGAGACCCTAGTCTTCCTGGCTGCCATCTTACCACTGGTTGACCTTGGGACGACCTATTCTTCCTCATTTTCCTGAGTCTTGAAGAAAAGGCAGGGCTACCTTCCCCATGGCCACCATTGTCCCAGGCCATGTATTGATCCTGTCGAGGATGGCACAGGCTAATCTCCATAGGAATAAACAACCTGAGCCCTGGCAGCCCTGAAGTTTCTCCCCACCCGTATTCACGCCACCTCGCCACAGGGGCAAACATGGAATCGCGACGATTGGGGTTTTCATCAGCTCATTACCACCAGCGCTATTTAATCCTGGTTCCGCAATAATCCTTCCCCCTGTGTATGAGCGAGTATGTATTATGCGTGATTCAAAGCCCCTTGATGCTATGAGTAAAAAGACTCTGCATAGGGCAGAAATAATTTGCAAGACCAACTTGGGGTAGAGGATTCTCAAATGAACTCCAGTGGGTCCCACAGCTTTCACAGGGCCAGGCGGGCAGCGCTGGTGCAGGGCTGCGTGACAAAAGGCCTTGGTTGGGTGCATTATAATTTGCTCCAGTCAGTTCCAAAGTACTCGCGTTTCCAACGATGAGAGAGGAAATACTGATGGCACAGGACGTGGGCATTGTGCTTAGGATAAATACCCACACAAAGGCGAGGTGAGGCGAGTTTGGATGCCTCGTTGGGGAGAACGCAATTAAAAGTCCTTTTGAGAAGGCTTTGAAGTCTGGGGCTAACCGTTTTATAGAAAGGTATCATTCCCATCAGTTGCCCTGCCAGTTGCAGAACGCTAGCAAATTGGGAAAGTTGTGAAGGCAGCATCAGCCAATTTCCACTCAGAGGGCGGGTCTGGTCTCTATCTTGGTTGTGTGGATCAGTGCCAGCCTTACTGGTGGGGACAGTGGGTCTTGAGGGATACTGGCCATCCTCATAGCCACCAGTGCACACAGTGGAGAGGCCTTGGAACAGCCTCTGGGAGCAGCTCGGGCCTAGCCTTGCCTGACTACCCTCAGGTGAGAGGCCTCACTCCTCAGAGCCTGTGACCCTTGCAGTCTGACTGGTAGGAGGAAAATGCCACAGTTTACTGGCACACAGCTATATAAGTGACAGCCAGAGCACCACACTCCAGCTGAAAGTGTTGTGAGTGGCTGGATGTTGTGTAGATGGCCTGTGAGTGTAGGCGTCTACCTGGAGTTGGATGCTAGCGTCTTCCTGCCAGGGCTTCATAGTGAGCCCTGCTTCATTGTTGAATCTATTGTTCCCGTTGGTCTCCTTTCTGGTTCTCATGGCCAGGGAGAGCATGTGCTAATACCAGGCTCTTTAAGCTGATGTCAGCTGCCCTGCATCTACTCTACATCCTGAGATCAGACTCAGCCCTCACTCAGTGTGCTCCCTCTCCTTAGATCCTGGAGTCTGAGAGTCATTGTTGCCAAGGGAGTGGCCACAGGTAAGTAGACAGTGGGCTCAAGGACAAGGTAGGGCAGAGAGTGAAAGGGACAGGTGCGGACAGCTGGATTATGGATTTGGTGGCTGGGCAGGGCAGTGTGTGAAGCTGTAGTAACCTCTGATCTTTGTGGTGAGCTCATGGTTGGCCGTGGGTGTCACAGACACATGGGTGTGTGCCTATCTCTAATCCAGGCCATCAGGGCAGCATCTAGGAATGAAGGCAGATGGCAGGTCCAGGAGACTGAGCTGTGTAGCCTTCTGTCCCTCTGTGTTTCTATTCTACAAATATTCCGAGGCCGCCCTCTCCTCTTTAGCCATTGGTTAGTGAGTGTGTGTTCCTTCAACATCTTTTCAATATCAATCGATTTATTAAAACTTAAAAATTCCATCATTTAATAGACTATCCACTTAAAAACAATCTAAAAGAGTGTAGATGTGTTTCCCTGGGATAGGCTGAGAGAAGACGCTAGTACAAAAAATAAAATTAAATTAGACTATAGGGCTAAAACACTACAATCCTCCTTTCTGCATTGACTAAATTAATGATTCTGTCCTTGCCCAAGCTCCACACATCATGGTGGACCCAGTCACCGTTTCTCCATTTATCTCTATTATCTCATTTCTCCTAAGCAGTACTTGATATCATATATCATAGACATTTAATTCTAATTGCAAATATAGCATAAACTAAATAGAAAAGGCCTATCAAAATTAGTAAAAATGACGAAGAAAATAGGCACTTCTCGAAGCCCACTATTTATAGATGACAACAGTTTTCTGATTCTGTTTGCACATGTTCCTGTTGGAACCTCAAATGCCATATAGTGAGTGTTTTTTACACAACTGTTTTTAGTTTAATCTTGGTAACTCTTAAGTGAAAGACTTCAGAGGAAAACGTACAGTCTGAGTTAATATATTGAAAAGAAGAAAGACTGAACATTCAAAGAGTTTTCTTTGTTCCGAGAAAACTAGAGAGACTGAATTAAGTCAGAAAAAGAGTAGAGAGAAAGAAATGAAAAAGACTGGAAATCAATAAGAAAATAAATTATAATAGATACAGCCATTAAATCAAAAAATTGACCCTTTGAAATTTTTTTCTTTGTGTTTTAGAAAAATAAAGACCATAAAGACCCTCTGAAGCCAGTGAAGGAAAAAGAGAAGTCAGAAGTAGCTAATGCCAGGAATGAAATGCAGAGTGAGGTCCTAGACATTGACTGAGTCTTGAACATGTTAGAACTGAGAAAAGAGCACTGTGACAGCTTTATGCTAAAATCTTAAAGGCTAGGTGAAATAGACACATTTCTTAAAATTACAACTCCCCAAAGCTGACACTAGAAGAAATAGAAAATCTAAAGTCTTATCACACATTAAGAAATGAACCCCAAGTTGGGCTGTGGTGGCACATGCCTTTAATCCCAGCACTCATGAGGCAGATGCATGTGGATCTCTGTGAGTTTGAGGCCAACCTGGTCTACAGAGAGAGTTCCAGGATGGGGAAAGCTACACAGAGAAATCCTGTCTGGAAAAACAAAACAAAGCAAAACAACAACAACAACAACAATATAAAGCAAGCCATTTGCAAAGGTTCTGTCCAACTGTATCATCCCACTTATGTAGCAATCTGCATATACAACATTTGGAAACAGAGGGCAGGTCTGTGGTTACCAGGGGCTGGAGGAAGAGTCCTAGGAAGGAAGAAGACATGGCGATAACAGGGCAACGTGTTAGCGTATCTTCTGGTTTTAGAATTGCTCTGTGTTTTCACAGTAGCCAGAGATACCCAAATATACGCAGATGGCAAAATTCCATGAGACTTGACACAAGTCTGAGTATAATTATACTGGGAAAGTCTGAGTAGAATCAATATGTTTTAATGACATACTAGTTATACCTATGGTTACTATTGAAGGAGAGTCAAAGTGTACAAGAGATCTTTGTGTTATTTCTCATAAGAAGGTAAATAAGTAATTACTTCAGTGAAAACTCAATTAAAATCATTTAGTTAAATCCAACATGATAACAAAATGGAAGAGAAAGATGATTTTCTCAATAGATGTAAAAGCACTTGATGTACTGTTATAACCACAGATGGTCAAAAAAAATTCTTACTGTGGCAAGTTTCGTCATGAGGTCTTGTTATTTTTTCACCCCCTTTTCCTGTTGTGTATGTGTGTGTATGTGTATGTATGTATGTATGTATGTATGTATGTATGTATGTATGTCATACACATATCTTGGTGTGGGTGTGGAAGCCTGAGACTGAGAGTGGCATTTGGTGATATTTTTGTTTGTGATCTAACAAATAAAGCTTGCCTGAAGATCAGAGTGTGGAGTTAGCCACACTAGTTAGCCATAGAGGTCAGGCAGTGGTGGCATACACCTTCAATCCCAGCACTTGGGAGACAGAGGCAGACAGATCTCTGTGAGTTCAAGGCCACTTTGGGCTACACGAGATTGATCTAGTTTCAAAGAAAAACAGAGCCAGGTGGTAATGGCTTACACTTCTAATCCCAGTACTTGGGAGTCCCATGCCTTTAATCCCAGCACTGAGAAGGTAGAGACAGGAAGGGATATGGCTAGGCAGAGAGAGGAATATAAGGCGGGCGGAGACAGGTGCTCAAGGCATTTCATCGGAGGCTTCACAGACAGGATCTTTGACCCCTTGGTTCTAAGAATTTCATAGAGGTAAGATCTAGTGGCTGGCTGCTCTCATTCCCTAATATCTGACTCTGGGTTTTTATTATTAACACAATTAGAAATTGCGCTACATTGGGAACCATCTTTGATCTCTCTCCACATTATTTACAGAGGCAGGGCTGCTCAGACGAACTCAGAGCTTAATGATATGGCCAGGCTAGTTGGGTAGCGCGCTCTCTCTCTCTCTCTCTCTCTGGGTGTGTGTGTATATCTGTGTGTCTGTGTGTTTATGTGTGGTGGGGGCAAAGTGGGTGGGTAGGTGGGAAGGATCCTTGTCCCCACCTTCTGAGTGCTAGGATAAGATGCAGGCTGCTCTACACGGGCTTTGGAGATACAAACTTAGGTTCTCACACTTGGACAGCAAGCGTGTTACCTGCTGCGGCATCTCCCTAGCCCCCAAATAGGTTTAAAGTGATGAAGTATATTTTCATAAAACTTATATGGACTTTGGTACTGAATAGAAATGTGCTGGATGTTCTTTCAATAAAAATTTGAGATTAATATTGTCTGTTGTTACTTCTATTCAACATTGTAATGAAAGGCCCAGTCCAGTGCAATGAAGCAAGAAAAAGTAATAAAAGCAATGATAGTTGTAAATAGATCAAATTTATTATTCAAAGAGGCTGTGATTACGGACATAGAAAATTGCAGGTAATACTTAAAATTTGATTGCAAGTTAACACATTTCTAGATATAAAATTAATATAAAAACGCAGTCTTGGTTCTATATATCAGTAATGAATTGGTATTAAAGTCTCAAAACTAATGTAAAAATATATAGCTAAAAGTACCTATTAGGAAGGTTGTGTAAGGTCTGCAGAGACACTGCTAAATGCACATCCACTGCAGTTCATAATGCCCAGATATGAAATCAGCATAATTACCCATTCACAGACGGAGAGATAAAGAGAATGTTGTGTACACACAGGTGTGTATGCACAATGGAATTTCATTAAAGTGTAAAGGATAAAATTAGGTTATTTTCAGGAAAATAGATGGGACCGTAAACATGTTAAAACAAATAGACCAGACTCAGAAAGACAAATCTCATGCACTTTCTTTTATATACACACCCAGGGCTATTTTTAGGGAGATGGGGGGATACTAGGAAGGGCACAGAAGAGGAGAAAGTGGGAGTGAGTGAGGAAATCTCATTCACGGAGAGAATGATGCAGTGGAACCCATCTTTGCGCACTAAAAGTTAATTAAAATGGGTGAGATTTCTATGCCTGAAGAACAAAGCATCATGAGGAAATTTAAAAGTCTAAGCTTCATGCTGGGAAACACACCTTTCGTGGGCTGGAAAATTCAATAGTGCAGAGATGTCAGATCGCCTCAAATTAATATGTAGATTTGCTATAATGCACATTAAATAGCAGGTGTTTCAGTAGAACTAGACAAATCGACTCTAATTTGTTAAGAAATGCAAATGGTCAAACCTCTCTATGACGCTTTTGGAGAGAAACAAGGTAGGAAGGACCCCTCTCTGGACATAAAGAATGTATCAGCTCCTGTGATGGTGGGAGACATTGGCAGAATGAGACTCTTACGCGGTTGGTTGGAATGGGGTGTTCCTAATCCAGATGTTGCATCTATGAACACTTATGTTAGTTATTTATTGTTATTTTTGAATACTTGTGTTTGCAGAGGTCCAGGCAAAGGGGTCTTTTAAAATGAATGGTCCTGGACCATTGGGTCAGTTGTACATTCATACAGGTAAAAAAATAATACTGAAGCCGTTAGCAAAAGTCAACTCTAGGTGAACTGATTGACACGAATCTGCTATGTAAAAAACTAGACTTCTAAGAGCAAGGGGAGCCTCATAGTCTTGAAGCGGCCGAAGAGTTTACTCACGGCCACAGTGAACCCTGTGTCCACGTGGGGAAACTGATCAGCAAAGTGATATTAACATTAAGAACTTGTGTTCAGCCAGGCGGTGGTGGTGCACACTTTTAATCTCAGCATTCTGGAGGCAGAGATAGAGGCAGACAGATCTCTGTGAGTTCAAGGCCAGCCTGGTCTGCAGAGCAAGTTCCAGGACAGCCAGAATTACACAGAGAAACTCTGTCTTGAGAAGCTAAACACTACGACAACAACAAAAGAATTTGTGTTCAGCAAGAGACCATTTTGACAGTTGGAAGGGAACTAATGAATAGGAGACTGTATTTGTGGCTTATGTACATGCAAAAGCTTCCTCCTAGGAAGCTACAAACTCCAAGAAGCCTAAAGTTGTTAAGAAAGAGATGAACCAGCGGCAAGGGGCCGTTCTCCTTCCCAGGCGTGTTATCTCAGCCTAGGGAGAGCTATGTCACCCAGAAGTCACCAGAGGAAGGACATTCAAACTCCCCTGTGATACTGGTTCCCACTCCAAGGCAGGGACAATGAAAGCATCTGGCCATGCTAAGTATGGGGATGATGCGGAACTGAGAGTCTGTCTGTGCTCATGGGGAAAATGCAAAGCCATGGCAATAAGCCACAGCGCTGCTGGCCACTTTGGGGGATGCTATGCCAGGAGAATAGCAGCCCTTCTATGCATGTGTACATGGAGAGGTTCTCATCTATGCATGTATACACGGAGAGGTTCTCATCTACGCATGTGTACACGGAGAGGTTCTCATCTACGCATGTGTACACGGAGAGGTTCTCATCTACGCATGTGTACACGGAGAGGTTCTCACACAAGCGACCACAGTAACATCACACCCAGGGCCCTCAAATTAAGGGCAGAGACAGATTCTCCTTAGTTGTGAAATAAAACCTCTAAACGCAGTGTCTACACAGCAACCCAGTTCCATGATGACAGGGGATAAATGCTGCCACAGAAAGCAGAAGAGACTCAGGTACAATGCGGATAAGAGGAAACCTGGCCGAGGAGTGCATGTGCTTACATCTATGTGAAGTTCAAAACCAGGTGAGACCCGTCTGGTCTGCCCTCTCAGGAAGGGATAGACAGCGTCGGAAGGAGCCGATCTGCCTGGTTCACAGGGAAGTACTTTTCTGTATTGGTCACCATTCAATAAACACAAGAGCAGTTACTCCTCTAAGGTATTTGCATTTTGGTTAAAGATTATGGGAAAGTTTCTCTTTCAAAAGAATAATGACATTTCAGGCAGATGAGGGAATGGTATTAATCAGATTGTCAAGGAACTGTCATCTCTCATTAACCTATTATCAATCATCGATCTATCTCTCACCTATCTATCTGTCATCTGTCTATTTATCTATCATGTATGTATGTATGTATGTATGTATGTATGTATGTATCTATCTATCTATCTATCTATCATTATCTACTTACAATCAAATATAAACCAACCAACTAATCAAAAATCTAGTATCATATAAGTACCTATGGAGTTTATTGGTAACAGTAGAGTTATGTACATTAATTTGTATACTGTTTATCCAGTGTTGAAGGCATGCTCGTCCTACCTCTGGAGACATACCAACAACATGGTCATAATCTTTCTTTTCTGATTCTCTCCTTCCAGCACAGCTCGGAGAGCACAGAGACCAGATCCTTGGACTTCATGTCCAGAGGCTGCAAAGACTGAGAAAACATGGGCTTATGTAACAGAGATGGTGGGTGGGGCATGACATGCAAGCTGGTAGGTTTTGAGTTAGAAGCCAGCAGAATCCTGGTGGAGGCAGAGGCAGCCCATCTTTCCCAGTAGCCTCCTGGGGCACAGGCACAGCCTAGCCCAGGTGGCTTTGTGGATAGCTAAACAATACCTCTGCTGTCTGGGATAAAGGCAACCTCAGCCTAGAGTGGGTTCTGGCTCTAACACTAAAGTTCAGGCTTATATAAGACAGGATACTCAGAGAACGATGTGCCCTGTGGGAGTGGACGCTCAATTCTCCAGCTCTTCTTGTCCTTCCAGAATGTTGTGTCTTGGCCTTTCAAATGGAAACCCAGGCATGCTGGTCTGTCTTCTGGCTGTACAACACCACTACTCATCTCCAGAGTGGCCCAAGGTCCTGTAGATAGCTTGTCCTCAGAATGACAGGAACTCAGGGCTGAAGGAGCTGTCTGGAATCTCCCTAGGTCTTTCATGAACGAAGCAGGAAACAAGGCCCCAGGCCATTCAAAGCTCCACCTCTGCCTACAGCTGGCGTGTCAGACTTGGTATCTTAGAACTTAACCCCCCCACCCCCAGGCTTCTTTGGTCCTATGCCTAGTGGAGACACCCTCACAACGTGGCCCCTATCCATAGCGATCTCCTGGGGAGCAGCTGTAGGACCAGCTTGTGAATGAGGTCCAGCTGGGAGCTGTGGTTCCTGCATCAGCCCTTCCTGCTGCAGCTGGGGTGTCCTTTAACTCCCACGAGGAGCAGCAGGAAGAGGATGTTTACACAGAGCGTAGTGGGTAAACAGTCAACGTCATCTGAGCACCTGCCTGAGTGTCTTCCGCATTTGCTGCGCTGGTTTGGTCCCTGCCGTAGCTCCCGGATGTGTCCTGAAGACCCAGGGTTGTGCAGGCCAGGGCACCTGCTATCGACCCTCTGAGGAAGTGGGGGACTCAGGGCTGAGTGTGTGCATGGGTGTAAACCTGTGCATACGTGAGTGTATATGGTTGTACGTCTAATCTGTTTCTATGCATGAATGTTTTCATATGCATCTCTGTGCACATCTGTAGTGGTAGTATGTTTACATGTATGAGCATTCTGTGTACATGTGTGTACCTGGGTATGTGTGTGTATTTGGCATAGTTTGTATGTGTGCATGTGAGTTTATGAATGTCACATGTGGTTATGCATGTAATCTGCATACAAGCATGCAAAAAAAGTGTTTGGTCTTCTCTTTGTGCCTGTATGTATGGGTGTGTTTGTATGTGTGTGACTGTACTGGTCTAAGTTGGACTCAGCCCTGTCCCACTTGGCCCAGAGTAGAGGACCATGAACCTCCTCATAGGCTACTGTCTAGTCTAACTTCCTGTCAGGCTGGGACTTGAGAAGAGGAGGGGACAAGGCTCTAGAGACGAGGGCTGCATCCCTGCATCCCATGGGTTTCCTAGGTGACACAAAGCTATGGATTCAGGAGAGCTTGACTCACACACCTCATCAGGCTCCGACAACTGATGATTCCCGAGGGCTGAAGCTAGTGGCAGGGAACGTGACCTCTCACACCAGCTCCCAGGGTGGTCCAGAGTTTGTCTGTACCCTCATCCACACGGCGTTTTATGAAACATTCGTGGCCACTGAACCACCCAGAAACTTTTTGAGCATCACCTAGAAGGTGATGACCCATGGAAAGATCTAGAAGCTAACTGAGCTGCAACTGAGCCTCTACGGAAACAGAATTGCTAAGGGACCTATGTTAGCAAGTGAAAACCCCTGAGGGGGAAAAAACCTTTTGAATTAGCATTGTCTTTCATTGGAGGACAATGCATATGTATTTTCCCAAGCATCTATTACTCCAATGACAATGCCGTTATTTGGTTTGTTCAACTGAGCATAATTTACATTGCAATATATTGTGCAGATATGCCTATTTGGACAACAAGAGAAAATAAAGGCATAGATGAGTATCTTCTTTGATCACTCAAAAAAAGAAAACCCCTGAGAAGAGTTGTTTCAGGTCCCCTGCAGGCCTTGGCTCAGGGTCAGCAGGGTTTTCCAAATCTTGCTCAGACAGGTGGCAGCTGGTTCCAGATCCTTCTGTTTTCACTAACATCGTCCCTGCCTCCTTCACAATAAACTCGTAGGGTTTCAGGGACATCGGGAGCTACCTTCCTCAGTGGCTTAGGTACCACAGTGATGACAAATAGCACGGTTGGGGTACAGCTACCCTGTGATCACCTGCCACGGGGCTTGCCTCGGCCACGCACGCCGACAGGTGCAAAGGAAAAGCCTCAAGACCAGACCCTTCTGTATTAGATTTCCGAGCAGAGGGCTTGTCAAAGGACTGATGTTCTCTGGGGCACTTTGTGAGGAATGCTGAGATGCCAGGCAATGGTTTGGGAACTGGGATCTATCTCTTCACAAGTGCAGGCTGGGTGCGGAACCACCAGAGAACTCTAATTCCACGCTAGTCAGATGCCACGCCATAGAATGCTCCCTTAATGAGGGTTAATGACATTAATTACTGCCCCCTCCACTTAGGAGCATGCTCACGAGGAGCTAATTGCCACATAACGGCCCAGGCAGAACTGAGGCCACGGCAGAACTGCAGAGGAGAGCATCCCCTCTTCTCACGCACCCCTCCACCCTACCCTGCACAGGCTAGGTTTTAAGTGTGATTTCAGGCAAGCTCATCAAGTTTGACAGTTGCAGCTGCTTTGTGGAGTAGGGCGACAGGACTCCTACGTGCCCTTAACTCTTGTTAAGGGGCATGGCCCGGAATCCGAAGAATGCATCAATGACTGTGCCCAGAGTTTCTCTTCCAGGAATTTCTCTGGGACAACTGTGCTTTCGGGCGTGCACAGAGCATGTCTGAGACTTGCGGGTCAGCAAGGGTCTCTGTGTCTCCTTGTTTGTGCTGCACGGCACTGCGTACAGATGCAGGCCAGGACATGTCATAACTAGTCTTCTGTGAGCCGTGGGCCATGCTGCTGGGTCCTGGAGAACTTGGATATCCGGCCTGGCCTGTTACTGGGAGATGTGGCGACTCTGCTGTGTCCAAAACTGTTAGATGAGGTATCCTTAGCACCAAAATGACATCACCCCATCTCAGACATGACTCCTCTCTGTAACTAAGCCTTCAACGTTCTTTTAATGTGTCTCCCACCAAATAGCCTGCTATACTCTGACAAAGTATAAATTTCTGTGTTGGACCCCTTAATGCATCAATCCTCAAATATTTTTATTTATCTCTTTAAAGTGCCCCATTTGGGTTTTATTTTATTTTCACTTACTGTTTTTATTTTTAAATAAGGATTTATTATTTTTAATTATGTGTATGCATGTGCTCCTGTGTAGGTATATATACATTAGCATGGGTGCCCTCAGAGGCCAGAGAAGGTGTTGGATTCCCTGGGGTTGGGGTTCCCTGAAGTTGGAGTTACAGACAGTTGTGAGCTTTGCGATATGGATGCTGGGAACCTAACCCAGGGCTTCTACAAACGCAACACACTCTCTTAACCATCTTTTCATTACCTACCCCATTTTTATGTTGTAGTTTCTGCCTAGTCTTTGGCCTGCAGAGGTCAGATGGCTTCTAGGAGCCAGCTGTCTCAGTGCTGTGGTCCAAACATCAGAGGGGGCCGCCGTACTTCCTGAGCCTCATCTACACGCTGCAGACTCCACAGTGAAGACCTGGCTCAGCTCCGACAATCCAATTACTGAGTCAGTTCAAGGGCAACAACTTTATTTCATTATGTGATATTTATTACTACAGCAAATAATTAATTTATTAAAATATGTGCAATAAAATATACAGTACATATGGGTTAATAAACAGCTAGTATCGACAACACAATGACGGTGCTCTCGTCACAGGAGAGACCTCTGAAACGTTGTAATCTTGGAGCTAATACTGACAGGTGTGTGTGCTGGGGAGAGTGCCGGTCACGTGGAAAGCAAACTTAAATTATAGACAGACTTCGCAGGAGTTAAGGGACAGTGGCAAGCAGTAGAAGTGGCTGTAAAGGACATCTTCCTTAGTGTCCAGACTCCTAAAGGGTGGCTGAACAAGCACAGTGGTTAGCGGGCAGAGGCTGGGAATAACTGCTTGCATCTTAGCTTCTCCTTGGGCATCCCTGGGTGGGCAGGGGTGAGCCTCTCCCCAATGAGCTGGGGCCGTCACCATCTCAAAGACGCTCAGGGTGGCTCCTGAGGAAGAAACTACTTCTTCTTTTTCCCCTTTTTCCCTTTCTTCTTGCCTTTATCCTTCTCCTTGTCTTTGTTGCCGCCGATCGTTAATGACAAGATTCGCTTCTTCCCGAGAGGGGTTTTGGCATACCAGTTCTGAAATGAGAAGATGTTGCGGAAATGATTGGATGTGAAAATACAGAGATAATCCTGGCGGTAAAGATGTATCGGCTAAGAAGGGGACAGTAAGTGGCCGTTAGGCACTGGGCATTTGACATGCGTTCAGTACAAACGTCTCGTTGAATTTCTAGCTTGTGTTTCTGTGACTTGAAACTTCTCAGGTAGTTAGTTGTGCTAGAGAACCACATAGCAACCTCCACACACAGTCCTGCCTAATTAAGACTGCCCCGAGGATGCGGCTTTCCTGGTAATGCAGTCATTACCTCACATGTGGTCAGCTATTAGTAGCTCAATTGGTAGACATGTAAGACCACAGGGGGCCACTCAGCATCCTCTGAGGGAGATGTGGAAAACATGGCACTGATAATATTTTATTTACAACCCGAGAAACCTTTCAATGTACAACCTTACAGATAATCTCAGAAAATGATTATACTGGATGCTATTTATCCATTTTCTTACAATTCAGTTAAAAAAAAGATTTCTTTCTCCCTCCTTTGCTTCCTCTCTCTCTTGTGTGTGTGTGTTTGCTTGTGTGTGTGCCCACATGTGTGCAGGTACCTGCAGAAGCCAGAAGAGGGCACTAGATCCCCTGGAGCTGGAACAATAGCAGTTGTACATCACCTGATGTGGATTCCGGGAACCGAACTAGGGTCTTCTAGAAGAGCAGTAAGCACTCTCCTGAATGCAATGCTTCTCTCTCTAGCCCAGTTTACAGCCCCTTGACATATGTGAGAGGACTTCCTTAGGAACAGCACATAAAAAGTGAAAATTCCTTCTGTTTACATGACACGGATCCACTTGCTGTTGCTCTTGGTGAGTGGGAGACTGTTTCAGTCATCTGTCTCAAATTTGTTTTCTCCTGTCACTTAGATGCTAGTTTAGCTGGATATAAATATTAGTTAGATGATCATTTTCCCTCAACACTCTGAACATATAAGTTACTGTTTTCTGGCATCTTCTGCTGTCAAAGAGATGTTTGATTGCACATGTTGTTTCTTTGGGGACAATCTAGCTTTTAAGTGGAGTTTGTTATCTTTTCTTAGACTTCTAAGAATTGATAAAATGCATTCATTCCATTTGCCTGGCTGTCTTCCTGGAGTTTATTTTTTTATTTTTATTTTTTTATTAATTAATTTATTTAATTATTAAAGATTTCTGCCTCTTCCCCGCCACCACCTCCCATTCCCTCCCCCTCCCCCAATCAAGTCTTCCTTCCTCCTCAGCCCAAAGAGCAAGCAGGTTTCTCTGCCCTGTGGGAGGTCCAAGGAGCACCCACCTCCATCCTGGAGTTTATTTTTAATATGATACCTCATGCTTTTAATTTGGGAAAATTCTCTGCCAGTCTCACTTTAGACTTGTGTTCTTTTTTTCTGAGAATTCTCGTAATTGAAGGCCAATTCCTTTGGACGTGTAACTATAAAGTTAGTTTTATAACTTTACGTGTTTTGCTCGTCTGTGATTCTCTGTAGGGGAACTCCCCAGGACCACTTTCCAGTTCTGTGATTCGCTCTTTGACCTTACCTAGTCTGGAGTTCATACTTGCCTTAGTTTTTGCCATTTAATTAACTAGTGTATTTTTTCGTGTATAAGCTTTGTTTTGTAGTTTTAAAAGATAATGATCTCCTATTATTTAATTTTTTGTTTTAAAAGTGCATTTCTATGGAAGTCATATTTTTCCTTATTTTCTTGAACATGTAATTATATGTATTCAAGCCATTTTGTCATATCCTTCTTTTTAAACTTTTTAATGCTTTTTTGAGATTGTAATATAATTATGTCATTTATCTCTTTCCTTTGCTATCTCCAAGCCTTTATACTATATACACCTCTCCTTGCTCTTTTTCAAAGTCATTGCCTCTTTTCTCATTAACTGTTGTTACATGAACACTATATTTTCTGCAATGTTTTCCTCTTCTAATTTTTACATTTATTTTAACGGTCTGTGGTTCCCTGACCATCTGCAGGCTAGGTTTAGTGTCTATGTCTAACCAACAAACAGCATATTCATTGAATGTTTACTTTAATGTCTGTTAAATTTTTTTCAGTATCAGATATTCTGTTTGGTTCTTTTTCTCTAGTGTATGTGTTGTCCCCTTGTAATGTTTCTGGCTTTTTGTAATTTGATCACACTTAATATGTATTGTCCCTCAGAATGTTCTGTAAGTTCAGTACTGGTATGCCATGTCATTTCCTTCTGGGTAAGAGTGCTTTTTATTATGAACTTGTTTTCATCAGGAGTCATGTTTCTTGTAGGAATCAGATGTCCCTTGACTTGGATGCACTTCTACATAGGGTGGTTTTTCTCCTTGCTTTTCATAATGCTTTCAGGGGTTTTAATGGTCATACAATTATGACCATTAAATACAAATATTTTTAAAACATGTTAGCACTTTTAAGTTGAGATTCTGGTGCCCTGGAGTAGTGCTGATATGAATCGTTCATGGACAATGTGCAGGCGAGGTGTTTAGTATCATATAGAACATTTTTTTTTTTTTTTTTTTATTGAACAATCCATGATTGTGGCCCGAAAGCATCCCAATTCTATGCAGGGCCCATTTTGCCATTATCTGGGACCAAGGTTCCCACATATGTGTACCTTCTGCTCCCAGAACTCAGCTAAATGCTTTATCCCAGAGGCTAGTACCTGTTTGAGAGTTCCCTAAAGACCCTTTCCTCCTTGTCTTAGCCTTGGCCCCATTTTTAGAACTTTAGGCCTGAGTTCTTTCTTCTTTGGTTTAGAGTCCTGCTAAGGAACTTGATCTTGTAGTAAGTCATGAATCATAGCTCTGCTGCTCTCAGTTGAGTGACTGTACAGTTACCTGTTTCTTGTATTGCTTTCCTTTCTTCTCTGGTGTTTTGGCAAATTACTCAAATCTGTATTCAAAACCAGCACATTTAGGACTTTACAGTCCTGGAAATGGTCTTACCGACCTAGGTCAAGGCATCAGTAAGACTGTGCACCTCTTGTTCTCTTGCCTTCTGCAGCTTCTGCTCTTCCCCACACCCCTGCTCTTCTGTCTGTCCCCGTCCATCCACAGGCTAGTGACACAGTGAGTATCCCTCCAACTGCCCCGTCTCTCTCCCGACCTCCTCTACTCTCAGGATTTCACTGAACTCACTGGAACAGGCCAGGCTGGTCTGAGGATCTTAGGGTCAGCCAACAGCAAACTTATTCTTCCTTTGCCGTGCAAGTTCTGTGTACCAAGCTCTGCGTACCCACTGTGGTGGTTTGAAGGAAAATGGCCCCCAAAGGGAGTGGCACTATAAGGAGGTGTGACTTTGTTGAAGTAGGCGTGTCCTCGTTGGAGAACGTGAGCCACTGTGGGGGTGGGCTTTGAGGTCTCTATCACTCGAGCTTTGTGCAGCATAACATGCAGTCAACTTCCTGTTGCCTGCAAGATGTGGGACTCTCAGCTCCCTCTCCAGCACCATCTTTGCCTGCATGCCACCATCTTGCACCATGCTGACAATGAACTGTAAGCCATCCAGTTAAATGCTTTCCATTCTAAGAGTTGCTGTGGTCATGGTGTCTCTTCACTGCCATAGATGCCCTAACTTAGACGCTCACCACACTTCTTATAGCTCAGGCTTCTTTACCTATAAAATAAAAGGCTCAGAGGTCTAAATAATTATACCATCTATATCATTACACGCTTTCTCTACCACACCCAGGGAATAGGACAGAATGTTCTGGAGAAGCTGTGAGCTCAGTAGATACATTCTCAGAAGCACAGTCAGGGAAAACTTATGGGCCCGATTGTGCACCATGTCAGCACTGGTCATCACAGTATCCAGGAGTGTGATGATATCATCCCATCTGTTCCATAAATGTGTCACCAGCAAATCTATTGAACATCTACTTGGGGCTAGGCTAATGGTGGGAAAATGATGCTGTTTCTTTAGAAATAAACGGAATGACTAAACCCACCCAGGATGGAAGCAAGAGGCATATGCGTTTGTGCCCACAGTCACAGTCCTCAAACACACAGCACAGGCAAAACTCCTAGAGATCAATTTGCAAACTAAAAAACCAGCTTTAAGTTTTAATATGATCAACCACATTCCTCAAAACAAGGTGGAAGGCCAGTGTTTTAGAAAGGGGTAAAAATGAAGAATTTCAGAAAAGATTATATCACTGGGAGATGATGAATATCTGTTAACTAATATAGTTAGTCCATCAGAATGTTCAGCAGTTAACAGGACAGCATAAAAAACTCCAGTGCTCAACAAACTGGCTGCAGTTGGAGGTTTTCTCTTTCCCAGTTTTGCAAGAGCTGGGGTCCATAAAACATAGCAATAGGCCAAATCCTGTCTGTTGTCTGTCTTGAAAAGAGTGGTTTTTTTTTGTTTTTTTTGAGACAGGGTTTCTCTGTGGTTTTGGAGCCTGTCCTGGAACTAGCTCTTGTAGACCAGGCTGGTCTCGAACTCACAGAGATCCACCTGCCTCTGCCTCCCGAGTGTTGGGATTAAAGGTGTGTGCCACCACCGCCCGGCGCAAAGAGTGTTTTATGGGACACAGCCATCATCATCTGTGTACACACTGGGTAAGAGGCTTTTGCGTTAAGATTCACAGGTGGCCCAAGCAGCAACAGCAAAAACAGCAAGGCTGTCAAAGCCCCACGTTCTCTCTGGGTCTTTTCTTTTCCTTCCTTCCTTCCTTCCTTCCTTCCTTCCTTCCTTCCTTCCTTCCTTCCTTCCTTCCTTCCTTCCTTCCTTCCTTCCCTCCCTCCCTCCCTCCCTCCCTCCCTCCCTCCCTCCCTCTCTCTCTCTCTCTCTCTCTCCCTTCCTCCCTCCCTTTCTTTTCTTTCCCTTTTCTTTTTTTTTCTAGATGGCATTTCTCTGTGTAGCCCTGGCTGTCCTGGAACTCTGCAGATCAGGCTGGTCTCAGAATCAGAGATCTGCCTGTCCCTGCCTCCTAAGTACTGGGATTAAAGGTGTGTGCCACCATGCCCGACTCTCTCTCTGGATCTTTACAGAAAATGCTCCCCACCCTGGTGGTGACACTAGTTCCGGGGCATTATTAGTTTTTCTTTTATTTTTGTCTCTTTTAAAGAACACAGATTCTTTTTTTTAATTGAGCTATACATTTTCCCTACTCCTCTCCCTTCCTCCCCCTACCATCTCCCATGACCCCTACACTCTCAGTTTACTCAGGAGATCTTGTCTTTTTCTCCTTCCTATGTAGATCTACATATGTCTCTCTTAGGGTCCTCTTTGTTGTCTAGGTTGTCTGGGGTTGAGGAATTCTCCATCACTGCTGGTGGGAATGCAAATTGGTACAGCCCCTTTGGATATCAGTATGACAATTTCTCAGAAAATTAGGAAACAATCTACCTCAAGACCCAGCAATACCACTTTTGGATATATACCCAAAGAATGCTCAATCATACCACAAGGACATGTGCTCAGCTATGTTTATAGCAGCATTGTTTGTCATAATCAGAACCTGGAAACAACCTAAATGCCCCTTGACTGAAGAATGGATAAGGAAAATGTGGTACATTTGCACAATGGAGCACTACACAGCAGAAAAAAATAATGACATCTTGAAATTTGCAGGCATATGGATGGATCTAGAAAAAAGCATACTGAGTGAGGTAACCCAGACCCGGAAAGATAAATACAACATGTACTCACTCCTAAGTGGCTTCTCGACATAAAGCAAAGGGACATTATTTTTATGGTTTCTCACTTCCCACTGGAGCACTTGGGGACAAAGTAGGAAGGAAAAGCAGTTTAGGCTTGGTAGAAAAGTAATGCATTCTAGAGTGGAAATTTGAGCAGGCTCTTGGAGGTGAGACTCTTGAATGAAACTCTGAAGCCTCCTTTTGGTGACAGTGTGACACTGTGGTGATATTATTTGGCACAGGTAGTTTTCATCCCTTGATCTAGAACACACCTCTGTTCACACTGAGCTAAAGCAGTAGTTCTCAACCTATGGGTCTTGACCCCTTTGGGGGAATGAATGACCCCTTCACAGGGGTCTCCTAAGACCATCAGAAAACACAGACAACATTATGGTTCATAACAGTACCAAAATTATGAAGTAGCAATGAAATAATTATATGGCTTGGGATTATCACAACACGAGGAACTATATTAAAGGATCCAGCACTAGGAAGGTCGAAAGCCCCTGAGCTGAAGGAAAGAAAGCAGTCTTTGAGGAATGCCTGCCAGCCTAGGCACCGGGGCAAGGGCTCCTGACTGTGTCTTAGCCCCGCTATGTGAATGGAGAGAGTATGGTCCTTGGGTAGCTTTGTTCCTCACAGAAAGAAGGATGTGGGATGAAAGCTCTCTAGGTCCCCTCTGGATCTAAAACCTCCCACAAATGCACTAGAATGTTCCCAAACACTAGCAAATTGAACTTTTAGGAGCTGACTCATGTTTCATATTGTATATATATATAGGAGACTGAGAAAGGAGGGAGCCTGTGAGGGCAGGGGCCAGATAGCTTCAGCTTGATATTTCAAGAGTAGTTTTCCCTATCCCAAACTTGTTCCATAATATGAAATGTGAAGTGGAAACAGAATAAAGGATGAGAGACGGGGAGGGGGTGGGGTGTGGGGGGGTGGGGTGGGAAAAGGGAGGGGAGAGAGAGAGAAAGAGGGAGGGAGGTAGAGAGAGAGTTTGAGATTTTGTTTGCGGCAGGCAGGGATGGAGATTGAACCCAGGGCCTTGTGCATTCTAGGCAAGTTCTGTGCCTCTGAGCTCAACCCCCACATTCTCAGCTCTGGAATTAGCAGCTTTGAATCCCGCAGTTTGCTGTTACTCTCCAAGGTCACAGACCACTGCCTCTCCGAGAGCCAGAAGACATGCGCTCTACCTTCCGGGTGCAAAGAAAACTCAGAAGACAAAAACCTCAAAGAGGTTGTGATTTCAGAATAGTGCACTTCAAATTTCCCTGAATGTGGCAGTACTTGAATCCACGGAACCCAGGCAACTGGAAGAAGAGAGGAGGTCATGTGACCAGAGTTTGCCTAAGATTTGGCTAGCAGGGCTTCTGTTACCTTAAAACTCTCTTCTTCCTCCTTGTACACGGGGTTCATGCTGGTCATCATGGTGATGAACTCGACGGCCGTGAGGGGCTTGTGTGGCTGCTGCCGGATCCTGCGGTCTGTGAGGACCTCTTTGATCACTTTGACGATCTGCCCCTGCGTGAAGCCGTCGGTGACTTTAGACAGGCAACTGATGTTCAAGGCATTGGTGAGCACGCCTCCATTGCGCAGGATGATTTGCTTCCACAGAACTGCCAACATCCAAGGTGGCGGGAAAGACGGAAAACAAAGTTGCAAGGTTAGCAGCCTTAGCAAGGTCTCCACCCAGAGCCCAGTCTCACCTAGAGAAGAATTTCTCAGAGAAACCCACCCCAGTTGGCTTGCAATTCAAATGAGCAGCCAGCTGAATTCGTCTCCTCTGGGGACTTTTTCAGCATTGGAGATGCATATTGGAGACCCTCAGGTCTGTAGTTTCACTTGGGTCCCTTGTAAAGTCACACACACACACACACACACACACACACACACGAAACTCATGAGGTTTTAATGTGGCACCTATAAAGATATGGGAATTGCCCTGGGCGTGTGTGGTGTCATTGAGTATCATGTTTCCCCATGAGTGTGGATAAGTGGAAGACGCATGCCTTTATCTTTTTAATTACAAGGTTCATTTCTTGTATTATCAGTGTAACTGGAATAAGAACACAGAGTCCCATTTTTATTAGCTAGTGCCAGGCCCCACATAGCAACAGCACACACTGGACCCAACAGAGCAAGTGTGCTCCCTGTCCCCCTGTTAGCTGTCCACACACTGGCTGACTGCAGCCCATCAGATGGGTGCTGGTCCAGGGTCATTTCTATCGCAGCACAGGGATGCAGAGAAAAGGAGTTATAAAATGCTTGGTGGTGCTTTACTTTAGAGACAGATTGATGCCTTGTATGATCTTCACAATAACACCATGTCCAGTGTTCTGTGTCCCCACTGCTCAGGGGCCTTCAAGGGGATCACTGGGGCCTGCTGTTTCCCAACTGAGCTGGGTGAGGAGTGTTCCTGTCACTATCTGTCTGTCTCTTCATTGGGAAGGTCTGGTGAGATCCCAGAACATTTTAACTTCCTCAAGGAATACCAAAAAGTACATTTTAAAAATGACCCAAATCTGATGATTGGGTCCATTGGTCAGGGGTCCATTCTGGGTCTATTCAATGACTCCATGAATCCATTCACCCAAAGCAGCCAAGATGTAAAGTTCTGCTTATGACAATGAGGGCTAAAATGGCTGAGGGAAGACCCATGGCAATGTTAGGGAGTACCACTGCCCAGATAAGAACTGCCCAGTGTTTACCCTTGGGTTGGGTGCATGGCTCCTGACCTCCTGGGTTGTGTGTATGGCCCTTGAATGAGTCAAACTACTGCATCATTAGGAAAGATGTTTTGGGGGGCTTGTGGAGGAAGTAGCCAGGGCCATGGGGAGCTCCTATTGGCTCAAAACAACACAACAGCCAACTTCTTGGAATCCTGCTATGTCCTTGGTGGGTTTATTGGGATTGGAATTCCAGTTAGTGCTAGCTGGAGAAAGAAGTAAAGCAATGTACCTGAAATACTTGGAAGTGCCCATCATGGACAGGGATTTCTCTGTACTTGGATTATTACTGTGATTCAAATTAACAATGCCTTCAAGTTTTTTAACCCCATCCCCCAATCATCAACTATGAAACATGAACTACAGAACATTTGTGCGTGTGTGTGTGTGTGTGTGTGTGTGTGCGCGTGTGCACATGTGGAGACAGAGCATAGCAAGCCTGGAAAATTTGCATCCAAATATAAACACCACTGAGTTAGAAATCAGAAAATACAAACTCCAGCAAAAATGGCAGACAGCAGCCTCGGCTAGGCAACAGTGTCACTTCCAAACAGCTTTGGCTTCTGCCCAAGCATGTTCAACTTCCAGAAAAGACCAGTGGTTCCCAGTGGTGACTCTGGCAGTTGAGGAGGGGAGAGTCACAAGTAGCTGAAACCACAGCAGAAACCAAGATGGAAACTCAGATGGCTTGGGTCTTTGTGCACACAAGACTGCTACAGGTGGCACGAGGTGGAACTGTCTCTGGGTGAGCAGTGAGAGCCTGGGCACCCCAGAATCAGAGCCCCCATCTTGTCTCTGCTGCATGTCAGGTTGTAGTAGGCACGGCCTTGGATTCTCCTGGCCTAGCCCATCCAACTGCCTAGTATGAGCAATCTCTTTCTCCATCAGTCATGAAATGTAGAGTCTGGTGTAACCAACTATGTTTCCTATATACAGAAACCAGACTTACACACACACGTGCACACTCACGCACAACATAAAAACAGAAGAGAGACTATCAGGGGGTGGGGGGGGGAGAAAGGGTCTAGAAGGCGGAGGAGAAGGGAGCTGGGATGGTGATAGGGGTTCTACATTAGCAAGCTACAATGATACTACATGACACCGTTTTAATGAAACTCATTATTTTGTACAGCAACCAAAAATCATTTAAAGAAAACAAAAAAGAAATGTATGATGCTAGAAATTGCATAGCGCTGTTCTGAAAATTTCTCAGGGGGCACACATCGCTGACAGCCCAAGGCTCATTACCCCGAGTGGAGGCAACGTGAGAACAGTCAGGGGACTTGTCCACCTGCCCACAGTGACCTTAGGACTCGGTGATGACAGCAGAAGCCTGATTTCCACCTTGTGGCTGATGAACTTGACCTATTCACCTTTAAAAGAACATGTCTGGGGTGTGGTGGCATGTTCTGGGACAGAGGCGGGCAGATCTCTGGGAGTTCAAGGCCAGCCTGGCCAACACAGTGAGCTCCAAGTCATCCAGAGCTAGTAGTAAGATTCTGTCTTAAAAGAAGGAAGAGGAGGAGGAGGAGGAGAAAGAAGAAGAAGAAGAAGAAGAAGAAGAAGAAGAAGAAGAAGAAGAAGAAGAAGAAGAAGAAGAAGAAGAAGAAGAAGAAGAAGAGGGGGAGGGGGAGGAAGAGGAAGAGGAAGAAGAAGAAGAAGAAGAAGAAGAAGAAGAAGAAGAAGAAGAAGAAGAAGAAGAAGAAGAAGAAGAAGAAGAAGAAATAATCTATGGAGCCACTGTCCTCAGAACTTATGGGACCTTGCATAGGAAGTCTCACTTGAGACAGGAGCTCCACAGTGGGCCCAGCTGGCAGGCAGCTGGTGTGACCTAGGATGGGGAGGAAGAAGTACAGATGTCTTAGGGCTGGTGTGGGTGGGGGAAGGACCCTGTCAGGACTCAAGAGTGTCCATGACAGCAAGGGGCCTTCTGGTGGGAATTGTGTGTGTGTGTGTGCGCGTATGCGTGCACATGCTCTCACATGTAGAAGCCAGAGGCTGATGTCCTATATCTTAGTGACTCTCTACTTCATTTCATGAGATAGGATCTCTGGTTGAAGCCAGGGTTCACTGATTTGACCGAGCTGGCTGGTAGGCAGGTGGAGGCAGGTGGAGGCAGGTGGAGGTAGGAAGCCCCCTGTCCCTGCCTCTGCAGAGCGTGGACAATAGGCGTGCATCACCATGCCCAGCATGGAAAGTGGGAGCTAGGGGGTGGGGGCTCCAAGCTCAGGTCCACTTGCAGGTCAGCAAGCAACTGGCTGCCTGGGCCATCACTCTGGTCCATCTCGCACTTCCTCTTTTGGAAGGGCAGGCCCCTCACTACAGACCAATCCCCATTCCCCCTCCTTTGTGGAGAAGGGGAAGAATCTGGGCTCCGCCATCTGCTTTTGATGTCCCTAACTGACCTGACCCTGGCTGGGTTCACCATGACATAGTATCATTTTATCTTGAGCTTCACGGGTGAAAGAGTTAAGTGATATGATTTGGGGGAGTGTCTGACCCTCCGGGGCCTTGATTTCCAAATAAACATGAAGACATCGCCTCTGCATTCATCCCCCATGTGGGCGGGGCCTGTGATGAATTGTGTAATTAGTTAGGTAGACCCTGGGGGAGATCAGCTATACTGAAGCATTAGGGTGGTCCAGGGGGGCTTCTGGGGACCACACAGGGCATTCATCAGCCTGGGGGTGGTTTGTAGAGTGGCTTGATTTGGGGCTAGGCGGGAGGTAGACACTGAGTTATGTCTAGGAAGCCTTACTTGGAGCCCCACAGCTGCCTGCTGATCTCTCTGGCCCTGTGGCATTTTTGTGTGTGTTTTGTGGGGGTGGTGTTTATAAACCTCTGGAGCTCTGGCTGCCGATAGATAAATGGCTGCATAGCGGCCCTGCTATGGATCTGCAGCCCCCGCCCGCAGGGCTGGAGGAAACCACGGTGATCACCTCGATCACCTCGGAGGCGGGAGTGGTCTTTCTCTAAGACAGATGCTCTACCGCACTGATAGCAAAAGCCTCAAGGTCCTGTGGGGAACACGGAAAGATTTATAATGTCAGCAAAAATGGTGGTCAGACAAATCAGTACCAGTAAGAAACGTGTGAGAAGCAGCCGCATGGTGGATTGGCCCTGGGCCCAGCAGAGGTACCTTCCGTCCCAGAGGAAGGGCTGCCTTCTCCACCACAGTGATGAAGTCAGAAAACATTCAGGAAAGAATCCATAGTTCTTAGATTTAGGAAAGAAAGCTGAGTTCTTGGCGATGCCCAGCATTTTGTCTCAGACTACAATTGCCCGTGACATCCGCTGATGACTTCCCTTTTGCCAGACAACAGAAGCCACCCAATCCAAAGCTGCCACTCAATCCAAAGCCAGGCCTCGTGCTGTGGTCCCTTAAAGTGAACACCCCACACAATAAAAGAAAAGGAAAAGTGAGCGAGATGGAGAGGGAGGGGAGGCCTGAGAGCAACGGCGTCCTCCCCAGTGGTACAAGAGCAGCGTCTTTACTCCTGTTCTGCACGGCACCCTCTTTTCTCTGCTCCCCACAGCGCAGCCTCCTCATTTCTCCCCATCTCTGCAGTCTCCTCTCCCATCACCTCTGCCTGGCTCCTTGATGCCCCATATTCTTCTCTCCTGTCCCATCATCTGTGACACCCGCCAACCCACCTTCCTTCTGCTCTGGGCTGGCTGGCTATGAAGAATCTGCTGTGACTCTACATGATAGACAAGCCCTAGGTGGGTAGAGACACAACCTTGCTATGCATGTGACATGGATTTTATGTAGTCAGGGTCATATGCTTTGCAAATAGAGGGACTAGCAACCTAGGGCCTGAAGTGCCCAGGGTCCTTTAAGTCAGTGGTTCTCAACCTGTGGGTCAAATGACTCTTTCACAGGCCACCTAAGCACATCGTAAAACACAGATATTTACATTATGATTCATAATGGTGGCAGAATTACAGTTAGGAAGTAGCAATGGAAATAATTTTATGGTTTGGGGTCACCACAACATGAGGAACTGCATTGAAGGGTTTCAGCATTAGGAAGTTGAGAGTCACTGCTCCAAGCCCATCTGTGGTCCTCCCGCGCTACTTGCCTGCATGCATAGCTCAGGGACCAGGCCTCGGGGCCACATGGAAGGCCTTATAATACTTGCCATATCTGGAAGCATAGTCGGGGCGGGGGACCAAAATAATCTTTTGGTAAACCCTGCAGAAGGACTGGAGCTCAGCGTCAAAGGGGCGGTGTGTGGTCCCCACTATCAGGATCCTATCATCCGGCTTCAGGAGCTTCAGGAGTTTGGGGAGGTGCTTTTTTAGGCGTTTTGGCTCATTCTGGGAAGAGAGGGGAGGAAAGATTAGGTCGCACAGAGAAAAGAACTGAGAGCAGAGAAGCTGAAGGGGAGGGGCGTGCGGTGATGTGCACTCGGTGAGGGGATTTTGAGGTTTTGATCGTGACCTCTCCAAGTGTGTCTCCTGGTTCTGTTGCAATTTCCTGCCTCTGGCCTCTGGTATTCACACTCAGGATCGAGAAAGACGGAAAGAAGGAAGGAAGCCCCAGACGGAAGACCCAGGACTTGGACCCTCAGTAGGCCACCGCAGCTGGCCGATCTCTTAGCGGAGGGAGCCCACTTTGTTCTGGGCTGTCTGGAAGATGGGCTCAAGTTTTCCTTTGCCCCTCAAAGGACCACAAGGACTGGAGGTGCTGGCTCTCACGTTACCACGGGCTCTGCAGCTGGAGCAGTTTGATGGCAGCTCAAGGCTGCAGCGTTCCAGCATCCCGTCCACACCAAGAGGGAGGGGCTAGCATGTGGAGGGGTCTGCTCTGGATCCCAGGGAGATGCAGGGTTAGCCCTGTTGCCCTGGGCAATGCCTGCCTCCGAGTTAAGCCTGATTGGTCCAGCTGAACAAAGAGGAAGCATGGGAAGGCAGCTTGGACGGAGATGCCCAAGCCCAGCCCTGGACATTGCGGCTCCTATTGTCTGGTGTCTAATGATATTCTGCATCTTTTCATGAGCTTAGGGAGTCAACCATGTATCTTCTTTGGAGAAAAATGTAGATTTTTAGCCTATTAAAAATTAGGGGGCTTTATTATTTTGACTGGGTCTCTTGGATTTCCACATAAACTTTAGGATTAGCTTTAAATGTATGTGAACGAGTCAGCCGCCATGTTTATGGGGGTCACACTGCACCTGTAGGACAGCTCTTGGGGGTAAGGCCACCTGCCTTGTTAGTTTGTCAACACAGGTTAGTGCCACCTGCGAAGAGGGAACCTCAGAGGAGACACTGCCTCCACCACTTGGCCTGCGAGCACATCCGTAAGGCATCTTCTTGACTAATGCTCAATGTGGGAGGTCCCAGACGACTGCAGGCTGGACCACCCTTGGGCAGGTGGCCTGAGCCCTATAGAAAAGGCCGAGAAAGCAATGGGGACCATGCCAGTGAGTAGCATCCCTCCACGGTCTCCGCCTCAGTTCCTGTCCCAGGGTCCTACCCTGGCTTCCCTCAGTGGACCTATAAGGTGCAATGAATCGTTCCTCAAGTTGGTTTTGGTCAGTTTTTTATCACAGGCACAGAAACCCAACTAAGATTCCATCTTAGCAACATTAAATCTTCAACCCATGTATACCAAATGTCTTCCTATTTATTTAGGTCTTCGGAATTCCTCAAGGCTTTTGTAGTTTTCTGAGGAGTCTTGCGCTACTTTTACACCACAGCACTTTCTGGAAACATTTTTTCCTGTGGCGTAGAGATGAAACGGTGGTGGGTTGAGAGGTGAGGGGCAATGGGAAGGGTAGACTGGTCCTTTAACAAACAAAGTAAAGAAGCCTTGCAGGGTGGATAGCATAGGGGAGTGCATGAGCGAGCCACCCACAGACTGGTGGAGAAAGGACTGGTCTGAGGGTTCTGGAAGGCTCGAAACAGGGACACACCTTCGCGGCTCAGTCCATCCACCCTTAGTACTCTGGTTGCTATGGAGATGGCAGTGCCCACTCTTCCCTTTCTGAGGCAGGGTATTGCGATTTGCATGCCCTGAAGTGGCAGGGGGATCTAAAATCAAGTAGCCTATTTGGATGACAAATGTTGACACTGGGTGGCATCCATGGTGACCCCTTCACACGGAGGGGCTGTATTCTCCTGAGCTGGGAGTGAGAAAGCAGGGGTGTGTTCATCCAGTCCCCAGCTCCCCAGTGCTCAGGCCGGTACAGTTCTATTTCAGAGCTGTTCATTCAGCACAAGACCTGCTCATCAATCGTGCCGGGAACTGGCTTCTGATTAGCTGGCCACCTCCGCATCCGCCACCCCCCATGGCTGGCCTGCCAGTCCCTCACAACTGTATTACTGCGGGCAATTTCAAATTAGTGGCTAGCATCCATACGGGCAATTGCAATTTGCTTTTCTGCAGTTAGCTCCGCGAACCGAGCGTCACAGTCAGTGCCAGCAAAGCAAGCAATTCCCCGGTGGGGACCTATTGTGGTGGCAAGGAAGGCTGGGACTAGATGAAGTAACACAGGGCAATGGTGCAGAAAATGCAGGAGCAGGCACCCTTGCCTCAATCTTTACCTTCGTCTCTGACATGACTGACTGTTTGGCTATAGCAACATCATGGGGCAGGCACTAGCAAGGGTTTACCAGGGCAGGGCTGGCTTCCTCAAAGCAGCATGGCTGAACCCCTGCAGCCCCCAAGGATGTGACTTTTCTGACATTTCTGAGGCCTTGCCAAGGGTTGCTGGGGTGACACGGAGGAGGATTGGGAGTGAGTAGGAGGAGGGGCAATTTCAGCTTCTCATCTTTGGCCCCTAAGACAAGAGGTCTTCGAAGGCAGGTCCCCAGGTTCCAGGAGAGGTCTAGCATGGTCCCAGGGGAGTTATGGGAGGTACAGAGGAACAGAGGACTGGCCCTATAGCAGAAGGGAAAGTCAGAGCCACATTGAGGGTCTTCCTGAGTGTGAGTAGCACCCAGGCAGGTCGAAGGTATGGCCTCCACACTTAGCCTGGTTCCAAGTCCCACAGTACCCCTTCCCAGTTGTGCTCACTTGGATCTCTGGTCTCTTTCTGTGAGAGACAGACAGGCTTCCTCCCAGGCTTGCGGGGAGTCTCTCACATGGGTCTATTGTGCCTCTTCTATCTGCCATCTCTGCCAGAAGCTGTCTTCATACCCCACAAGTGTGGCATCCTGACATAGGCTCTACATTCCGTTTTCCCCATGGTTGGCTAGGCCTTCTCTATCCCCTCATCACTCAGAATGGGGCAAGCTCCATGAATTTCACTGTGTGGGACCTTAATCCCAGGCAGAGGTACTGGGGGATACATTCCCATAGATATGATTTCGAGGATGCTCCCGGAATCTCTGAGCACGGCAGGAGGCCACCCTAAGCCAAGTGGCCTTGCTCTTTCTCTGTGGTTGTTGTCATTCAGATCTGGCCTCCTGGTTTTAGGTAGGTGTTTTCTTCTCTGGGCATTGAAGTTTGGAGATCAGAGAATCCTTTGGGATAGAGGCTCGGACGTGGGGAAAAAGACTCTGGGTCCCATGTGGCCAGGAGCTGGTGAGCATGCTGCCCCAAGTCCTCTTTTCCAGCGTAACAACTGCTGGACCTGGCCATTGGTCCTCCCTTCTAAAATGGGTCCCATTGCTGTTGGTTCCCAAGATCTGGTGACTGGGAAACGTGGGTAGAGCAAGTCCAGCCTCAGGTTTGGCATGGTGAAAGGCGATGGGAACTTTATGGTCCTGCTCCCCTGGGTCAGATAGGAGGTTGCTGTGCTCAAGATCTTCTGGAGCTTGCCATGCACAAATGTGACTCTTCCCCATAGCATCCACCTCCTGCTGGGGTGGCTGGGTCACCCCTGGGCCTTGTGTTCAGACATCTTAGGAATGTTTTTACTCAAATCCAATGGGATATTTTATGTGGTGGGTTGAATGATAATGGCTCCTGTAGGCTTATATATCTTAATGATTGGTCCCCAGTTGGTAGAACTGTTTAGGAAAGACCAGGAGGTGTGGCCTGTTGAAGGGGGTGTGTTAGTGGGAACAGGCTTTGAGGTTTCAAAAGACTCATGTCGTTCCCAGTGCACAGTCTGCCTCCAGCTCTTAGAGCAAGATGTGAGTTCTCAGCTGTTCCTGCTGCCATGCTTTCACTAGGCCATTGTGAGCTCGAACCCTCTGAAACCATAAGCCAAATTAAGTGCTTTCTTTTCTAAGATGCCTTGGTCACGTTGTTTTATCGCGGCAACAGAAAAGCAACTACCATGTTCCGGGACTTGTGCAGGGTGCAATCTGTGGTCTTCAGAGTGGGAAATTCCGCTGACAGTCAAGGATGTGAACAAAGCAAAAGTTCAATTTGTCCACAGTGAGGCCTGTGCCTCCCCAGCCTCCATCACCTACAGACCAGACTCAGCTATGGATGGTGTTTGTGGGATCAGGGAGACAGGAGCGAAAGGGTGGATGCGGAGACTGGAGAGGTGGTCCCTCTGTACCACCAACTTCTCCATCCCTGCCAGCTTCCCGCCTTGCACACAGCTTCTCCACGGGAGTATCTCATCTTGCTGCTTGCCACCAGCACCCCCCAAAAGGCAACCCCAGCTCTCTGCCCTGGCCTTCAGATCTCTCATCAACAGGCTTTAGTCGCTTGTGACAGCCAACTGGGGTTATGGGAGAGGAAACCAGAGAAATTTCCTGAAGTCAGAGGCTCTTCTGGCCCATAGTTAAGTAAGTAGAGACTAAGAGAGGTTAAGTTACTTGGTGAAAGACACACAGCCAGCTAAGGCGAGCGGCAGAACCTGCCTTTTGAATTTCACATCACTCAGGGTGAAGTCCTGTAGAGCAAATCTCCACGTCCACTAGCAGCCCACACCACGATGACCCCTGTCTAATACGCATAGCCTCTTTAGACATACGATGCCCTTTAGACATATGATCCTAGTTTTCTGTCCTCAGTTTTTCAGATTGGGACTTTTTCCTTCCTCAATGTCTTGACACGGTCAGCAGAGGGCGCTAGCCACCAGATTCCCAGATGAACTATAACAAATGAGTCTTCCTAAGAGGTTTTGAAATGACAGGGCAATCAGGGCTCATTTGGAGAAGCAAAGATTGAGCTTTCGGGCTTTGCCCAAATCACCTCTACCTGCTGAAAATGATGTCTAATACATAAGTGATTAAAATCCTTACCGATTTAATCAGAATCCACAGCTAACCACTATTTGCTTTGCTACAAATTGGTGTGGAATAACAAGCCTGTGTATCTGTAATTTTTTTTTAAACTTGTGGGAAATTTGCTGGTGATTTGTGGGGGGGGGGAAGTGTGGGGGAGGAGGGCCATTGAAAAGAGAGAAAAGGAGGAAGGAAGCAATTGAGACTGAGCTCCCCAGAGGCCCTGAATGCAGGGCACTTAGCTTTGCTGTTGATGGCCTTTGTTCCCGAATTCCAGGCCCTTTGCTATTTATTATTATGAACAATAGGAAATTGTAATAATAACTCCGTGTGCGCCCCTGGCTGTAACTGAGCGGAGTTTTCGGTATTGTTTCTTTCCTCTGAATCATGTTTGGGCTGAAAAACCTCCCTCCTTCCTTTCTTATTTTTCCATTTTTTTTCTTCCAAATTATGCCTCATAAAAATCAAGGCCCTGGCTTCTTTCAAATACTGACAAGCACTTAGGGCAGAGAGCCTACTGTGGAAGGATTTAAAGCCCCTGCGGTGTCTCCCTTACTGTTTTGAAAAAGCTAAGAGTTTCTTGAAAAGTAGAGATGATTCCTGGTGAGCTCCCCCCCCCCCCCCCCCCCCCCCCGGAGGAAGGAAAACAAAGAATGACAAGAAGGCCACCGGGAGGACTCACCTGCCTCTCAGCCTGTGGGACTCTTTTGTAGAAGGTTTTCTCCGTGTCTTGGATCCACACCACAGACGGCTGAAACTGGCGAGCCACCTGCAGAGGACAAGATCCGGCCTAGAGGTGACCGTGTTTCTTCCTGAGGGTATCTGCTCTCTTTCCCAGTGTCGTGACTGGGGCATCCCTGGCACGCCTCAAGGAAGGCCGGCCCTAGGTCACCTGGAAGTGTGTCTGTCCCCTTGCATGGATCATCTGTGCACTTTGCATCTCTGTTCCTGGCTGGGAGGTGAGGCCACGGGCTGGCCTCCACCTCCACAGGCCTGTCTTAATGGACACATTCCTGTATCCGTGCCCAGAGCCCCTGCCTGGTTTGGTTTGTACTAAACCCCCGGGTTTCGGCGGAAAGTGAATGGGAACGGGGCCACGTGTCTTAGTCGCGGCCTATTCACAGTTCCCAGGTTCATTCAGGTCTGCTTGCTACCGGAAAACAGTTTCATCAGGGCTCCCATGATGCTGTTTGTTCGTGGCTGTTCACCTGTGCCTTTGTGACCGGGGCTCCCCTGCAGGCCGGTGGCTCGGAGCCTTGCTAGAGCAAGCAGGGCTTCATGGCAGAGTTGGGACTTCACTAAACCAAGGCATGCGAATAATTGCCACACACCTAACAATTTCTTCAAAGCACCCACCTAGTAGTGGAGTTCAAGTATTTTTGCAACAATTTGAGCTTTGTGTGAAATTGTGGTGGATAAAGGCAGTACCAGCTCCATACAGAGCTGGGACCTCTTATTTGTACATTTCTTGAATCATCGTTGAAGGAACATCGTTTTGGCAGCAGGTGGGATTTCAAACCCAGTCATTTGTTAAATGGCTGACAGAAAAGTCACTAGGGGCTTGATGGCGGGGCCTGTCCCCTGGTATTCTATGCGATATGGGAAAGTAGATTATGGACCTCTAGTGACAAAGCAGATGCTGACTGAACTTGATCCAACACCTGTGTCCGATGCATCGGTGTGCCCCAACACCCTAGGATCCAGCACAGTTGGGGAGATATTCGGCTTTCAGACGCTGTGCCATAGAGTTCGAGAATTCATGTCTGATTTTAAAAATCCCTGACCTCAAGTGGTGTGGAGTGTCCCTGAGGACAGTCTAGCGGTGAGCAGAGGAACAGCTTTGGACCAGACACAGGGCAGGGGCACTGCACACCTCAGAGCCAGTGCGTGCCACCCAGTCATCACCCGCTGAACCCTACCCCTCCCCAGGGTTTCACATGAATCCAATGTCCTCAACTCGGTCGCACAGTGTGTCCCATTACCAACACCCTATTCATAGACAGGAATACTGAGAGTCAGACGGGACCCGAACTACGCAGCTGCAAAATGGCAGATGCAGGACAGAGACCAGGATGGTGAAGAAAGCACAGGCTAGGCCCGTGTTTCCCTAGCTGCCCTGGACCAAGGACATGGGGCAGCTCCAGAGTCCCTGCCTCAGAGGAGAGAAGCACGGGCCCTGGAGGTGAATGCATAGAGGATGGAGACCCAAACACTGCTGATTCCACAAACCCAGCTCTTTCTCCATAGACGTTACCTCTACTGAGCTCCAACCTGAACCACTGTGACCTCTGAATCTGGGGCTTAATTTTTGCCTTGTTTCCTGTGGTTTATTTTTGTCACTAGATATTTTCTCTTTTCTAGAGTTTGATTGCTAGAGAAAAGGGAATAAAAACCTCAATCAAGGGGAGGAGTAGATGGCTCAGTCAGGAAAGCGTTTGCTGTGCAGGCGTGAGGACCTGGGTTTGGATTCCCAGAGCCCAGGTTTAAAGCTGTCATAGTGGTGCATGTCGGTAACCCCAGTGCTGGGAGCTAGAGACAGAAGGACCCCCTGGGGCTTGCTGGCTAACCAGACCAGCCAAAACAGCCAGATCAGCTTCAGGGTATGAGACCTTGCATCAAAAAACAAGGTAGCATGTGACCGAAGAAGACAATCATTACTGACCTCTGACCTCCACACACACAGACAGGTAAGTACGTACACATACACACACACACACACACACACACACACACACACACACACACACACACCCTTCTGTCTATGCTAGTAATGGACTAAAACAGTTTGTCTATGTTGTGTCTGGCCCGGCCCTTCCATGAAGCTCCCCTCTCTCCAGTTCCCAAGTCCATTCATTGCCAGTAATCCCTGGAATCATCACAGCCACTCCCTCCAGCTCTGGTGTAGCCTTGCAAGGATGCTAGGGAGGGTGAATGGGCTGAAAAAAATCTCAAAACAATTATCTGAGGAGTGACCAGCACAAACCAAGCCACCAGCCCAGCAGCTGTCACCCTTGTGGTGAATACATGCCACAAGACAAAAGAATACCCTCTCTGCTTCTCTCATCTTGCTCTAGGGCCTTTTATTTAATAAAATCAGTGCCCAGAGATGTCAAAGCATCTTATTTCATGACTCTCCAGCTTCAACATTCTTCGAGTATCAAGGGAA